>NC_134313.1:88964351-89284652 GCF_964195595.1 Calonectris borealis
AAAAGGTTGGAAAATGGGTTATGAATAACAGTATTACAATAATCATACAAAAAAAAAGGGTTAGAAAAACACAAAAGCTAAACTATACTGAAAAGATGTTGTTGTTGTTGTTGTTTTTTTCCTTCTTTTGAATCAGGTCTAGGTTGGAAAGCAAATGGCATGCAGAGTAATACTGGCCATTGGTTATGTTTTTCACTGCAGATCTCTTTGTGCTAAACTAAAACAATTTTTTTTCTTCATGTCTCATTTATGGCAAACAGAAGCATGGCAATTTGGTGGGACCATAAGGACTAGAACTTGAGTCTTTTTCAATTCAGTGTGAAAGAAAAAGGTAATGAAAGTGGAAACATTTTATTTTGATATTCTGCTCAACATATTATTTCATCCATGAGTTTATTATTTTATAAAAAACTTCTCCTTGTCCTTCCTCTCTGCCAATCTTTAAAATAGATGTTGTCATCTGAAAATTTACAACTCAGTGCGTTCTCAGTATAATTCAATATTTACCATAATATGTCAGACTTTTTCCATGTATCTATGGAAACCATTATAATATCAGAATCCTTTAGCATAACGTGTTGATATAAAGACTAAGTCTTATATATAAAATGAATCTGTAGTGCTCTTGACATCAGCATGGAAGTGATTTTAGATTTGGATAAAATTATTTGGCATTTGCTTGTTAAAGGACAATTTTCATCTCTAAAATTTTTGGGAAAAAAATTGTATCCTGTTCCTGGTTTTGATCAAGTAATAAGGTCCCTTAGTAACTTGCAGTACACCTCCTGCGCTGCACTTGTGTCATATTCTGCGTGTTTCTTTGTGTCATTCCGAGCTAAAATTTGCAAAACACTTACAATAATGAAAATGTATTTGCAAGCCCTTTTTCTCACCTTTCATAAAAACTCCAGAATCTTCATCATTTTATAATCATGTCACATAGTATCAATTTGTTTGCTTGCTCTAAGTCTGTGTTATGTTCCCTTCAGAAGAAGTCACACCAACTGCATGGAAGTTGGGGAAAAAAATACATTGGTTGTTTGAGAGCTACTGGTCATGGACAAAATATTCCAGAGAAGCTGGAGCTGGGACAATCTGAAGATTAGATTTATTTCAAGATTAAAACATCTAAATTTTTGGTGTCTACATATAGGTGTCCACATATTAACATGTATCTTAGTTCCCTTTGTAGTCAATGGAGAGATAATCAATACAACCAGTGGAACCTGTGTTAATGTTAATCTTAATCAACATTAATCTTCAAAGTGTTATCATCCTGTGTATAGCCCTCACCCAGAACTGGGTTAAAAGACCAGTTAATAAGAAACCAGAATGATGAAGCTAGTGAGTGGGTGTTTGATTGGAGGAGATCAAGATGTATATGTTTTAATTTAAGAACACTATGGTGATAGATAGTTTAGTTTGTTGTGGATTCTATATTGCTCGCTTCTGTAATTTTAAACAATGAAGACTTGTTGCTTAGAAGTTAGGTAACTAACAGGTGTGTGTTTTAGAAGTAGTGATAATTAATTTTAGCTATGGAAACTATAAACAGACGTGGTCCAAGCATGGCTCAGGGACAAATTGCGACCCTATAAGGTAAAGAGGAAATAAGTTCATGAAGAGTTCACTACCCTACCGACCACCAGAGACCACCCGAGACCCCCAAGAAGACCCTAAAGGTTTTAGTGCGCATGTGTTTAAGATGATGTAATACTATAATTAGTTCTCAGAAATGTAATGAATATGTAACAAGGAAATTTAAAATATGTATGAGAAGCATGGATATAAACAGAAAGGTGACTAGACCAGGTGTGCTTGATTTGTGGCAAGTCCACCGAGCACCCAGGCCTGAATAAAACAATATCTCTCCTGAGCGTGTGGAATTGGTTACTTGCACGCCGGGCACGAATCCGCTTTTCGGACAACAGTTTTTGGCGACCCAGATGGGACTGCTGTGAAGCCTTGCCCGGATCGACTTGCCGGCTCTTGGTGGGGAGACCTTGCTCTCCGGACTCCAGCGCGCACCGACCTTTTGATCGGGGACTCCGTGAGTATTCTCCCCGACCAGAGCAGGTGAGCGACTCAACGGTGCAACGCTAAGGTAAATGAGATATTGTTCTGGAGTATAAAACTGTGCATGCATTTGGTAAGGAATTGTGGCCACAGGTAAAGAGGTATATTCATATGCGTTTGACAGTGACGACTGGAGTATATGAAGTTGTAGGCGCCAGGGGTAAACCAGTATATTCATATGCGTTTGACAGTGACGACTGGAGTATATGAAGTTGTGGTAAAGAATGTTCTTTTTTGGTAAAGATATGGGAGCTCAACCAGCAAAAGTAACACCTTGTTCCCCCTTAGGATGCATCATTAAACATTGGGGAAAATTTGGGGGTGATCCTTTGAGAAAGGATAAATTAATTGAATATTGTACTAAATGGTGGCCAATGTATAAATTAGAAGATGAGGAAAAATGACCAGAATTGGGAACCTTGCAATATAATACTATTTTACAATTAACGTTATGAGGTACCTTATGTAATTTGTTTTTTTTTCTTTGAGAAATGATCATGAAATTTGGAAAAAATGTAAACTTTTAGATTTAGATTTTAATGTGATGATGATGATGATGGAAAATAAGGAACCAAAAGTGCATTGTTGTTCTGCTTGTAGCATAAGAAAATGATGTTTAAAACTAGGAGAAGAGGAGGATACACAAATATTAGTACCACCAAATAAAAATGAAACTTCTGAAACCGAAGCAAGAGGAAGCAATACTTTTAGTCCGATAGCTGGCAGGACTAGAACCCAGCAAGGGTCTGTATTGTTAGCACCCCTTCGCCAGGCAGTGGGCCCAAGGGGGGAGCCAGTATTTGTGAAAATATCATTTACAACTTTTGATTTAATGAGTTGGAAAGAATTAGCAGGATCATATAGAAAGAATTCTGAAAAGGAGTATAGACCTTTTCAAACAGTTATTGAAAATCATAATCCAAATTGGCAAGATATTAAAATTTTTTTTGAATAATTTGTTTACTCCTGAAGAAAAGAGGGTAGTATTAGAAAAAGCAAATATGGAAAATGAAAGAATAAATGCAAGAGAAGGTCCTGCTCATTTTATGCCAACTCAAGACCCAAATTGGAATCCTAATAGTAATGATGGTAAATTGATGATTAAACAGTATCAACAATTAATTTTGTATGGAGTAAAGAATGGAATATCCCGCCCAAAGAATTTGGCGAAATTGACTCAAATAATTCAGGGAAAAACAGAGGACCCATCCACCTTTTATGAACAATTATGTGAGGCAGCTAGGAAATGGACAGACTTAGATCCTGAGAGTGATGAGAATAGAGCAATATTTACTACTTTGTTTGTAGGGCAAGCTGCTCCAGATATTCAAAAGAAATTGCAGAAAGTGGATGGGATTACAGGAATGACTATATCACAGTTAATTGAAATTGCTTATAAGGTGTATAACAATAGGGAAGAGGAGGAAAAGAAAAATCAGGAAAAAGAAAAAATAAAAGATAGGAAACAAAAAGCTGCTATTTTAGCAGCTGCTTTTGTAAATGCCCAAGGATCAGCTGGAGGAAGAGGCAGAAGATATTTGAGAGGTAGAGGTAGAGGGTATTTGAGAGGAAAAGGCAGAGGAGGTAGAGATATGTTTAAACAATATACCCCATTAGGATTTAATCAATGTGCTGTATGCAAGAAACAGGGACACTGGAAGAGTGAGTGTCCAGAGAACAAAGAAGCAGTCGTGACTCAGTCACAGCAGATACCACCTGAAGCTGATTTACTTATGATGGGAGGAGATTCTGAATGATGGGGACCGGGGGTAGAAAATGATATTTTCCCAGCTGAGCCCCTGGTTCCAGTAAAGCTGGGAGATGAAGTAGTCGATTTTTTAGTAGATATTGGAGCAAAATATTCTGTTATAAATACATGTAAAGGACCAATGAGTAAATTTAATGTATCTATTGTTGGGGTCACGGGAAAGAAGGAGATAAGGCCTTTTTTGAAACCTTTAAAATGTAAAATTGGAGGAAAAACACTGATGCATGAATTTTTATATATACCGGAATGCACCATGCCTCTCTTAGGACGGGATTTATTGAATAAATTGGGAGCACAAATCAACTTGAAAAAAGGAAGAATCCAAGTTCATTTTCCTGAAGCTAATGCCTGGCAAGCCCAAGTTCATTTATTACAGACAAACACAGATGAATCTGAAGAAATTCCAGAAGAGATTAAAGATGCAGTTTACCCTTTTGTTTGGGCAACAGAGAAACCAGGAAGAGCGAAAAATGTGGAACCAGTAAAAGTTGAATTGAAAACAGGAGCTCGACCAGTAAGAAAGAAACAGTATCCTATGAGTATAGAAGACAGAAAAGGTTTGGAACCAATAATAAATAATTTTCTTAAATACGGACTTTTAAGAGAATGTCAATCTGATTATAATACTCCTGTCCTTCCAGTGAAAAAGCCACATAACCAAGGATATAGGCTGGTTCAAGATTTAAGAGCGATAAACCAGTTAGTGGTGGACATTCATCCAATAGTCCCTAATCCATATACGCTGTTAACAACTATCAATGAATCAAATGCATATTTCTCTGTTATAGATTTGAAAGATGCTTTCTTTTGTATACCTCTGGAAGAAAACAGCCAAAAGATTTTTGCTTTTGAATGGGAAGATCCGTCGACTGGGAGGAGGACTCAGCTCTGCTGGACCGTGCTGCCACAAGGGTTTAAAAATAGCCCAACCATCTTTGGAACAGCTCTGAATAAGGAACTGGAACAGTGGTCCGGTAAGGAAGATCAAATCACCCTCCTTCAATATGTTGATGACATCCTATTGGGAGCAGATACTACTGAGATCTGCAAAGCAAAGACTGTTAGCCTCCTAAACTTTTTGGGAATGGCCGGGTACAGGGTGTCAGAGAAGAAAGCACAAATTGCAAAACAAATTGTAATTTATTTGGGGTTTGAGATTTCCCAAGGACAGCGAAGATTGGGAAATGGTAGAAAAGAAGCCATTTGCAGGATGGCACCCCCTCAATCTAAAAGAGAGTTGAGAGGATTTTTAGGAATGGCTGGATGGTGTCGCCTTTGGATTCCAAATTATGGTTTGATGGCAAAACCACTGTATGAGGCAACCAAAGGCCCTGAAGAATTGTTAGAATGGACTCCAGAGTGCCGAAAAAGTTTTGATGACATTAAACAGACTTTAATGAAAGCTCCAGCTTTAGGACTTCCAAATCTGACCAAATCCTTTGAGCTATTTGTTCATGAGAAGAGACATGTAGCTATGGGGGTTTTGACTCAACTTTTGGGAGACTGGAAAAGACCAGTGGCTTACTTTTCCAAACAATTAGATAAAGTAAGCTCAGGATGGCCTAGCTGCTTGCGGGCAGTTGCGGCAACAGTTCTCATCATTCAAGAAGCTAGAAAATTGACATTGGGACAGAAAATAACGGTTCACGTCCCGCATGCGGTACTTGCAGTACTGGAAGAAAAAGGACATCATTGGTTAACCCCTAGTCGTTTGTTACAATATCAGGCTTTGTTAGTGGAACAAGACGACATCATTTTGAAAGTGAGTACAATTTTAAATCCTGCCTCTTTAATGTCAAGTGAAAAAGAGAGTGATCTTAACCATGATTGTTTACAAGTTATCGAACAGGTGTATGCCAGCAGGCCAGATCTGAAAGATGTCCCTCTCCAAACTCCGGATGAAGAATTATTTACTGATGGAAGCAGCTTTGTTGTAAAAGGAGAAAGGAGGGCTGGTTATGCCGTGGTAACTTCAACTGAAGATCGAGAAGTAAAAGCATTACCTCCAAATGCATCCGCCCAGAAAGCAGAAATTATAGCCCTCACAAAAGCCTTAAATTTGGCTAAAGGTAAAAGAGTTAACATCTATACAGATTCTAAATATGCTTTTGGAGTTGTGCATGCTCATGGAGCAATATGGAAGGAGCGAGGACTTTTATCTGCTAGCGGCACCCCTATAAAATATGGAACAGAGATTTTGAATTTGTTGGAAGCAGTACAGAAACCTAAAGAAGTTGCGGTGATTCATTGTAAAGCTCATCAAAAAGGGGACTCAAAAGTAATACAAGGAAATCGAAAAGCAGATGAGGCTGCTAAATGTGTAGCATTAAATATTATGATTTATGTTTTAATTCCATCAAAAGAAATTCAGGTGGAATCCTCAAATTATAATGAGAAAGAAAATACATTAGCTATGTTATTACATTGTAAGAAGAATGATCAAGGATGGTGGATAACTTCACATGGACAATGTATAGTAACCCCTGAAATTATGAAGAAATTAATGGTCAAAACCCATGCTGAAACACATATGGGAGCAGAGGCAATGGTGGAATCAGTAAGACGATATGCGATAGGAACCAAAATGTTATTGATTGCTAAAAGTGTGTGTAATAAATGTGAGATTTGTCTTAGGAACAATCCGAAAATACAAATCCGACCCCCTCCTGGAGAGGTAAAAAGAGGCATAACTTCCGTACACTCATTTAATCCAAGGGATCAAGTTTATTTGTGAACGTGGAAGGACGACCCTCTTGGAGAAAAGTGGAAAGGACCTTTCCAGGTGCTGTTAACAACAAACACTGCTGTGAAACTGGAAGGAATAGATTCTTGGATTCATTATACGAGGATTAAGAAAATTCCACCTGGACTGTGGACATCTGTATTTAAGGAACCATTGAAGTTAACTTTGCAGCGTGTTCAATGAGATACTAGAGATGCTGCTAAATTAGTGTAACAATTTGATTATTGAACAGAATTAAATTAGAGAGAGAGGGAAGATGTGGAATGTGTTGTTGTTAATAATAACGATCAGTCAGATTGATTCTCAATTTTTGTTATAGAAATCGAAATATCTGGGAACTTTTAGCCCGAGAAGTAACCAACATGTCTTCCTTTTGTATTGCAGCCGAAAATTAGATTTTTCTTGGTTGTTCTCGTGGCTTCCAAATTTAAATTGGCTTAAACAATTATTTTTGTTTGTGGTACTGATCGTTATTTTAGTTATGATTATATGTTGTATGATTCAATTTGTATCTTTTTGTAGAAAATAAGTATTGTGAGACTCATGATGCTTAACATCATAAGTCTCAAAGGGGGGAATTGTTAATGTTAATCTTAATCAACATTAATCTTCAAAGTGTTATCATCCTGTGTATAGCCCTCACCCAGAACTGGGTTAAAAGACCAGTTAATAAGAAACCAGAATGATGAAGCTAGTGAGTGGGTGTTTGATTGGAGGAGATCAAGATGTATATGTTTTAATTTAAGAACACTATGGTGATAGATAGTTTAGTTTGTTGTGGATTCTGTATTGCTCGCTTCTGTAATTTTAAACAATGAAGACTTGTTGCTTAGAAGTTAGGTAACTAACAGGTGTGTGTTTTAGAAGTAGTGATAATTAATTTTAGCTATGGAAACTATAAACAGACGTGGTCCAAGCATGGCTCAGGGACAAATTGCGACCCTATAAGGTAAAGAGGAAATAAGTTCATGAAGAGTTCACTACCCTACCGACCACCAGAGACCACCCGAGACCCCCAAGAAGACCCTAAAGGTTTTAGTGCGCATGTGTTTAAGATGATGTAATACTATAATTAGTTCTCAGAAATGTAATGAATATGTAACAAGGAAATTTAAAATATGTATGAGAAGCATGGATATAAACAGAAAGGTGACTAGACCAGGTGTGCTTGATTTGTGGCAAGTCCACCGAGCACCCAGGCCTGAATAAAACAATATCTCTCCTGAGCGTGTGGAATTGGTTACTTGCACGCCGGGCACGAATCCGCTTTTCGGACAACACCTGGACATCTATAAAGATGACCTATTGGTCAGCTGGTCAGACCATTGATCAGAACTGAAAACTATTTCAGTGGGAGTTATCACTCTTTAAGCTCCCTGAGCTTTAATAGTACTGTTCTCCAAAATGATCCAACAGTTCCAAACAGTACCAAGAAGAAAGGCAGAGGTAAGGTTCTAATGCTTGGCAGAAAGGTAGTATAAAGAGGAAGGTGTCAGCTTCATCAGAAGCTGGGGAATTCCCAGCAACGAAGAAGCCTGTTTAAGCAATTATTAGTAAACTTCTACACAAAGGATTGCACACACACAGCTGAGGAGGATGTCCCAAAGAGAAAGTCATGATAACTCTGTATATTCAGGTGAAAGGTAGGTCAGAGGATAGAAATAATCAAGTAGACAAGTGGAAAATAAGTGCCATTTAAAAAGATTTTTGAGACACAAGTGTGGTATACCCGCTTTTGTACAAATGTTAGAAGCTTAAGAATTAAGATAAGAAAAATGGTATGTTATGCCTTAAATGAAGGTAATGCTGAAATCAGAAACTTGATGGAAGAAAAATGATAATAACAGAACAGTATAAAATCAGGCCACAAAATATATAGGAATTATAGCATAAAACATACTGGTGGTGAAGTAGAAGTATACATTTAAGAGTTCCTAGAATTAAGCCAAATTAATAAACTTACCACTTCAAGTACCAGAATCTTCATGAATTGAAATCCCAGGCCTAAACAAGAAGAGTATAGTAGTCTGTCTATATTGCCACCCAAACAACTAGAGAGGTGAGATTGTATGCTATACCTTGAGAGAGGTCAGACAGAGTAAGAAATAAATAGGTGACCTCAATTACTCTATGGACAAAGGCCAAATCACAACATGAACCATAGATTATATTTTTAGGTGATATCAGTAATTGTTTAATAGAATAGCTGGTTTGCAAGCCCACAGAAAGAAAAGCAACCCTTTATTTGGCTCAGTAAGTGCAGGATCTGGTTCAAAACGTCACTGTAGAAGCATCATCTGTAAGAGCAACCATAAGGTACTTACATTCACCACTCCCTACAGTATGAATGGCCAAAGAATTCACTACTAAATTTTAACAAGGAAAACTAGGTGAAGATGAGAACTCTTGTTAAAAGGAAGCTAAAGGGGACAACAGCTGCTTCAAAGAATTACATGCTTGCAGGCAGTACAGAAACTGTTGAAGAAGACTATACTGGTAACACAGTGCCAGTTCACACCACCTATTATGAAATGCTTGAGAAAGTGTAAAAGGAGGTCAGCATGGCTAAAGACCAAAGGGAAAGGTTAGTAGTAGTAAGAAACATCTGAACAAAGAAAAGGATTGTGAAATTAGATAGATAAAAATGTAAACATAGTTAGGCCAAAAAAGAGTTTGATGAAAAGCTAAGTTAGGAAATCAAAACTAGTACTAACTTCCTGAGACATGAGGAAAAAGAAGCCTCCCAGAATCTGTAAGCATAAAAGGACAAAGAGCATAAAAGGAATTCCTGTAAAAGATAATGACACTGCAGAAAAGGTAAATTAATTCTTTACAGGAGTATTCACCATGAAGAAGATGGGGAGATTGCCATACCAGAACCTTTCCATGAAGGGGACTCACCAGAGAATGTGAAATTGAAGTAACAGACTTAGAAGAGTTACAAATAAGTAGAATTATCACTACCCATGGTAATGGGTACCCATGCCACTAAGATTGGGTGGCATTCACCTGGACAACAAACAGGCTTTCTAGGAACTCTAGGACAAAACAGATGAATTGCTAACAGTAATATATAATCTTGGACTATAATGTTGGTGATTGTTCTTGAGTTTTTCATATTTGGTGGGGGGTGTACATGACACCAAACTTTACAAAAAGGTTCTGGGACTCTGTATGCCTTGTATCTTCTGTGAATTTCTGTAATCCAGAACCATGCTAGAAGTATAAACTTCTTCCATCCACCACTTTCTCTTAGCAGCAGGTTCCACAGATCTGCTGCCTGTTGTATGGGAAAACAAACAAACAAACAAACAAAACCCCCCATACTAAACAAAATCCCACTTATTTTGCTTGTTTTAAGCCTTAGTGGAATGAAGTGTCTGTCCCACCACTATAAAATATTTCCAGATATAATTATAAACGCTGTCGTTTTGAAATTCTAATGAAGCCACCTCCCTATCACACACTATATTTTTTTTTTAGCATTTATTTGTTTTGATTATTAATTTGCGAAAAATACTGAGGAATGTACTGGTTGCGAAGCACACTTCTATTAAAATAGATTCTGATTCAGATGTATATATTTAATAAAAATAGGAAAGATAGACCTGGAGGAAAAAAAGTTTATGAGAAGTATGTTCTCTTTTCAAAGGACGATAAAGACTTTGATGTACAAATAATGTAGCACTTTCATCTTTTTCCTTTTTTTTTTTTTAATTAGACATTCAGTTTTTTAAGAGTTATATATTGCTGCATGCCAATCTTTTAAAGAATCTAGCCTGATTAAGGGCAACATGCTAAGTCCTACTTGTAAGTGGCATTAATGAGATTGCCTTCCTTTAAGTGTAGACTTTGTGTTCAGCAAGATGTACAAAACAAGAAAAAATGTCACAGAACTAGAATTTATTAATTGTTTGCTTTGACATACAGCCACTGAGGCGAAGGGCTGCGGAGCGGAGGATCGCGCTGGGGGACCTTTCCTGAAGCGGCAAAATCGCGGCAAAAACCGCGAAGGCAAAAGCGCAGGGAGCGAGAGGGAGCCCCAGCCCCCCTCCCTCGAGCCGGAGGAGCGAGCTCCTGACGAGCGGCAGCTCTGGCCCAGCGCGGGCGGGGACAGGCGGGACGGCGGCCAAACCCCCTCAGGTACGAGAGCAGCCCCCAGGGAGCGCGAGCGACCCGGAGCGCGGCAGTTTGTGCGGCAATTCGCGGCCCCCCTCCAGGCTCCAGAGGCTGGCTCAACTCGTGGTCGTTGCCCTCCCAGGACCTGGCCATGGTATCCACTCGGCCGAAAGCCATCGCCAGGAGAAACGTGGCGACCCAGACGGAGCCCCTACGCAAACACACATCTGTCCAGGCCTCCGGCTGCAGGGAGTGCCCGAGCCTGTCCCTTGTACAGGAGGGCAGCAGAGATGACGCCTGTGTGCGCTGTGACCAGGTGGATGATCTGCTCAGCCTGGTGGCAGAGCTGAAGGAGGAAGTGGAGAGGCTAAGGAGTATCAGGGAGTGCGAGAGGGACATAGATTGGTGGAGCCGCACCCTGCCGTCCCTGAGGCAAGGGCAGCACACGGAGGCTCCGCAAGAAGCGGAAGAACCCCTGCCCTCTTGCCGCCAGGCAGAAGGAGGAGACCCAGGCGATGGAGGGGAATGGACACAGGTCCCTGCTCGGGGTGCCAGGTGAACCCCCGCCCGGCCTCCCTCACCTCAACCTTCCCAGTTGCCCCTACACAACAGATATGGGGCTCTGGAACTTGAGGGCCAGACGAACGAGGACGAAGATGAAGGCTCATCCAGGGGGTTGCCCGAGGCGAGGCAGCCAGCCCCACAAATTACGACTGCCTCCGCTAAGAAAAAAAGGAGGGTAATTGTCATTGGTGATTCCCTTCTGAGGGAGACGGAGGGCCCAATTTGTCGGCCAGACCCATCCCACAGGGAAGTCTGCTGCCTCCCTGGGGCCCGGGTGAAGGACATTACTAGGAAGCTCCCTGGTCTGGTACAGGCCTCCGATTACTACCCGCTACTGGTTATACAGGCTGGCAGCGAGGAGGTTGCAGAGAGAAGTCCCGAAGGGATCAAAAGGGACTTCAGGGCGCTGGGGCGACTGGTGGGAGGATCGGGAGCACAGGTAGTGTTTTCCTCAATCCCTTTAGTGGCAGGGCGGAACACTGAAAGGAACAGGAAAACTCATCGGTTCAACACGTGGCTCAGGGGCTGGTGCCATCGGCAGAATTTTGGCTTCTTTGACCACGGGGAGGTTTACACGGCACCGGGCCTGCTGGCGACGGACGGAGTTCAGCTGTCTCACAGGGGGAAAAGGATTCTCGCATAGGAGTTGGCCGGGCTCATCGAGAGGGCTTTAAACTAGATTCGAAGGGGGAAGGGGATAAAACCAGGCTCACTAGAGAAGAGCCTAGGGGCAGCATGCCAATGTCGGGGGAGAAATCAGCAGCCCAGGTCAAGTGCCTCTATACCAATGCACGCAGCATGGGCGGCAAACAGGAGGAGCTGGAAGCCATTGTGCAGCGGGGTAGCTATGACTTAGTCGCCATCACGGAAACGTGGTGGGATGAGTCTCACGATTGGAGTGCTGCAATGGATGGCTACAAGCTCTTCAGAAGGGACAGGCGAGGAAGGAGAGGCGGTGGAGTAGCCCTGTATGTTAGGGAATGCTTCGACTGTCTAGAGCTCAATGGTAGTGATGACGAGGTCGAGTGCTTGTGGGTAAGGATGAGGGGGAAGGCCAACAAGGCAGATATCCTGCTGGGAGTCTGTTATAGACCACCTAGCCAGGATGAGGAGGCAGATGAAATATTCTACCAGAGGCTGGCAGAAGTCTCCCAGTCGCTAGCCCTTGTTCTCGTGGAGGACTTCAACTTTCCGGACGTCTGCTGGAAATACCATGTGGCAGACAGGAAACAGTCGAGGAGGTTCCTGGAGTGTGTGGAGGATAACTTCCTGTCGCAGCTGGTAAGCGAGCCCACCAGGGGAGATGCCTCGCTTGACCTGCTGTTCACAAACAGAGAAGGACTGGTGGGAGATGTGGTGGTCAGAGGCCGGCTTGGGCTTAGCGACCATGAAATGGTAGAATTCTCGATACTTGGTGAAGCAAGGAGGGGGGCCAGCAAAACCGCTACCATGGACTTCCGGAGGGCGGACTTTGGCCTGCTCAGGACACTGGTCGAGAGGGTCCCTTGGGAGAAAGTCCTGAAGGTCAAAGGGGTCCAGGAAGGCTGGACGTTCTTCAGGAAGGAAGTCTTAAAGGTGCAGGAGCGGGCTGTCCCCATGTGCCGCAAGAAGAACGGGCGGGGAAGGCAACCGGCCTGGCTGAATGGGGAGCTCTGGCTGGGACTCAGGAAAAAAAGGAGAGTTTATCACTTGTGGAAGAAGGGGCAGGCAACTCAGGAAGAGTACAGGGATCGCGTTAGGTCGTGCAGAGAGGAAATTAGAAAGGCAAAAGCCTGGCTAGAACTCAACCTGGCTATTGTCGTGAGACACAACAAAAAATGCTTTTACAAGTATATTAATGACAAAAGGAGAGCCAAGGAGAATCTCCATCCTCTATTGGATGCGGGGGGGTATGTTGCCACCAAAGATGAAGAAAAGGCTGAGGTACTCAATGCCTTCTTTGTCTCAGTCTTTAGTAGTCAGAGTGGTTATCCTCAGGGTACTCAGCCCCCTGAGCTGGAAGACAAGGACAACAAGCAGGATAAACCCCCCATAATTCAAGAGGATGAAGTTAATGACCTGCTATGCCACCTGGACACTCACAAGTCTATGGGGCCAGATGGGATCCACCCGAGGGTACTGAGGGAGCTGGTGGAGGAGCTTGCCGAGCCGCTCTCCATCATTTACCAGCAGTTCTGGTTAACTGGGGAGGTCCCGGACGACTGGAGGCTCGCCAATGTGACGCCGATCTATAAGAAGGGCCGGAAGGAGGATCCGGGAAACTACAGGCCGGTCAGCCTGACGTCGGTGCTGGGAAGATCATGGAGCGGTTGGTTTTGAGGGCACTCACGAGCCATGTCTGGGACAACGAGGGGATCAGGCCCAGCCAGCACGGGTTCATGGAAGGCAGGTCCTGTTTGACCAACCTGATCTCCTTCTATGACCAGGTGACCTGCCTAGTGGATGAGGGAAAGGCTGTAGATGTGGTCTACCTGGACTTCAGTAAAGCCTTTGACACTGTCTCCCACAGCATTCTCCTAGAGAAGCTGGCGGCTCACGGCCTAGACAGGTACACTCTTCGCTGGGTAAAAAACTGGCTGGACGGCCGAGCCCAGAGAGTTGTGGTGAACAGAGTTAAATCCAGTTGGTGGCTGGTCACGAGCGGTGTTCCCCAGGGCTCAGTACTGGGGCTGGTCTTGTTCAATATCTTTATCAATGATCTGGACGAGGGGATCGAGTGCTCCCTCAGTAAGTTTGCAGATGACACCAAGTTGGGCGGGAGTGTTGATCTGCTGGAGGGTAGGAAGGCTCTGGAGAGGGACCTGGACAGGCTGGAGCAATGGGCCGAGGCCAACTGTATGAGGTTCAACAAGGCCAAGGGCCGGGTCCTGCATTTCGGCCACAACAACCCCAGGCAACGCTACAGGCTTGGGGAAGAGTGGCTGGAAAGCTGCCCAGAGGAAAAGGACCTGGGGGTGCTGATTGACAGCCGGCTGAACATGAGCCGGCAGTGTGCTTAGGTGGCCAAGAAGGCCAACGGCATCCTGGCCTGTATTAGAAATAGTGTGGCCAGCAGGAGTAGGGAGGTGATCGTGCCCCTGTACTCGGCACCGGTGAGGCCGCACCTCGAATCCTGTGTTCAGTTTTGGGCCCCTCACTACAAGAAGGACATGGAGGTGCTGGAGCATGTCCAGAGGAGGGCAACGAAGCTGGTGAAGGGCCTGGAGCACAAGCGTATGAGGAGTGGCTGAGGGAACTGGGACTGTTTAGCCTGGAGAAGAGGAGGCTGAGGGGAGACCTCATCGCGCTCTACAACTACCTGAAAGGAGGTTGTAGCGAGGTGGGTGTTGGTCTCTTCTGCCAAGTAACTAGCGATAGGACGAGAGGAAATGGCCTCAAGTTGCGCCAAGGGAGGTTTAGATTGGACGTTAGGAGAAATTTCTTTACTGAAAGAGTGGTCAGGCCTTGGAACAGGCTGCCCAGGGAAGTGGTGGAGTCACCATCCCTGGAAGTATTTAAAAGACGTGTAGATGAGGCACTTAGGGACACGGTTTAGTGGACGTGGTGTGTTGAGTTGACGGTTGGACACGATGATCTTAGAGGTCTTTTCCAACCTGTATGATTCTATGATTCTATGACTCATCCATGTTACAGAACTAGAGTAATAATCTAATTTTAATGTAAATTTTGGAAACAGCAGCTGTATACATGCATAGCCTGTATGTGGTTATATACCAAAGAAAGTGTACGGCATGTACACCTGCACACAGAGCACATCATTGGTTGAAAAAGGTTGGTATGCAGAGCTGTATACACCAATACTTCTTGGAATACCAGACTAACACTAGTTCTTAGTATACACCTGCAGAACAAATGTGTTTGATATTGTACTTCCATTTCAAATGATGGTGTGTATGTGTATAAAGCTATATAAACATAAATGTTTTGCAGGAGCTCTTTGTTTACTTATAGCTAAAGGCTGCAGCAGTTCTGTGTTCATACTGTATAATAAAAAGTCTAGTTGCTTAAAGGCTTGCAGTGCTGTGGTAAATGGCAAATAATAGCACCATCTAAAGGTGCTTTTAAAATGTGTATAGATATTGACACTACATGATCTACAGACTCACCCTTCACATATGAATCCCTCCACTAAAGAAACCCAAACTGTTCTAGAAATACTTTTTCACTTACCTTCCTTCCAAGATCATCTTTGTATAATCTATTTTGATGGTATCTAAGTTTCCTCCACACCCAAAATCTTTATTTCCCATTAACAAAATTACCTGAAAGTAATTTAATGGTGCTGACTCATGCTTAGGTGCCTTTGACCTGTTGCATTGAGACCTCAGCTAAACTGATTTTTTGAATCTGATACTTTGTCTTGCCTGGATTTACTACATTTTTGGCCTTAAAATTCATTAAATATGATGGCATTAAGTTTTTGTCTAATTTTATTTTCTGCTGAGAGAGGCAGATATGGTTCATAAGGTGTCTTCTACAAAGCTATAGGGAATGTCCAGTCAAGGTATGCTGTAAAAAGGAAGTATGATGGTAAATGCTTTGTTAATCTGCATCCAAAAATTACATATTCTGAAAATGTACTTATAGGACTGATATTTATCAATATTTTTGTTCCAGTTTCTTCAAACATATTAGCTCAAATAATTACCCCTATCATATTTGCTGACACTGAAACTGTTACTGATTTCTGAAGTTTGATCTTGTTCCAACTCGATTAAATCCTTTTTTACTTTAGAGGTTGGATTTTAGCTATCCTCAAAATTTGAAGTGATGGTCAGGAAAGTAATTTTCAGAGCAGTTTATCTATTTGTAATGTAACACGTGCTTACTCTTCATCGTTCTCTGTGTGCACAATGATTAATAAAAAATAATAAAACTTCAGCAGTGCTTGAAACAGTAAGTGGGTTGCACAATTTGTGAGATATAGAGGTTTGGTTCAGCAATAATTTTTAGGGCAACACTTTTTTACTTGTACTTTTTGAAGAAAGAAAATATGGAAGTTGTGATGATTAAAATATGTTCTTTATCTTTCTTTTGAAAATCATCAAAGAAATGTTACATATGAATCTTTTAAGTTATTTTATATTCTAATATTAGTAAATACTGAATTTTTCATATTTTCATGCAATTTATTTCTGAGACAACATTCACCATTGATGCTAGTCTCTTATGTTAACTTACCGCTGTGCAAGAGGATGGTTTTTCCACCACAGATTAAATTGGCACCTTCATATTTGCAATCAT
Source organism: Calonectris borealis (assembly GCF_964195595.1). Taxonomy (NCBI): domain Eukaryota; kingdom Metazoa; phylum Chordata; class Aves; order Procellariiformes; family Procellariidae; genus Calonectris; species Calonectris borealis. Next base: position 88,980,866 of record NC_134313.1, read on the forward strand.
CTTAGATCATATAATCTTTTATATCATTGATTCATTTTTAAAGTAATGACCATCTATTTGATAATCACACCTCATCAGGTGAAATATAGGAGAGAAAGAATTATTTTGCTTTGCAGAAAAAGTAAAAGTCTGTATGCTTATTGAAAATACAGTATTTGATCTCTGTATCAGATCGATTTTTTAAGATGTAAGAACTTTTATTATCTAAAAAATATTTGGCTATGATTTTCCCTCAAAAAAACCTCAAGAGGATCTGAATCTGTTCTGAAGGAGTAACTAAACTTCACATTACATTCTTGATGTACTGTATTCACTGCTGTACATATTGAACAAGCTGAGATACTGCGAATTGTAATATGTGTTTCACTGTCATTTTTCCCTAGAACTTTGTGGCATATGACACATTTTGAAGCTTTCTGTTATTCTCTGAAGTAGTAGTTAGCAACAGCATTCTTACTGTGTTCATTGGTTTTAGCATTTCAGTTCATTTGTTTACTTTCTATCTCCAGATCAGCCCTTTGACAGATGCCGGAATCTATATATGTCAGTTGAAGAACAAGAAAGGGAATCACTAAGGGGGTTATTTCCGGCTTTAAAGATAAATCTCTTGAGATTTAAGAACCAGCCTCTGATTGCTTAAGTTAGAGCAGTCCAAGCAGTCACATTATTCTTTTTTTTATTTTTTTCATGAATTTTCCCTAAAAAACAGGTACTGATGAATGTTAAGTGAAACACAAAGGTTGCTTCAGATAGCTCTAATGCTTACAGTACAGTAAAATCAATCAGACAGTATCTTGTCATGCTTTGTTTTGCTCTCACCTACATTTGAAGACCAGAAAGAGAAGGAAAAGTGAACAAAGGGTCTTTTACAGAACTTGAAAATTAATTCAGGGTGGATGCTTGGTTTGTCATGTATAACATTTCCTGTTAAACAAACATCCATTCACAGTTTTATTTTATAGTGAATCTGCAGTTTCAGAGAGGAAAAGAGAGTTTTCCAGTCTGAATGTCTGCTGAGTAATTGGTGTCAACCAGGCTTACATGAAGCAAGTATGTATTATGGGATTTCTTTTTGTGAATCTGTCTCTGTTCACATAAGGCTTTAGTATCCTGAAAGGATCTCTCTTGTAATTAAGGTTCATATACCTTACTCAACAATATTTGGCATACAGGGAGAGTTGTCACTCAACTAAATGTCACTCAACTGAACTCAACTTCGGAAGTGTCATAGATACACTACCAGAATCAATGGGGGAAGGGGATACCAACAGGATTGCAGCAGGTAAGCCAAGGGTTGGCATGGCATTGCCAGAGGGTGGCAATGCTAGCGGGAACATTTACACTGCTCCTGGGAGCACGGAGGGCTCAAGAGCATATCTGAAATGCTTGTACACAAACGCATGCAGTATGAGAAACAAACAGGATGAACTGGAAGCTTTGGTCAGCTCCCAGAACTATGATATCATTGGTATTAGCAAGAATGAATCCCACAATTGGAGTGCAGGGATGGAGGGCTGCAGGCTGTTCAGGAGAGACAGGCAGGGCAGGCGAGGTGGAGGTGTCGCACTGTACGTAAGGGAGACGTTTGATTGCACAGCCCTTACAGTTAGTGATGATATGGTTGAGAACCTCTGGGTAAGGATTAGGGGGATGCAAAACAAAGAAAATGTTGTAGAGGGTGTCTACTATCGATCGCCCAGCCAGGATGTAAGCACCGATGAGTTATTCTATAGACAATTAGGAGAAATTTCTGGATTGGTAGCCCTTGTCCTCATGGGAGATTTCAACTTCACAACCAAACTGTGAATATCATACTGCTGTGACAAGCAGGTCTTGGAAATTCTTGAAGTTTGTAGGAGATAACTTCTTGTCACAGGTACTTAGTGGACCAACAAGGAAAGACGCCCTCTTAGACTTGCTATTTGTGAATAGAGAAGGACTCTGTGGGGGACGTGATGGTAGGTGGCCGTCTTGGCCATGAAATCATGAAATGGTTGAGTTTAAAATTTTCACTGTAATGAGAAAAAAGGACAGCAGAGTTGCTACCCTGGACTTCAGGAGAGCAAACTTTAAGCTATTCAGGGAGCTATTTAGCAGAGTAGCCTGGGAATCTGCTTTTGAGGGCTTAGGAGTCTGTGAGTGCTGGTCAGTCTTTAAGAACCACCTTTTAGAAGCGCAGGAGCAGGCAATTCCACTGTGTCATAAGTCAAGTAGGCAGGGCAGAAGACCAGCTTGGCTGAACAGAGAACTCCTCGAACAGGGAGCTCAGGAGGAGAAAGAAACTGATCTCTGGAAGCGACGTCAGGCTTTGCAGGAAGAGTACAGAGCTGTAGTTCGTTTGTGCAGGGAGAAGACACAAAAGGCCAAAGCTCAATTAGAGTTGAAATTGGCCAGTGTTGTGTCAGAGAACAAGAAGAGGTATTTTAAGTACGTTAATAGCAAGAGGAGGTCTAAAGAAAAAATTGGAATGATACTTGTTGAAGATGGTCATCTGACTAACAGGGATGAAGAAAAAATGGAGGCATTCAATGGTTTTTTTGCCTCAGTGTTTAACAATACTGATAGACCTTGGGCTGACCAGTCCCCTGAGTCGGAGGACCATGAGTGTGGGAACAGTGACTTTCCATTTGTGGACACTGAAATTGTAAGGGACCAGCTGTATCAGCTGAATGTTCACAACTCCATGGGACCTGATGGGATTCATCCCAGAGTTCTGAAGGAGCTAGCGGATGTTATGGCAGGACCCCTCTCTATCATCTACCAAAGGTCTTGGGAGTCTGGGGAGGTCCCTGCTGACTGGAAGTTGGTCAATGTTATTCCAATCCACAAGAAGGGCATGCGGGAAGACCCAGGGGACTACAGACCTGTTAGTCTAACCTCAGCTCCTGGAAAAATTATGGAGAACATTATACTGGGTACTACTGAAGGGCATTTAAAGAATAATGCAATCATCAGGCACAGTCAAGATGGGTTCAGAAAGTGAAAGTCCTGTTTCACTAATTTGATATCCTTCTATGACAGGGTCACCTGCCTAGTGGATGAAGGGAAGGCAGTGGATGGAGTTTTTATGGATTTTAGTAAGGCTTTTGATACTGCCCCTCACAGCATCCTTCTGGAGATGTTGTCCAACTGTGGGATGAGCAGGTTCGCGGTGTACTGGATGAAGAAATGGCTGAAGGCTTCTAATGAATGGGGCTACATCTGGCTGGCGACCGGTCACCAGCGGTGTTCCTCAGGGTTCAATTCTAGGGCCAGTTCTGTTCAATATATTTATCAACAATCTGGATGCAGGAGTTGAATGCACCATCAGCAAGTTTGCTGATGATACCAAACTGGGAGGTGCTGTTGACTCTCTTGAGGGACAAGAGGCCTTGCAGAGGGATCTAGATAAATGGACTCTGCACCTAGGATGGCGTAATGCCAGGCACAAGTATAAATTGGGAGAGGAGTGGTTGGAGAGCAGCCCTGCAGAAAGGGATCTGGGGGTGCTGGTCGATAGCAAGCTCAATAGGAGTCACCAATGTGCCCTGGCAGCCAAGAGGTCAAACCACATCCTGGGGTGCATCAAACACAGCATAACCAGCCAGTCAAAAGAGGTGTTTATCCCGCTGTATTCAGCATTGGTACGGCCTCACCTTGAGTCCCGTGTGCAGTTCTGGCCCCACAATTTAATAAGGCTGTGAAGGCCCTTGAATGCATCCAGAAGAAGGCAACAAAGCTGGTAAAGGGCTGGAAGGAATGTCCTATGAGGAGCAGCTACGGCGTTTGGGCTTGTCTAGTTTGGAGAAAAGGAAGCTGAGGGGCGACCTCATTGCTCTCTGCAGCTTCCTGAGGAGGAGAAGTGGAGAGGGAGATGCCGAGCTCTTCTCCCTAGTTTCCAGAGATGGGATACGTGGGAATGGTTCAAAGCTGCGCCAGGCAAGGTTTAGACTGGACATTAGGAAGCATTTCTTTACCAAGAGGGTGGTCAAACACTGGAACAGGCTTCCTAGAGAGGTGGTCACTGCCCCAAGCCTGTCAGTGTTTAAGAAGCATTTGGACAATACCCTTAACAACATGCTTTATCTTTTGGTCAGCCCTGAAGTAGTCAGAGAGTTGGACTAGATGATCATTGTAGGTCCCTTCCAGCTGAAGTAGTCTATTCTAGTACATTCTATTCTATTATGTGAAAATGTTATTTTTCCCAGTGTTGATTTGATTTTTAATAGAAATTATGTGTAAACTCAAAATTATATTGGTCCACATTTGCCACCTTCTGATACTTTACAAATGGTCAGAAATTGTTATTTCACAAATTCTTTCTTTTGAATTGCTATACCAAAAATTATTTTATTTCAATTTTCCTTTCATCTCAGAGGATGGAAAGGATATTGTATAGGTAAATGAACATAGAGTATATACTGGTAGTGAGAACTGCAAATAGAAATAATGAGTCACCATTGACGTGTATTGAGAATGAATTCTAAGCAGTACAAATTCAGATACCAGATTGGTTTATACTGGCAAATTGCTTTCTCAGCATAATCTAAAGCGTTCCTTTTTAGCAATAATGGCCTGAGGAAGAAGGGTTGAACAGATGGCAGTGAGAGGTCACAGCTTGAGGTTGTGCCATCAAATATTTTCACTCTTTCAGATCAAATATCTTTGAGAAACACCTGTTAGAATCATAGAATCAGAGAATCATTAAGGTTGGAAAAGACCTCTAAGATCATCGAGTCCAACCGTCAACCCAACACCACCATACCCACTAAAAACCATGTCCCTAAGCGCCCCATCTACATGTCTTTTAAATACTTTCAGAGATGGTGACTCCACCACTTCCCTGGGCAGCATGTTCCAGTGCTTGACCACTCTTTCAGTAAAGAAATTTCTCCTAACGTCCAGTCTAAACCTCCCTTGGTGCAACTTGAGGCCATTTCCTCTCGTCCTATCGCTAGTTACTTGGCAGAAGAGACCAACACCCACCTCGCTACAACCTCCTTTCAGGTAGTTGTAGAGCGCGATGAGGTCTCCCCTCAGCCTCCTCTTCTCCAGGCTAAACAGTCCCAGTTCCCTCAGCCGCTCCTCATAAGACTTGTGCTCCAGGCCCTTCACCAGCTTCGTTGCCCTTCTCTGGACACGCTCCAGCACCTCCATGTCCTTCTTGTAGTGAGGGACCCAAAACTGAACACAGTATTCCAGGTGCGGCCTCACCAGTGCCGAGTACAGGGGCACGATTACCTCCTTACTCCTGCTGGCCACACTATTTCTAATACAGGCCAGGATGCCATTGGCCTTCTTGGCCACCTGGGCACACTGCTGGCTCATGTTCAGCCGGCTGTCAATCAGCACCCCAAGGTCCTTTTCCTCTGGGCAGCTTTCCAGTCACTCTTCCCCAAGCCTGTAGCGTTGCCTGGGGTTGTTGTGGCCGAAGTGCAGGACCCAGCACTTCGCCTTGTTGAACCTCATACAGTTGGCCTCAGCCCATCGATCCAGCCTGTTCAGATCCCTCTGCAGAGCCTTCCTACCCTCCAGCAGATCAACACTCCCGCCCAGCTTGGTGTCGTCTGCAAACTTACTGAGGGAGCACTCGATCCCCTCGTCCAGATCGTTGATAAAGATATTGAACAAGACCAGCCCCAGTACTGAGCCCTGGGGAACACCGCTCGTGACTGGCCACCAACTGGATTTAACTCCGTTCACCACCACTCTCTGGGCTCGGCCGTCCAGCCAGTTTTTTACCCAGCGAAGAGTGTACCTGTCTAAGCTGTGAGCCGCCAGTTTCTATAGGAGAATGCCGTGGGAGACAGTGTCAAAGGCTTTACTGAAGTCCAGGTAGACCACATCCACAGCCTTTCCCTCATCCACTAGGCAGGTCACCTGGTCATAGAAGGAGATCAGGTTGGTCAAGCAGGACCTGCCTTCCATGAACCCGTGCTGGCTGGGCCTGATCCCCTCGTTGTCCCAGACATGGCTCGTGAGTGCCCTCAAAACCAACCGCTCCATGATCTTCCCAGCACCGGGGTCAGGCTGACCAGCCTGTAGTTCCCCAGATCCTCCTTCCGGCCCTTCTTGTAGATGGGCCTCACATTGGCAAGCCTCCAGTCGTCCGGGACCTCCCCAGTTAACCAGGACTGCTGGTAAATGATGGAGAGTGGCTCGGCAAGCTCCCCCGCCAGCTCCCTCAGTACCCTCAGGTGGATCCCATCTGGCCCCTAGACTTGTGAATGTCCAGGTGGCATAGCAGGTCATTAATTTCTTCCTCTTGGATTATGGGGGGTTTATCCTGCTCGCCATCCCTGTCTTCCAGCTTAGGAGGCTGAGTACCCTGAGGATAACTGTTCTTCTGACTGTTAAAGACTGAGGCAAAGAAGGCGTTAAGTACCTCAGCCTTATCCTCGTCCTTGGTGGCAACGTTCCCCCCCCCCTGCATCCAATAGAGGATGGAGATTCTCCTTGGCTCTCCTTTTGTCATTAATATACTTGTAAAAGCATTTTTTGTTGTCTCTCATGACAGTGGCCAGGTTGAGTGTTGATACAATTGTTTTTGTTCTCATTAAACATGTGCATTAATAAGAATGTGTGTTTTGGGGGAGTGCTGCAAGGAGTGATACCATTCTTTTATTTAAGACAGTGACCTTGCAGAATTAGGAATTTCCTGTGAAGGAAAATGACATCATTTCCAATGACCTGTTGGAATTTGTTTTGCTTTGTCATCTCTAATGAAGAAAAAACCAAACCCTACCAATTTTTTTCACTTTTTTCTGTTTTGCAGACCACACATTATCAGACATTTATGACAGTCAAGTATTTCTTATTAAGCGTGGACAACCTCAAGAAGAATACAGAAAGTGATTAAAAATTAGATTTTTCTAAGTTTTGTAGGAAACTTAGAAAAAACTACCTTCCTTTAATTTTTCTTAGTCTCCAGTGCTTTAACATACACAGATTTCACCTTTGCTTCTGAATATGTTAAGGGCTGAGTTCTGTATCAGTGCCAACAACATGAGTTAAATAAAACTTTCTCTACCTCCTTCTTACTCGATAGCTAATATCTCTTTCTTCACTGTACTGTGTAGAAGCTTCTGCCTACCATGTAAAGGATTTGGCAGGCGGGTGCAGGTACACTCAGGCATTCATTATATCGTGGGTTCTGCGCTCTCCAAACTGAGACATGCATCAAAATCCCTCACTTTTCAGTTTCCAATGTGTTTTGCACGTTCCATCTGTGTGCCGTATCAGTATTAGTAAAACTTGCTTACTTCAAAGATAATACCTTCTCAATTTGAGGGTAATTTCTTTCAGATTGGTTATCTTTTTTCATTTCTCTTGTCCTGTGTGAAACTGCAGCTGCAAACTGTATGGAGGAAAGCTGATTTGTTTGTAACAAGGATGATTTTGTTTTAGAAGGTACCAGTGATTAGAAATATCACACTTTTCTTTACAGCCTTTCCAATCCAAAGTTATGTTGTATTAGGTGCAGGTGTTGCAGGGGCCTGCAGGTGCGGTCCCTGTGAGGCGCGGCCGGGGCTGCCCCGGGCCGGGCACAGCCGGTTCCAGCCGGCTCCAACGGCCCCAGCGCAGGGCACAGCTGCGCCCCTCAGCCGCGGGCGGGCGCCTCGGGGAGAGCCCGGGTAAGGAAGGGCAAAACGCTGCCCGGCAGCCAGGGCTGAGGAACCCGTGTGAGAACCAGCCCTGCGAGCCCCGCGGGGAGAGCAGGAGGAGGGGAGGGGGGGCTCCGGGCGCCCCAGCAGAGACGCCCCTGCGGCCCCGGGAGAGACCCCGCTGGGGCAGGGGTTTCCCTGCAGCCCGTGGGAAGGCCCCAGCCTGGAGCAGGGAAACGCGTGAGGAGGAGGGAGCGGCAGGGAGGGGCTGTTGTGGACTGACCGCCGCCCCCCAGTGCTGCTTGGGGGAGGAGGTCGAGGAGTCGGGGATGAAGCAGTGAAGGTGAGTGTGGGAAGAAGTGGTAGGAACGTGTTTTTATATTTGCGTTTGCTTCTCACCATGCAACTCTCTTTTAATCGGCAATAAAAGAATTTTTCCCAAGTTGAATCTGTTTTGCCTCTGATGGTAATTGGTCCGTGATCTCCCTGTTCCTGTCTCGACCCGTGAGCTTTTTCACCTTATTTTCTCCCCTTGTCCTGTTAACGAGGGGGAGTGAGAGAGTGGTTGGGTGGGGGTCTGGCAGCTGGCCAGGATCATCCCACTGCATATGTTATTTTTCTCTGGAACACTGAAACCACAAGGCTTCTTCACAAGGCATCTGTAGATGTATTTGGATGCATATTCTTTGTCTCTTCAACGTAGCAGGGGATAGTCATTTTCATACCAGTACTAGTTTGCTTGCAGAAGGACACTTCAGCATTTAGTTCCTCAGCAAGACAGTTGCAAGGATGCTATCCTTGATTCTCCAGCAAGACTACTGTGCTAAGTAGGCTCATTTCTCTGCTGCTGTAGCTTAAGAGAGATTAAAACTAGTTTTTCTATTAGTTACACTGCAAGCTTTCCATCTTTTCCCAGTCATTATCTTTCTCTGCATTGAGAGTGTTCCTGTTTCTGAGCCCCTGGAGAGAGAGGAAGAAACAATATCTTTTGACTCAGTGTGTGGTCGGGATTCCTCCATACCACACAGAGGATATCCCCGTCAGGAAACTGCTGGCAGGATATGCTGCCTTCATGCCAAATCAAATTCAAATTAATTGTATAGCTCAGAAGCAGGAATAAAAGTTACCAGGAAGAACAACTTAATCTTATAATAAAAAGTGTCAGATGGAAAATTCAGCCCCTCTGAAAACAAAAGCTGACTAATTATGACAATGCTCAGTGATATGAACGGTTTCAGTAGTATAGACTACTTGGCTGCTGGTTTAGTATAAATATTGCAGTTACTCTCTTAAACTTAAAATGGTCGTAGATGGTTTTAAAAACACTTTTCAGATAATTTCTGCTGTCACCTAATTCCCTGAACACACTATTTTGGCACAAAGATTATTAGTTGTAAAAGGGAAAAAATAAGTTTGATGGGATTAAATGAGGCAGTTGGTATGCTTCTATCTAAACATTTTTATAGAATGATCAAGTTATTGATACAGGTATTATGCACAGTATTAAAGCTCTTACCTTAGTTTTTAACCTAAGGAAATGTTGAATAATTCTACAGTATATGAATGGAAAAGATAAAAATGTTTCCTAGTTTATTAATGTTGCTTTCAAAAATTATGTAGACCACTGAGTGCTCATCTATAGTGATTTCCCTCCCCCCCCTTAAATTTAATTGAAGATACTGTACATATTTTAATATATATGAGAGATTTAGGGAGGACACTATAGATTTTTAAAATGATAGATCTTTACTATGACACTGATCTCCTAATGGATACTATATACTTTATGAAAATCTAAAAATAAATATCACTTATTCTAGGCTTCCATTTGACAAAAGCTTATTGGACAATAGCAACAACAGTTAATGTCAGCTGTATTTATTTATAAATAAATGATGGGTTTTTTTGTTTCAATGTAAAACATCTGCTACATTTATTTCCATCATAGGTAAACTATTCAGCGACAAAATCTGTCCACATTTGCATCCAGATAATTTCTGGCAGAAGTTTTTCAGTGTATTTTATCTAACTGGAAAAGAAATAAAGGGTTTGAGTTTTATGGTGGATTCAGTACTGTGGGTGGAGCTAAAGGAGAATAGTCTAATTGTAGAGAGCAGTCAGAACCAAGGCCTATTATGACTCAATTAACAGTTTAAGGTATTATGTTTATAGCTTTTGCTATTAGACTTAGAGGAGTATTATTAATGTGTGAGGTTTAAGCAGTTAGAGGTGCTCAGTAGTATAACTCAGGCTACATACACAGCATTACAAGGGGAGGGTCTTGATAACTTGAAGGATATCGATGAGGCTGACAAATCCGGGAACAGAATGACCAAAAAAGAAACTGCTATACTGGCAATACCCCCCGCGCCATCCCCACCATGATCCCTTGTAGTATTGTAAATGAAATATTGTTACTCTTCATATACTAAGAAATACCCTTCTGAAGTGGGGGATAAAGATAAGCAAAGCAGCAGTCTAGAAGGAAAATAGAGCTCCACCTGTGGAGCACAAAGCTGCTATGGTGAGGGTCATCTTGAATCTTTCTGTGCAAGTTTGCTAGGCAGTGTTGAGATGCTCAGCTCTTGCCTTCCTGCATAGACATGTGATACTGTCCTGCTGATTAGCTTGGAGATCTACTTGTTGCAAGTAATGACAGACACATTTAGAAGAACTATAAGACAACATAGTCTTCCAGAAGAACTTACTGAAATAGTATCTCTTAGGATATAATAGAGGACTTTATTTGCACTTGTGCAGAAATAATTAAATACAATTAAATATGATGACTACAAGCTTATTCTTCAAAACCTTAGCTGAAAGTTTCTTGAGGAGGAGTTAAAAGTGTGTCACTGACAAGATCTGTTATTTTCATCTCCTGTCCTTTAGTATATGTGTCAAAAATGGAGCTGCTGAGGCCCTCATTTGGGAAAACGTTTCAACAGGAGCTGAAGTCCTGTTGACTGTAATGTGAAATGTACATGTTGATTATCTAACAGAACCAAATATAGATTCTGATGAGACTTAACATGCTCTTGAGTACTTTTCTAAACGGAGGTAAAATTTTCAACAAGCAAAATACTGCTTGCTAAGCTACTTTAAAGACCTGCTGCAGTCTTGCTGCTATTTTAAAAATGAAAATGTTTGTTTTAGTGGGCCCTAGAATAGAATAAATCAGTATATCAAAGAGCAGGAAGCATATGAATATCAGTAATGAAAATTAAATGGCTGTGTAATTTGCAGTACTTATCAAACTATAAATATATTCAGTTAGTTTAAGGATTTATCTGTTCATGTCCATTGTCATTTATTCTATGTATGGAAAATGCACGCCAAAGAAACATTTTTCTTTTATTATCATATAAAAAAAATGAGGAAATGACATGAAGGTTATTAAACAAAAGCTCTAGGAAATAAAAGACATAAACATGGGGATTCAGTGATCCACTCAGGAACACTATGACACAAAAGCTCTTCTTGCTGCCTCCCCGCACCAAGCTTTAAAGATTTTTGGACTCCAAAAAGCAAAAAAGCACAGGGTTTTATGACAGATCATCTATCAGCAGTGACTGAGTGAACCCTAAGGGGAAAGGAGATTGTTGTATCTTACCGTAGCACTGAGAAATGATAAAAGTGAAAAGACACACTCCTCGTCTACTCACGGTATTCACTGACGTAATGATGTGTTCTGAAAGTTGCAAATGAAATTGGATCAAACCTTTAAAGACTGCTAGCTAAGCCATAAACCATGATTGCAACTCAGTGGTTAGGAACCAATTAAGTGTATTGCACTTAAGGCAAAGAATGAAAGAATAAGTTATTATCAAATTTCAATGCATAAAACAACCTCACAGTTCGGCCCATTTGCTTTCCAATCTTAAAGTAAAACATACCAAATACAATTAAAAACATTCTGAATGCAACCAGGTGTAAATACACTTGAACGCAATTACTAAAGGAAATTATTGTATATCAGCAAAGGTATGAACAGTCACGTAATCTGAGCCATGCAATCAACCTTTAGGGCTGCTTAATGCTAATAGAGTTTGTAGTCAAATGCCTTTCTCAAAGTAAAAATTTCAGTGCTCAGGATTTGATCTTTATGTACTCCAAGCACATGAACATTTGGGCATTGACTTCAATTATAAACAAACTTGCCTCTTTGATCTTTACGAGTCACTGTTAGAAATACCAAGTAAAATACAGGATGTACAAACCCTGGCTGCTAGGCCCTGCCTTGGTGCTCCTGGTCCCAGGGAGAAGCTGGTCCCCACAGCATCCTCGTAATTAGGATGTTTGTGGCTCCATGGACAGGCAGATCTTCAAATCTCCTGTGGACTCATGCTCTGAGTTAACAGTTCTTAGCATTAAAGTTCTGCTAAGGCGATTTCTTGTTTCTTACAGTTTGACTTTTGTCCTTTCTTTAGTCAATGTTCACTAATTAACAATATGCATTCATTTTATAGTTTTGATTCTCTTTTTGGCTTTCTTGTCTTCCTTTCTGATAAATAAATTCAGTTTAAATAAGAACCATAGTTAACAATCTAGTTAATTGGGATTATTCCTCCTCTGTCTTCTCTTTTCCCTCTTTATTTCCCTCACTGTCCACTTTAAACTGTGCAATCCCACTTTTTACTACTGTCTCCAATCTGAGAATCAATTGTACTACTTAGAGTCTTCTAGTTGAGAGAAATGAAATTAGAATCAAATTCAGGGGGTATTAGTTGTTGTAATATAGAAACTTCTCTTTAAAAGCCGTACGAGTGATCGTTGGCGTAAAATATTTCCATGTAGAGAGGAACATTTGCAATTAGAGAATTGGGTTTCTGTTTGAAGACTTTCCAAGATACTTCTGTAATGAAGTACAATTTGTTTGGTTTTTTAATTTTTTTTTTTTTTTGGGGGGGAGCAACTAAGACTTTTTAGAAATGCAGGATTTAAGAAAAATGCAGTCTTATTTTTCATTTTCCACTTTAACAGTGGGCTCAAATGGCAACATTCAGATCTTGAATATCAGTTACAGATAAAGTGTTCCAATCCTCTTTTGGACTTCAGGTTCCAGGTCATAGTTCTGCACACCATAAAATTAACTTTACTGGCAAAATCCGGAAGTAAACTTAGAATCAGTCTTGCTGTTCCAAAATACCAGGATGTGTGGTTTGTGCTAGTCATCAAAACCAATTTTTTCTCTAGTCTAATATTGCATAAATAGCATGTCTTCAAAAACTGTAGCCTTAAAAATCATCTCTATGTCTTTTAAGAGCATGTGCAATTATATCTCTGCATAAGCTTTCCCTAGTGTGCACTCGCTAGGCTGTGCTATTGGTTCAAACCCTTATCTAAACTCTTGCTTGGTATACTTAAGTTTGTCTAATACACACTAACAGTACTATACAACTATCTTAAATCCCTAGAAAGTCAGTAAGCTTCCCTTTTCTCCTTCATTAGTGCTACTTCAGGATGATTTCCTCTTATTAACAACATAAGAATGAAGGTCCTAGTAGAGAGACAGGTTTGAAATGCAATACATGTCTGGGATTGTTCCGTTTTGTTTTTCCCTTTCCCTGACCTACGTTGAACATAAATACCTATTTAGAACTTCTTAAACAGCTACCAATTGGTTATAAACTGGTCAATTTCATCTTGTCTTTTGAATGTTGTGACACTTTACAGATAGAAGCTGAAATCGTAACTTAAAGCTTGAAAACTAGGTCTGCACTATTTATTCCAAGCATTCAAATATAGAGGTTTTTGAGTATTTGCTTCTCAAATTTCAAGTTTCTCTTCATATCAATAGGAATTGAAAATACATTTTTCTACTCCATCACTAATAAAAAAATCAAGATTTTTATGTAAGAACATGACTCCAGGAGTTATGGCTCTGCTAAACCAGGAAAAAGAAAAAGCATTAACTATTGTGACGATGAAATCAAGGGAACAGGAAATAGTGAATTTTTCAAACGTCATAGGAGATATTGTAAACATGTAATTTAGATCTAAATAGGTACTAAGCATCTGCTAATGACTTTTCAGATTTGAGGCATGCTGGAGGTATTTCAAAAAATATTCAAGCACAGCTTGAGAGGACAGACAGTACAAAGGGAAGGCTGCACATAGATCTGGTTCTCTGTTTTTTTTGTATAAAGCATCAATAAAAGCTTTAACATTCCTCTGCAGAAAATTTCTAATGTGTAAGAGAGAATGAGCGAGTGTAGGAGGTTGTTTCTTGCATAAACTATCACTAAGTGATTGCGGAAATTTACAATTTAAAGCAGCCCATTTCTTCAAACAGAAATATAGGATTATCTTCTAGGACAGGAATTGTGGATTGTGTTTGTTGTGCCTGTATAATTATATATGTGTGTGCATGCACATGTATATATGTGTATATATATATAAAATGTAATGAGCAGAAATAATGGAGTTTGTCTTCTACTGAAAGACAAGAAGTAAGTCAAAATGAATTTGCTCAACTACAGTATTTTTCAGAGGCTTAGCATTAGCCATTCTAATGAAACATTTCATCATTTCAATAATTCAGACATTGTCAACTATGAAGCATTTGGTAAATGCTAATTCTGTACTGGACAGACTTGGATTTCTAAATCCACTGTTGATTAATAAATGCCTTAAAACATAAATGGTGATGGATGCTTACGCTCTTTACCCTGTCAGAATCACTGTTTAGTCCCTCATTCAGTAAGAAATTGTCAAATGAAATCTAATCCCAAGAAAAACACACTTAAAGCTCACCTAAGTAGATAAACAGAAACAAAGTGAGATGTGTAAGACTTTGTCCATTCCCTTCCCATATCCAGGAATGCTTCTACTCTGTACTCCCCACTGTTATATTGACTTCTGTTTAGATATCTTGTGTCATGTGGTTTGAGCCAATTTCTTTTTTTCCCTAAATGTCAAAGTTTTTTCATACTTTCAAGTATCTACATTTTTCAGCTGTTGTAGCAAATCAAATAATAGTCATTCCTGTGTATCAAGAATTGACTAAGAATTTGAAACATTTTATAACTTCTAACAGTTTATGACAATATAATCTAGATATGAGTCTATATAATTGTTTGACTTTACTATGTTATGATTGTACTTGGGAAGTAAGTAGAAGTTCTGTGCACTGCTTCTTGATGTCTGAAAATGGAAGGTGTGGAACTGAAATGCAATCAGGCAGGAAAGATTAATTACAAAAACTTGCTCATTCAAATAGTTCTCAAAAATTGTGAGACTTTTATTGCTTCCATGATATGAATACTAAGTGACAGTGTCTGCAGCATTGTGATTTTATATCATTACATTTTGTGAAAGAAACACCAAATAAGAGAGCTCTGTTCAGCAACTTGTTTTCTGTGAACTTGAGCTGAACACTTTTACATTCCTTTTTCTTTTTTTTTTTTTGACATGGTAATAAAAAGTAACACCAATTTATGGAAAATACATAGCATCTCTACAGAGAGTTGGCATCTGGAAGACAGACTCAGGTTGTATATCCTAGATATACGTATATATATACACACACATACACATGCTTACACACTTAGAAATTTTATATATATGCTTATTATTGTAATATGTATATTTATTAAAATAGTAGTAATGCCTTATACTTCTGCACTTTTTGTTAAAGGAATTACTATGTGTTATCTACCAAGCAACCTATATGATACTTGAACAAAGATATGGCCTTAAGATTCATTATAGAAACATCACTATTCATGTTTACCAGGATATAAAACAGGATGGATGTTAGCTGGCTTTGTGAAATGACAGGAAGATTGTGAGGTCCCTGGAAAGCTAGATGCTCTACATAAATGCCTTATGTAAAAGGACCTGCCACAACTGCATGGGGATGAAGTCTACATATTGGATACCAGCAACATCTATAGAACAGTCCAAATTCCCTGTAGAGAGGGAGCAGGTTGTACTTCACCCCAGTGTATGAATGCTATATCAATCACAGATGTACAAGGATTTTTGGAGAAAATTGTACCCTATTGAGAAAAGACCTTTCACCATCAAATTTACGTCTTTCTGTAAGAATCAATGGTGCTTTTATTTTACTGTGATCTACCCCAGCATTTTCATAGTTCTATAAACTTTGTATTAGACAACAGTGGTTATTGTGTGTTCCTACTGTGTCCACCACAAAATGTGAGCAATGCTGGCTCATGTGAGCTTAATTGGGAAGCATGAAAACCCTGACTCCTGTGGTATGGAGTATTGCCTGACTAGCAGTAACGCATTGTGTCAACATCAGTAATTTTTTTCTCCCTTTTCATATACAGGTTGAGACACTCATTAGTCATGATCAGTAAATCATTCAACTGTGTCAGTTTTTATACAGAATATCACCTCAATCTTATGTTTCTCCTATTCTTATTGAATATCTTCTGTTAATTGTATAAAATTGAACATCATGCTAGGTCAGTTTTGACCCTTGGAGTTGAAATATATAAATTATTTCAGCTAATGTGCCATTCAGTCATTCAAAAAAGTGAAGCAAGGATCTATTTGTTTACTATCAAAGAATGTAAATTACTTGATTATATATATGACAGAAACGACTCTTAGATTTTCCATTTTATCTGTATATACTATGGATATTCATGCAGCTCTTTATCACTCCTTGTCTCCTTAAAATATGTTTATGCTTGTGAATGTATTTGTGTGTGTGTGTTTATATGATATCCAGCTTTACCCACTACTTTATGTTTCTAGGGTGGGTGAAAGAAGTAAGCTTTCTTAGCTTCTATGTGACATGGAAACTAACACCAAGTATCATTTTCTGTTGTGAGAAAAGTCAAATAGAATTAATTGAATCATGGAAGCATATTGCACATCAGCTGTGGTTATTGTGGTTATCAGCTTATTGCTGGCTGTCCTGGTTCTGGCTGGGACAGAGTTAACTTTATTTTCAGTAGCTGAGGGTGGTGTTTTGTGGTGAGCTGTGGTTTGGGTTTGGTATGAAAGGAGTGTTGATGGCCCATTGATGCTTTGGTTGTTGCTGGGTGGTGCTTGCACAGGGGACTTTTCGGCCTCCCATGCTCTGCCAAGTGCAGGGGAAGCTGGGATGGAGGGGAGCATAGCCAGGGCGCTTGACCCAGCTGGCCAATGGGGTATTCTATACCATGTGACATCATGCTCAGTATAAAACTGGCAGGGGGGGCAATCTCACGGTTCGCGACACGTGGTCGGTGGGTGGTAAGCAGTTGTATTGTGCATTGCCCGCTTTGTATATTCTGTTGTTGTTGTTGTTATCATTGTTGTTATTACTGTTCTACTTTGTTTTATTTCCATTATTAAACTGTTTTTATCTCAACCTGTGAGTTTTTCTACTTGTGCCCTCCCAATTCTCTCCCCCATCCTACCAGAGCAGAGGTGTGAGCGAGCGGCTGCATGGTGTTTAGTTGCTGGCTGGGCTTAAATCACGATAGTCCTTTTTGGCGCCCAATGTGGGGCACGAAGGGTTGAGATAACAACAGATTAACTAGAGTGTTTTAAGGAATTTATATCTGTTAACAGTTGCCGGTCACAATATTGATTCATCTGTTCTCGATATTAATTTATCTGATCTACACCATGCTCTTGTTTTTGCTGTACCTGTTAAAGATTGGTGTTGTTTTTTGCAGCCTGCTGTGTTCTGCAGTGATTAGTGATGTTTTGCCTGGGAGATTTGTTATTAAAACACTGGCATTGGGGGTTATTTGGTATTTGGGATTTGTAATGAAACCGTTACTGTATTTCAGGTACCACCTCATGGAGACAATTAGCAATTATACCTTTCTCTGAGAGGTTTTTTATGGAGGAAATAGAGAATGACACCCTCACTACCTTCCTTTATGATGTCATCTTCTTCGTTACAATAACTTGCCAGTACCTTGAACACCCCTGGGTAGTTAGGATACATCTATTGGTATTCCTTGGGAATATTGTTCCAGTTTTGTCCAAGGTTAATAAGCAATTTAAGAATATCATCCAGAGATCTGCCCCAAGGCTGGATAGTTATGAGTGGCAGGGTGAGTGGGATAGCATGGGCAAGTGCCTAGGACGGTGGGCACCCTCAGCGTTTTGGAACTTCACTGCTGAACAAGTGCAGAATCCTGAAAAATTAATGGAATAGTTGGAAGAAGTATGCTGTCACTCTGGCCATTCTAGGGAGACACAAATCACTGCAATGTGCTGAGGCCTGGCCCATGCCTACCGAGCCCTATTTAACACTATTCAGAACCCTCAAGGGGAAGAAAACGTCTCTGCATCTGATGACAAAACAACAGGCCCTGTGGCTACCCCACCCCCCATATGGGCTACTCTGCCCCCTGCGACAGAGAACCAATCTGTGCCGGTATCAGTTGCCTCTATACAAAAAAGAAAATACGCAAGAAAATCAGCTCATTTAGTAAGGGATGAAAATGAACGAGGGCCATCACGAGAACAGGAGGAGGAAGAGGCAGAACCAGTAAATGAGTTGGTAACCATCCGATCCCTATCCCTGAGTGAGCTGCAAGATATGCGAAAAGATTTCAGTCCTCATCCAGGCGAGCACATTGTCACCTGGCTGCTCCGATGCTGGGATAACGGGGCCAGTAGCCTGGAATTAGAGGATAGGGAAGCCAAGCAGCTGGGATCCCTTTCTAGGGAAGGGGGCATTGACAAAGCAATTGGGCAAGGGGCACAAGTCCTCAGCCTCTGGAGGTGACTCCTGTCAGGTGTGAAGAAAAGGTATCTCTTCAAGGAAGATATTATGTGCCACCCAGGCAAGTGGACCACCATGGAGAGAGGTATCCAGTACCTGAGGGAATTAGGTGTGCTGGAAATGATTTATGATGACCTGAACAACGAGCAATTACCCAAAGATCCAAATGAAGTCAAATGCACCTGACCCATGTGGCGGAAGTTTGTATGGAGTGCACCAGCGTCACGTTGACAGTAATGACCTAGAAAGATGGAGAGGAACAAGCGGTGGATGAATTGGCTGACCAGCTCCGGCAATATGAAGGAAGTGTCTCCTCCCTATGGGTCTGCGTCTCTGCTGTGGAGAAACTGTTCCAGGAGGTCCAGCAACTCAAAGAGGATATGTCCTACCCCCCACCTGCACAGGCCAGTATCTCAGCCATTAGGAGTAAGCGTTCTTCTGCTCAAGAGAGGAGATATCATGGGTACACACCCCGGGGCACCCTATGGTTTAACCTGCGTGACCACGGAGAGGATATGAGGAAGTGGGATGGAAAATCTACCTCAGCCCTAGAGGTACGGGTACATGAGTTACAAGGAAAAACAACCACAAAAGGGAGTTCTTCCAGGAAAACTGCTGCTCCAGTCTCCAGTGAGCAGCTCCCCAGACAGAGTAGGAGGGCTGACTCCACTTCTGATCTTAATAAAGGAACTTCTGATTCGTACTTACAAGAAGTGAGTAGCGAATACAATGACCAGGACTAGAGGGGCCCTGCCTCCAGCCAGGTGGAGGAAAGGGACAACCGGGTTTACTGGACTGTGTGGATTTGATGGCCTGGCACATCAGATCCACAGGAGGATAAGGCTCTAGTAGACACCGGTGCACCCTAATGTGTACCCTAATGCCATCAAGCTACAAAGGGACAGAACCCATCTGTATTTCTGGAGTGAGTGGCAAAAGCACCCCATTGGGACTGGCCCAGAGGGTCCGTGCATCCTTGGCATAGACTACCTCAGGAGAGGGTATTTCAAGGACCCGAAAGGGTATCGGTGGGCTTTTGGTATAGTTGCCTTGGAGACGGAGGGAATTAAACAGCTGCCTGCCTCGCCTGATCTCACGGAGGACCCTTCTGTTGTGGGCTTGCTGAGGGTTGAGGAACAACAACATTGCTACCACAACGGTGCACCAATGGCAATATTGCACCAACCGAGACTCCCTGCTTCCCATCCATAAGCTGATTCATTGACTGGAGAGCCAAGGAATGATCAGCAAGACTCGCTCACCTTTTAACAGTCCCGTATGGCCGGGGTGAAAGTCTAATGGACAGTGGAGACTAACAGTAGACTATTGTGGCCTGAAGGAAGTTACGCCACCACTGAGTCCTGCCATGCTGGACATGCTAGAACTTCAGTACTAGCATGTCAAAGGCAGCCAAGTGGTATGCCACAATTGATATCGCTAATGCGTTCCTCTCAATCCCTTTGGTGGCAGAGTGCAGGCCACAGTTTGCTTTCACTTGGAGGAGCGTCCAGTACACCTGGAATCGACTGCCCCCCGGGGTGGAAACACAGCCCTACCATTTGCCATGGACTGATCCACACTGCACTGGAACAGGGTGAGGCTCTGGAACACCTACAGGACATTGATGACATCATTGTATGGGGCAACACAGCAGAGGAAGTTCTTGAGAAAGGGAAGAAAATAATTCAAATCCTTCTCAAGGCCAGTTTTGCCATAAAAGTAAGGTCAAGGGACCTGCACAGGAGATCCAGTTTTTAGGAATAAAATGACAAGATGGGCGTCGTCAGATTCCAATGGATGTGATCAACAAAATAACAGCCATGTCCCCACCAATTAGCAACAAGGAAACACAAGCTTTCTTAGGCATTGTGGGTTTTTGGAGAATGCATATTCCGGATTACAGCCTGATTGTAAGCCCTCTCTATCAAGTGACCAGGAAGAAGAACGATTTCAAATGGGGCCCTGAGCAACAACAAGCCTTTGAACAAATTAAACGGGAGATAGTTCATGCAGTAGCCCTTGGGCCAGTCCGGGCAGGACAAGATGTGAAGAATGTGCTCTACACCGCAGCCGAGGAGAATGGCCCTACCTGGAGCCTCTGGCAGAAAGCACCAGGGGAGACTCGAGGTCGACCCCTGGGGTTTTGGAGTCGGGGATACGGAGGATCCGAGGCCCACTACACTCCAACTGAGAAGGAGATATTGGCAGCATATGAAGGGGTTCGAGCTGCTTCGGAAGTGGTTGGTACTGAAGCACAGCTCCTCCTGGCACCCCGACTGCCGGTGCTGGGCTGGATGTTCAAAGGGAGCGTCCCCTCTACACATCATGCAACCGATGCTACGTTGAGTAAGTGGGTCGCACTGATCACACAATGGGCCCGAATAGGAAACCCCAGTCGCCCAGGAATCTCGGAGGTGATCACGAACTGGCCAGAAAACAAAAATTTTGGAATATCCCCAGAGGAGGAGCTGACGCGTGCTGAAGAGGCCCCACTGTATAACAAACTACCAGAAAATGAGAAGCAATACGCCCTGTTCGCTGATGGGTCCTGTCATCTTGTGGGAAAGCATCGGAGGTAGAAGGCTGCTGTATGGAGTCCTGTATGACAAGTTGCAGAAACTGCTGAAGGAGAAGGTGAGTCGAGCCAGTTTGCAGAGGTGAAAGCCATCCAACTGGCCTTGGACATTGCTGAACGACAAAAATTGCCAGTGCTTTATCTCTATACTGACTCATGGATGGTGGCAAATGCCCTGTGGGGGTGGTTGCAGCAGTGGAAGCAGAACAACTGGCAGCACAGAGGTAAACCCATCTGGGCTGCCGCATTGTGGCAAGATATTGCTGCCCGAGTGGAGAACCTGGTTGTAAAAATATGTCACATAGATGCTCACGTACCCAAGAGTCAGGCCACTGAAGAACATCAAAACAACCAGCAGGTGGATCAGGCTGCTAAGGTCAAAGTGGCTCTGGTAGCTCAGGTGGATCTGGACTGGCAACATAAGGGTGAACTGTGTATAGCTTGGTGGGCCCATGACACCTGAGGCCATCAAGGAAGAGATGCAACATATAGATGGGCTCGTGATTGAGGGGTGGACTTGACCATGGACGCTATTGCACAGGTTATCCATGAATGTGAAACATGCGCTGTAATCAAGCAAGCCAAGCGAGTAAAGCCTCTTTGGTATGTGGAGGACGATGGTTGAAATATAAATATGGGGAGGCTTGGCAGATTGATTGTATCACACTCCCACAGACCCGCCAAGGCAAGCACCATGTGCTCACCATGGTGGAAGCAACCACAGGATGGCTGGAAACATATCTGGTGCCCCATGCCACCGCCCGGAACACCATCCTGGGCCTTGAGAAGCAAGTCTTATGGCGACATGGCACCCCAGAAAGAATTGAGTCAGGCAACAGGACTCATTTCTAAAACACCCTTATAGACACCTGGGCCAAAGAGCATGGCATTGAGTGGGTCTATCACATCCACTATCATGCACCAGAAAAATTGAATGATACAATGGACTGCTAAAGACTCCACTGAGGGCAGTGGGTGGTGGGACATTCAAACATTGGGATACGCATTTAGCAAAAGCCACCTGGTTAGTCAACACTAGGGGATCTGTCACTTTAGCTGGCCCTGCCCAATCAAAACCCTTACGTACTGTAGAGGGGGTTAATGTCCCTGTCGTGCATATGAGAAATATGCTGGGGAAGACAATCTGGGTTACTCCTGCCTTGGGCAAGGGGAAACCCATCCGTGGGATTGCTTTTGCTCAAGGACCTGGATGCGCTTGGTGGGTAATGCAGAAGGATGGGGAAGTCCGGTGTGTACCTCAAGGAGGTTTGATTTTGGGTGAAAATAGCCAATGAACTGAATTGTATGATGTTAAATGCTACATAATACTGTATGTCATCACTTCTATGGTTGATATATGTCATATCAATGGTATTGCAGTAAGAATCACCCAGATTAACGAAGAATGAACTCTGATGAAACCGAGCAAAGTGCAACGATGATAGAACCGGACGAGCGCAACGATAATGGAACCAGAACTGGCCTCAGCATGCAACAATCCAACACCACACACCACCTCTCCTGCCCTGAAAGACTGTTACGACAGATGGAGCCCAAAGTTATGGACTAAATGAACTGGATGGACATTTTAGAGGGATAGTCCATAGACTAAGGGAATGATATCTGTGTGTATATATCACAAGGCAGGAAAAGTGGTGATGATTAACTGGAATGTATTGGAAAATGTAAGACCTGGGCATGACGTAGCTGGTATAGAATAAGGGGTGGATACTGTCCTGGTTCTGCCTGGGACAGAGTTAACTTTCTTCCCAGTAGCTTGGAGAGGTGTGTGTGCTGTGTTTTGGGTTTGGTATGAAAGGAGCGTTGATGGCCCATTGATGCTTTGGTTGTTGCTGGGTGGTGCTTGCATAGGGGACTTTTCGGCCTCGCATGCTCTGCCAAGTGCAGGGGAAGCTGGTGGTTGACCCAGCTGGCCAATGGGGTATTCTATACCATTTGACGTCACAGTCAGTATAAAAACTGGCATGGGGGGATGGCTCTCGTGGTTCGCAATACGTGGTCGGTGGGTGGTAAGCAGTTGGATTGTGCATTGCCTGCTTTGTATATTCTGTTGTTGTTATCATTGTTGTTATTACTGTTCTACTTTGTTTTATTTCCATTATTAAACTGTTCTTATCTCAACCTGCGAGTTTTCCTACTTGTGCTCTCGCAATTCTCTCCCCCATCCTACCGGAGCAGGGGTGTGAGCGAGCAGCTGCATGGTGTTTAGTTGCTGGCTGGGCTTAAACCACGACAGTCGCCCTTCAATGCAATGATCCCCTTGTGTTTTGATTGCTGCTTTCCATTAGAGAAAATTATGATAGACATCCAAACCTATATTCAACCAAGAATCTTCAAGTTTATAATGATACAGAAACACTCACTGATGTAAGCAAAGGTTGAGTATAAACTGAGCGATGACAAGTGTAAGAATAAAGTAACACAGATGATTGTTGTAACTGAGCTCTATGTGCTTTAGTGGAACATACAGAAATTAATTCACTGGTAGCAGTGGATGTCAGCTTTATTAAACTGTCCCACCCAAAACTCATTTACCATACTGACACGGAGATAAGTTCAGGAGGAAATGGTAAAGGTGTTGCTTTGTAGGTAAAAAACAATGGAGAAGACATTAAGAAATCTTCCCTGAACTGTAAAAAGTGGAAGTATATTGAGAATATCTGAAGATTTTTGCCCATCATCCAAAGCAATGCAAGATAAAAGTGTGAAGTATTAATAAATTCCTTGAATTTGGATTTTAACAGAAAAATGCTACAAAAGATATGTAGCTGCAATAGCTGAAATACATTTACAATTCACAGCTTTTGTATTCTGTATGTATGTACAGGGAAGAAAAAAATGGGTAATACCAATAAAGCCAGAGTAAAATGCTAAAAAGCAAAAGTAGATGTTTATGTAACCATAGTGTTATAAGAAGGATTCAGTTAGAAAATAGTAAATACATATGTAGAGAGAAAGAGGGAGAAATCTTCTTCCTCTTTGTCTCTCTAGGCTTTAATACTTTTTTTTCAGAGTTCTCAAACAGATTTTTGATAAGCTTTTCCTACTATAGATACTTTGGAATAGTATAGAACTTTGGGTTGACCAAATGTATAAAGATGCAAATATTTTAACAAGGTAAAAGGGTTGATAAAGCAGACAAATTGATTTGAGAATGCATGGCAAAGCTAATAAGGAAGAAATAAAGAAACTATTAACGTCAGCTAAGATATTTGCCTAGAAGTAAGTCCATCCAATGTATTATATGTTTCAAGAGTACAAAAAACTTCATGGGTGAATTTTGACTTCACTGGTCAAAAGGTAGTTTCTTTTTGATTTCCATGTTCCTGGAAGTATCTGATATTATATCCTACAACATTTTCATTACTCCTCCTTTCTCTCTACTTTCGTCTATCTCAAATGTTATGCAAAATATATATATTACATATAGCAAGATTTAAAACCGTTCTAGCTCTTAGTTATCAAAAGTCAAGTTAAATGGGGAGTTGTCAGCCAGAGGAGATTTGTTCTTAGCCCAATACAGTTTAATACCTTTATCAGTAGCTTGGGGGGGGGGGGTGGGGGAAGGTGGGGAGAATGGAAGATCATTGCTAATAAAGTTTTCATATGACTTACAATTGTTCCAATGGGATAAAGCAACAGAAATTCAGCAAAAATCAAAGGCTTGCTGTAGGAAAAAGTAGTGTTTCTAATAATTACATCGTGAAAAGCTGTATAGTTGGAAGTAATGATGCTGAAATTAATAATGATGAATAACCACTTGAACTTAATCTCCCAGTGATGTGTTGTTGCTGAGATAAGTCTATCTTAGCTATCTAAGCAGGGGAACAACAGTTCCTATGTATACTGGTAAGAGGGGTTAGTTTCTCACAAAAGCACTGTATTAAGTTTTAAAAGCTGTATTTTAAATTTAGTAAGCTGAAAATAGCAAAGAAGTTGTAAAATTGATGAAATTAAATTAATATCTCAATAAAAGAATGGATCTCAATCAAGTTTATTAAAGAGAAAGGACTGTCAATTATCCTGAAATATTTTGACCAGCAGTAGGTCTTTTTTTGAAGGAGAAATTCCATCACAGCAAAAATGTATAGGACTCTCATGGAGAAATTCTATGTCCTGTGTAAGGAAGAACTGAGTCTTGCAAACCTAACTCGGCCTCATGGGTCTATGATCTAAACAAATAGCTTTAATTTGGCTACTACATCTATGTTTAAGTAGCTAGGTTTTCAAGTCCAATGTGTGTAATTTATAGACCCAACATTCCCACTGTTTTCTCTGTGATTGTGCTACTTTTATTTCCCTTAAGTAGAGCTCTGCAAAACCAGCTGTAAAGTCAAATTAGGCTGATTCTGTAGCAGGACCACAAGTGCATTAACAGAGATGTATGGGAGCTCATCTGAAAGGTCTAAATGGCTGCTCCTCCCAGTGCCCTCTCTGTCTGTAACAGACTGTGTGTGTTTTACTTGCTTCAGTATCTTGTGTTCTGTTAAAAGATTGTGACTTGACAGCAGGGCGGAATTTGCTTGCTATGTCCTTTCCTGTCTCTTGAAATGTGGGTTCAGTGGAAGCCTTTGCAGGGAGAAGAGATGGTTTCCTCTCTGATGGCAACTGAGTATGCCATTTGGGCAGTCAGAGAAGGACTGATGTGGCAAACATGGGAGCCTGCAGTTCAGAAAGCCTGAAAATCTTCGAAGAGGAGTGGGAAGACAGGATTCACAGCTTACAAAATGCCATTTCTTAGAAGGGGCTGTGAAGGGTTTCTTGCTGCTGAGGAAGAGGCTGAACGTCGCTATACTAAAACTGAGACTGAAGGAAAAGGCCCACATTACAGTGACAAAGTGATAGAAAGTGTGAAAGACTTGTGTTAGTCTGTTTTGTTTTGTCGACTACAGGTGAGTTTTTCCCTTTTTAAAAATGTTCTTGTTCTAATTTTTTTGTTCATGTTTTGCACCCTTTTTTGTTACCCTTGGTTAAGAAAAAGATTACAGATCTACCTCAAAGATCAGGTTGTTGGATCCTGGAATTGCTGGGTGTAACTGCAACAAGTACGACGATGTTTGGTCGTTCTATCAACTTTGTTATTCAGGAAATAGCATATTTTTTCTGAAGGGCAAAGCCAATCAATCAGTATTTAGAGGACCAAAAGTAGCATGTTTTATGGCTACAATTGGGGAAGTAGTTTCTTGAGCTTTTGCTGCTGCAGGCAAGCTTTGAACTGAAAATACGAATTTGCCTTCAGTTAGATGTCAAAATGGAGGAGAAGCCATCACCATCTTCATAAGTCTTGAAAAGCAGTGGGACTCAGTTCTGTTTTCATCTCTCTGATTCAGGAAGACTGAGAAAGAAAAGGAGTTGCCTTTTTGTCAATATCTTTTTTCCAGTTATACTTTCAGTGTGATGTTTAATTCAGGGATAACGCTGTAATTAAATGATTTTTAATGGCTGCGTATAGCAAAGTCCTTGAAAGAATCACAAACATAACTGAGAAGATTATGTTATGCTTAGGATAAGAGATGGATCTTATTTTACACCAAGAAACGGAAAAATCAACATGGAGATGAAGGATCAGCAAGTAGCTGTATAGACAATCATGTTGTTCCCCCTTCTTGGGATATACGTGACACTCACTTGTCCCTTCTGGGATACTGATATGGACAGTATGAAAATGTGTCATTTACTCAACTATTCACTTAAAAACTAAACAGCTTGGCAATGTTTGAGGTGGATAATGTACAGTAAAGGGTATAGCTGTAAGCGCAAGGCCCCATTGCGACTTATTAGCAGAGCTGCATCCTCAGTAGGCTTGCAAGGATTTGGAGAGAATGACTACTGGCAAGTGAAGCCTTATTGTTGAATGAGCAGCCACTCTAGTGAATCCAGAAAGGCTATGCTTAGCACAGCCTCTGGTGTGGCTCACTTTGATTGAATTGTAAATTAAGCTGGTGTAAAACTGCAATGCACACATGCAATGGTGTATTATACAGGTTTTTTTAGTGTCACCTGAAAATAACAACAGAAGAAAATACCCAAAACATTTTTATTTTTAACCACAGTGAATTAATTTATTAACACAAAACAGAAGAGCTTGCTGGAGTCTTAAATTGTTATAGTTTCTTTTTAAATATCTTCTAAAAATTTTAAAAAATCTATATTGGAATTATATATATTGAGACAGTTTATAGATATTTGAACTACAGCAGTTTTGAAAATCACAAGGTGATTTATAAAAGGTCTTCAGTGAGTCACTTGAATGAGTAAAATTCTGGATTTGATCCCAGATATGCAAATGCATGTAGGCTTCTAACTCTCACCAATTTTAAAATAGGGATCTAAAACTGGAAGAAGATGGGTCTGCTCCTTATTTTGCGCAGGTGAATTTGACTGATTAATTCTTCATGTACTATGAAAGTGAAGGAGTCTTCCCGTTAGGATGTGGAATAATAGCAGAATGAGGTCTGATCTTATAGTAGTCACCGTAGTAACTGTAAATTCTCTTCCTCTATCTTTCCAGTTGCAGGCAGCGACATTGGAAGAAACAGATGGACCCAGTCTATTAATACATGGCTCCATGGCTGGTGTCACCACCACAATTTTGGGTGTTTTGATAATGGGATGGTCTACATGGCACTGGGCCTGCTGGCGTCAGATGGGATTCACTTTTCTCAAAGGGGGAAGTGAGTCTTTGCTCACGAGTTAGCGGGGCTCTTTGACGGAGCTTTAAACTGGACTTGAAGGGGAAGGGGGAGAATATCAGGCTTGCCCGTGACAAGCTGTGGGATGACACGCCAAGGTTAGAGGGACAGGATGCTAGCAAGGGCCCTTAGCCTGTTGCTTTGAGATGTGCTGGGTACACTGCAGCACACTTGAAGTCTTATGGAGATGAGCCAGGGGCTCCTGAGGTAATGAGCCAACAGGGAAACACCAGTGAAATACCTCAAAGGAATTAAGAAGGTGACACAGCCAACAGCCCAGATGAAGTGCCTCTACACCAGTGCATGCAGCACGGGCAACAAATAGGAGGAATTGGAAGTCACCGTGCTGCTAGAAAGCTACGACCTAGTTGCCATTACTGAAACTTGGTGGAATGAATCCCATGACTGAAGTGCAGCTATCGATGGCTACAGGCTGTTCAGAAGGGACAGGCGAGGAAGGAGGGACAGAGGGGTTGCCTTCTACATGAAGAAATGGATAGATTGTGAAGAGCTGTCTCCAACGAATAGCCACAAACAGGTTGAAAGCTTATGGGTAAGAATTAGAGACTGAGGCAACAAAGGAAACCTTGTTGTTGGTGTTTACTACAGGCTGCCCTATCAAGGGAAGCCTATTGACAAAGCCTTCTTACTCCAGCCACAGGAGGCATCGCGCTTGCAGGCTCTCGTCCTGCTGGGGAATTCAGCCACCCCAACATCTGCTGGAAAAGGAGCACGGCGAGCTGTAGGCAATCCAGGAGACTCCTGGAGTGCATTGAGGATAAATTCTTAAACAAGGTAATAGACAGCCCTACCAGAGGGGATGCGATACTGGACCTGATGGTCACCAACACAAATGAACTAATCGGTGACGTCAAGATTGGAGGCAGTCTGGGCTGCAGTGATCATGCACTGGTGGAGTTCACAGCCCTGAGGGATATGGGTCAGGTGACGAGTAAAGTCAGGACCCCATATTTTAGGAAAGCAAACTTCCAGCTGTTCAAGGAGTTAGTCAATGGAACCCCCTGGGAAACTGCCCTCACGGACAAGGGAGCAGAACAGAGCTGGCAGATCTTTAAGGATGCTTTCCATAGAACGCAAGAGCTCCTGATCCCTGGGTGTAAGAAATCAGGAAAGGAAGGCAAGAGACCGGCATGGATGAGTCAAGACCTGCTGGTCAAACTAAAGGCAAGAAGGAAATGCACAGGCAGTGGAATCAGGGACAGGTATCCTGGGAAGAGTATAGGGACATTGCCCAGTTATGTAGGGATGAGGTCAGGAAGGCCAAGGCATGGCTGGAGCTGAACTTGGCAAGGAATGCAAAGAATAATAAGAAGGGCTTCTACAGGTACGTCAGCCAGAAAAGGAAGGTCAAAGAAAGCATACCCCCCCCCGACGAACTCAACTGGAAAACTGGTAGCAACGGATGAGGAGGAGGCTGAAGTACTGACAACTTTTTTGCCTCAGTCTTCACTAGCAACCTCTCTTCCTGCACCTCTCGAGTGGATGGACCTCAAGGCAGGGACTGAGGGAGAAAAGTCCCTCCCACTGTAAGAGAAGATCAGGTTCGTGACCACCTGAGGAACCTGAACATACATAAGTCTAAGGGACCTGACATGAAGCATCCCACAGTCCTGGGGGAATTGGCTGATGTAGTTGCCAAGCCACTCTCCATGATATTTGAAAAGTCATGGCAGTCAGGTGAATTCCCTGGTGACTGGAAACAGGGAAACATTGCACCCTTTTTTAAAAAGGATAGAAAGGAGGACCCTGAGAACTACTGACCTCTCAGCCTCACATCTGTGCCTGGGAAGATCATGAAACAGATCTTCCTAGAAGCTATGCTAAGGCACATGGAGGACAGGGAGGTGATTTGAGACAGCCAGCGAGGCTTCACTAAGGGCAAGTCTTGCCTGACCAATCTAGTGTCCTTCTATGATGGAATGACTGCATCAGTGGACAAAGGAAGAGCTACGGATGTCATCTATTTGGACTTCTGTAAGGCCTTTGACACAGTCCCCCACAACATCCTTCTCTCTAAATTGGAGAGATATGGATTTGATGGATGGACTGTTCGGTGGATGAGGAATTGGTTGGATTGTCACATCCAGAGGGTAGTGGTCAACAGCTCAGTGTCCAGATGGAGATCAGTGATGAGTGGTGTCCCACAGGGGTCCATATTGGGACAGGTATTGTTTAATATCTTCATCAATGACATAGACAGTGGGACCGAGTGCCCCCTCAGCAAGTTTGCAGACGACACCAAGCTGAGTGGTGTGGTTGACACGCTTGAAGGACGGGATGCCATTCAAAGATACCTGCACAAGCTCAAGAAGTGGGCCTGTGTGAACCTCATGAGGTTCAACAAGGCCAAGTGCAAGGTCCTGCACATGGGTCGGGGCAACCCCTGGTATCAATACAGGCTGGGGGATGAAGGGATTGAGAGCAGCCCTGCCAAGAAGGACTTGAGGGTACTGGTGGGTGAAAAGCTGGACATGAGCCGACAATGTGCACTCGCAGCCCAGAAGGCCGACCATATCCTGGGCTGCATCAAAAGAAGCGTGGCCAGCAGGTCAAGCGAGGCGATTCTTCCTCTATTCTCTGCTCTGGTGAGACCCCACCTGGAGTATTGCGTCCAGCTCTGGAGTCCTCAGCACAAGGAAGACATGGACCTGTTGGAGTGGGTCCAGAGGAGGGCCACAAAAATGATCAGAGGGATGGAACACCTCTCCTGTGAAGAAAGGCTGAGAGAGTTGGGGTTATTCAGCGTGGAGAAGAGAAGGCTTTGGGGAGGCCTTATTGCAGCCTTTCAGTACTTAAAGGGGGCTTATAAGAAAGATGGGGACAGACTTATTAGCAGGGCCTGTTGTGACACGACAAGGGGTAATGGTTTTAAGCTAAAAGAGGGTAGATTCAGGCTAGATATAAGGAAGAATTTGTTACAATGAGGGTGGTGAAACACTGGAACAGGTTGCCCAGAGAGGTGGCAGATGCCCCATCCCTGGGAACATTCAAGGCCAGTCTGGATGGGGCTCCGAGAGACTTGATCTATTTGAAGATGTCCCTGCTCATTTCCGGGCGGGTTGGACTAGATGATCTTTAAAGGTCCCTTCCAACCCAAATTATTCTACGATTCTATGAGTCTATGATTCTGAGTGTCCTGGTTTTGGCTGGGATGGAGTTGATTTGCTTCCTATTAACTGGTATAGTGCTGTGTTTTGGATGTAGTGCGAGAATAATGTTGATAGCACACTGATGTTTTGGTTGTTGCTAGGTATTGTTTACGCTGATCAGGGACTTTTCATCTTCCCATGCCCTGCCAGGTGTGCAGGGGGCTGGGAGGGAGCGTGGCCAGGGCGGCTGGCCCAGCTGGCCAATAGGCTCTTCCATACCATATGACGTCATGCTCAGCATATAAGGCTGGGTGAAGAAGAAGGAGGGGGGGCGTTCGGAGTGATGGCGTTTGTCTTCCCAAGTAACCGTTACGCGTGATGGAGCCCTGCTTTCCTGGAGATGGCTGAACACCTGCCTGCCGATGGGAAGTGGTGAATGAATTCCTTGTTTTGCTTTGCTTGCGTGCGCGGCTTTTGCTTTCCTTATTAAACTGTCTTTATCTCAACCCACGAGTTTTTCTCACTTTTACCCTTCTGATTCTCTCCCCCATCCCACCCGGCGGGGGGGGTGAGCGAGCGGCTGCGTGGTGCTCAGTGGCCGGCTGGGGTTAAACCACGACACTGAGGTAAAAGCTTCCTGATTTGCTTGTGGAGCCACAATCTGTACACAGATCCTCACTTACTTTTGACCATATCTTGCAACAATGTTAGTCTGGAAAGTACATTTTTTTACTATTTATGGATGTTATGTCAACATCATATAAGAAATTATTACACTAAAGAGAATAAGAAAATTTAATCGTGTACCCTTTCTGTGCTGGGCACTATAAAATGCTATTAAGTTACAATCAAATTAGAATTATCAACAAACAAAGGAGAATACAAAAGAGACAAGTGCAAAGTGAATATCTTTTACATGTATCTGCATAATACTGTTATTTTGAAAATTCAGCTAAAATAAAACATACTTTAAAAAAAAAAAGTCAAATCAGGATGAGCATTCACTAACTGATATCCTGAGTTAACATACAACCATATAGTTTGTCTTATATAGGAATACATCAAATTGAATCCAAACTGAGATACGCCCAGTTCCTTCGGTGTTTGTATTCAAAGCCATCTGTCAGCTATTACTGCTACTGTAAACTGGAAGGACCACTCTAGTAAGCATACAACAGGTAACAGTGAGTTTTATATGGTCAGTCTACATTGCAATGTTACTATCTTTTGGTCTGAAGTCTCAACTCCTACACAACGTTCAAATTTCAACAGATGTCACATGAATCACATTTCATATCCTCAGCGTGCTGCTGCATAGGACATAGTGCAAATCAACATTAGCTGTCTTAATGCCTGTCCTGTCTAATCTGAGTTTGTTTGATTGCGAAGTGAAGCCCTAACATGATTAGGAATGGACCTTTGAAAGAAAGCATGCAGCTCTTGTATTCTGATAGATCAATGCAGGTGACTGAATGAACTACTCCAGTTTCACCTCTGTGATACCCCGCTCCCCCAATTCCTATACAGGAACCCATTTTTCTGCCCTCTCATCAGACTCTCTTATCTGTCTTTCCAACCTCCATGAATCCCCTTCCATCCCTTTGCAGTGTCTTGCTAGTTGCGAGTCTAGGAGACAACCACCCAACTCTTGTATCTTTTAACAAGACAAGAAGGGTCCCAGTGCTTTCTCCAGAACTGAAGATCATGCAGGAGAACAAGTGCAGGAACTGCAATTCCCATCCCCATCCCTCTGAGATAATAGGTCAGCATATATCGACTGATATGCAGTACCCACAGTGTGTGGACTCGGCACCATTACTTTGGATTATCTGACATATTGTGAGCTACTCAGGAGTGAGAGCCCACAGGATCCTCAAAGAGTATGTGGACACAAACGATCACCTGGAATTCATTCTTGGTAGTATCTGCTGAGATTTTACAGTATAATTTTAAGCCCCTGAGGGGTACAAAGCAAGCCTGTAAATCTTGCAGTGAAGTAATGAAAAACGTTCAGCTTTAGTGGCCCTGAGGTAGCAATATTACAATGAAAATGGGAAATCTAAATATTATACAATCTCACACCCTAAATGCAGCATGGACACCGTTGTTGTACAAATATAAAGAGGATTTCATCGTTTTCAGAGATGTTTTGATCTTAACACGACTTCTAATGAGTTCAGTTCTTGGGGTAATTATTAGAATTACTTAGCTTTTTGAAATATATACAGCAGAAGACAAAATGCAAAAGTCTAAAATTGAAAGTTAGAGGCAGCTATGTTCTTCAAATATTCAGTGATTAAAAAAAGTTACAGTCATGACCTATAGATACATGCACATAAGTCATATCAAGGAAATTAAGGCTATTACATAATGAAGTAAGAGACTAATCTTTGAATTCTTGCGGAGAAGGGTCTTTCAGGAAAGACCTGGACTACTGATAGCAACCATTGGTATCAGCTGCATCCATGTTCTTTTACCACAGAATGGGGTAGGGTTAGTGAAACCATGGAAACTTCATATGATGTATTTTAGAAGCTGTGGGTTTAGAAGGGACTACTAACTAGCTAAAGAACAATAGCCAACATTTTAAATTGAAAGGTCTGTATTAAGGTTCTGAGGCTTTAAGGTCAGATGAGACTCGTAACAGTCATTTAGTCTGGACCTACACATTGAACAACTTCTATGTCAAGTTTAGCTGTAGTTCAAAAAAGAATCTAGTCTTAATAGATTCTCAACTATCTTGAAAGTTTCTTGTAAGAATGATGCAGGTTGTCTTGAAAACTCACCGAGACCAAATTATGTCCCATGCAGTCTGTTCAACTGTGAATTTGATGCAATATGTCTATAAAAGCCACTGTTTTTCTTGTCTTATACATGTCATTACCTCTTGCTGAAAGCTTTGGGTTTTTAATCAGAGGCGGGCAAAAAGGGCAGATTCTCAGCTTTATACTATCCAATTGGCTTCTTATGCATAGTGTGTGTTCAGGGCAAGAGAAGGAGTAGATATGAGGAACTATGAGATTCTAGGTCGGCTCCAGTTGCCATTATTTCTGCCTTATGCAGAAAGCTGGGAAGGCTCTTTCCTTCTCTCACTCATTTAATCATTCCTGGTGAAATGCTGTTACTGATGAAAAACTTCCCGTCAAAATCCCAGATAGAGATATGATGCTATTGTTTTATTTATGCTATTAACTTTAACAAATAAATAAACATTTTTTTCCTGGGAAAATCAATTCAAGGCAAAAGCTGAGCTATGCCAAGTGAGTTGAAGAGCATCCATGTGAAAGCATGCCCTAAAATCAGATGTTTGAAGTTGACAGTCCTGGTGTAGCAAAAGAAAACTCCTGGAAACTACTGAAAGCAAGCACAAAACCGGCATGTTTTGTTTTTCTTGTTCCTGGTAAGTTGCTGCTGTTATCCAATTCCATACTCATAGCTGTCAGATTATCTATCAGATGTCAGTTCAAAACTTCATGCAGACACCTCTGAGTTTGCAATGATTTTTGACAAGTATGTAAACCCCGTGAGTTGCTGTAAGAAGAATTGTACTAACCAACCTTTTTTCCAGAGAGTTATTTTTCAAAACACTTCCCTGAGGAAATACTTTATACATGGTCTGGAATAGCTTGTCTAAAGCGCTTGATTTGATGTGGATGGCACTTTCATGGTGATGATCAGCAATATGTAATGAAGCTCTAGAACTATAGCATTTATGCCACTGTAGACTAAGAAAACCATTGCTGCATTTGAATCAAAAAAGCACAGTGGTGTCTTTTAATTAACTAACCTTATTAGAATTGTAATAACTGAAGGACAACACCTTTTCTAACACTTTTAACTTAACATTTTAAAAGCAAATGCCGATTTGTGAATGGTGGCAGATGGACTTTGACGATATTTATCACATAAATTTTAAATTTCATTTTTTCTCCAATGTCTAAATTCAAACTTGCTTTTCTTTGAAAACAGAGTTACACCTCTCATTTAAATTACAAAAGTATATGCCTTGTAATCTGTTTTATAACAGATTTACAGTTGCTCCCTAGCAACTGATGCTCCCTAAATAGCAGTTTTGTTAGACATAAGTGGAGGGATCTCTTGAACTAAAACACAAGCAGTAGTACAAGAAAGAAGCAAACTCCAATGTGGAGAGATGGAACCACCACATTAAGGATGCAGAGCTATTTCAAATTGTCAGTTTGGCAATAATTTTATTCTGATGGGGTCAAATGACTCACTGTCTAAATTAGAACAGCGATCCTAAATTAGAATCATACTGCCTTTAATTGTTTTAATACAATATAATTTGCAAAGCTTTTGCTTGGGTCTTTTGTGTCTGAGGTGCAACTTCACCATTGGCTTATGCCTATAAGAAGTTGTGCTGCCTTGGAGACCCGTGGTCCCACTCCGTCCTTGGCCACATTCCTAGTAATTCACTTGAGTCAGTTCTAGCAATCGTGTGGCCACTGGCTGAAGATCATTGTGTCATTGATCTGACTGAGAATTATCCAGAATAAATTATTGGTCCTCAGTCTGATCAGGAAACCGATCTAACTGCCATGTGACCACATACTTCCTAGACCTGACACGGGAGAGAAGGGAGACTGGCAGAAGGAGAGTGGAGGAGAGCCATCCTTTTTTAGTACAGGTACAATTTCAAATCAACCTCCCCTGACTGTTAACTCTACCTGCCGTCCCTCCATTCGATTAGCTGTAGCCTTTTAATATATATATCTGTGTATATATATGTGTTATGTATATATCTATGTATATATACATGTACGTATATGTATGTATATGTATAATATTGTAGTCTTTTGACACAATATTTTTGGATTAAATACCAAATTTTCCAAAAATTTATAATGATCTATAGTAGGTGGATTCAGTGGCTTTTTTCTTTGGAAAACCAAAAGGAGTTCTTATGCCCGTCATTATAGTATTCTGCATCTAAATTATTTTGAATTTTTATTGGAAACAAAATGTTTCAGAACTCCTGAATCAAAGTATTTTCCTGAAAGATGGCTCTCTGTTAGACTTCATAGAAGCTAAATAACTAGGGAATGGTAGTCCAAACCCCTCAGATTCCTTTCTGAAGGAACTCCTCTGCTGGAGTTGTTCCAAGGCTGAACTAAACCTCTTAAGACACTGAATGATTTTTCACTGGTAGATAAAGATTATTGTGCATCATAGAACACACATTTTTGGGTCAGCAAATTGAAATCGTGAATTTAAGTTCAAGAATGGCAAAAAAAAGTTGTTTGCAAAAAAGGCTGATACAAAAATATCTTGCATTTATCTGTAACTCAATCAAATTTATCTAGAGCTTTTAATTTCATAAATGTTGATATTTTCATTTTTTCTCCAGATTTATGATAAAAACAAGTATGAAATATTTTAATAGATTGTGGGATGGAAGATTTAGATTTGTCTTTCAGCTAGCACTACTCTTAATATTCTGAATTGCTTTCCTACATCTTTTAATCTCAGTTGAAAGCTTTGTCAACACCACTTTATGTTTCTTGCAGTTTCATCATTTTGAAACTCTACTTCTTTATTGAGTCTTTTCATTTTTATTTCCACAACTGAATACTAGCGAATTTTTTCCCTTCAGTGAAGGTCACATCTTCAACTAATATAAATTGGCTTTGGTCCACTGGTAGAATGGACCCGAGTTAATTTACATGACCTTAGGAACTGCCCCAGATAGCTAGAAAATAAATACTGTGTATGTACAGAACTATAGGAACAACTGAGTAGAGGCATGCAATTTTCCCCACAAAATTACAGCAGTGTTTAAACTGTGGTCTTTCAATATTGTTTAATTCTGTAAAAGATCTTGAATATACAGTTCTCGGAAATAGGCTGTCCTAGCTAAAATACAGATTGCAGTGTTTTCACTGAAAATACTATAAATCAAACAGAAATAGAATTGAAAAATAGCTCTTCTTCTTATCACCTTATGTCCAACGGGACATTTCCAAGTAGAATACTAACAGCGACAAGCGAAGAGTTGACTTTGACTTTTAAGCTATGTACTGCTGTGTAAGATTCTACTTCTTTGGCTATTAAAAAGCTGTCGGTATTATTTCTGTTGCTTTCCTAGACAAATGGAGGATACTCAGTTTATTTCATGTAGAAACTACACTGTGTTAGCTATTGTAAAAGTGAGGTAGGCAAATCAAGAATAGCCACTAATAAGAATAGCCACAGCTTTGTAATAAAGCAAAATACAATGATGTATCTTATTTCATTTTCTTGTTTCTGTTTGTTTTTTTTTTTCCTTCCTTGCCTTTTACCTTCCTGCTCTTTTTATCATGAAGATGGTATTACTCATACAATTTTTGTCTACAGAACAGTTTACCTTACCTGAATTTGACCCATAAAGGAAAAGATGACAGATATTTTCTTTGTTGGAAAAAGAAGCTCTACAAATTCTAGTAAAGCAGCATTTTATTCTGGTAATCTAATACATATAGAAGTAGATTTTTAAACCAAGTAACTTTTCTGACACTGCTGTGTGAGGAAAAACACAAATTTACTTATAGGGTGACTTTGTATTGAGCTAGGTAATGTACTTTTAGATACTCAGTTTATAAGAAGCTCAGCATTGGCCAGCTGGTTAAAAACGTAACACTTTATGTTTTTCAAGTGCTTCAGTAGAAATATAGCTTCATCTTGTGTAATATGGCAGGTAAGGGAAAAGGACTTTTTTAGTTGTGTATTCCTTGTAGCAAAGATGACTGACTGCGTGTACTAACAGGGGAAAGATATCTATCATGTTGCCCCTCTAGGTTGTTCTACTGTTTCCTGCAACGAGAGTTTCCATTTTCTCTTTTGTAAGAACCAGCTTCTGAGGCTGTGTTTTGTCTGTTGTTTTTGTGTCGTCATAGAGGAAAATAGTGCTACCACTTTGACTGACAAAGAATGGCACTGTGGCAAATGTCAGCTATCCTGACACACTTTTTGGGGAATTTACTCCAGTAACGTCATAGCCATCCTTTGATATGGTGTGTAGACCATGATGGATTTCTTTCTCAACCTTACAAAAATCACTCTTTTTTCAATATAAATACATCTTAATGCTTTTGTGTTCCCCTCAGGCTGTACAACACACTTGAAATTTATTGCAAAAAAATATGCTGCTCAGCACTTCAACCTCTACTTCTAGCTTTATTCTACATATACAAAAGTAAAAGAAAATAGCAGAGAAATCTGGCATTTGATTTTGCTTTATTTTTCTTATTTAGTTTCAACAACATTTTGTAGAATGTAAGATTTGGGTTACCCAGCAAAAATAAATGCAGAAAAAACAGATTCAATATTATCCCTTATTAACTTTTCCACTTTCCTGGCAGAAATTGTTTCTGTCAATACTTTAATTTCAACTGGGCTGAATAAGAAAAAAAAAAAGATGTTTTTTTGGCAACATGGTAACTGCATATGGAATTTGGTCTATAAATGTTATGCTCTATAGTTTCTTTCACATAAAGTTCTTGGGTCATGATAAAAATCCTAATTCTTTTCAGGTTTCATGTTTGTAAGCTAACAATGATGAGCTATAGTGTTACCCATGAACTTTAAGGCAAAAGCGTGAAGAGAACAAATATGCTGCCATATAACTCCTTCAGGCATTGTTTTTGAGACTAACACAGCAGGTTCCTAGTTATGTGCAGCAAAAAGAAAGGGGAGGTCCATGTTGATTTTGTTATTATTTTATATGAAATGTATCTCAATACTGAAAACAACTTTCTGATCTTTTAAAACATTAACATTCATGTACATCAGAGTTGCCTTTTAACCACAGTGAGATTGTTTGGATACAAGAGAAGAAGAGAAGCAGGGAACACAAGATTAGCATATACCATGAAACCATTTTTTTTTCATGAAACTTGGCTGACACACCCGCAAGCAAGGAGAGGTGCAAACCCTCCCTTACCAAAGAATCAGAAAGAGCAGGGATTTTGCTTTTAGCAGACTTCAGCCAGGACAGAAGCAGTGTGTGGATGTCTGATAGGCACTGACACTTGCAGTCACTTGACTAGTGCTTGCAGTGAAGGTGGGAGGCAGTGCTTCAATTTCTCTGTATTTGCATGGCAAGTGGGCTGTGTAAAATAGGCTACAGGAATAACACTTAGTGTTGGAGAAACATTAAAACACAGCCTCTTTCTTGTAGGGCCCTGTGAGGGTGTTCCCAAATGGAAATAAGTGCAATAAAGTTGCTTGATACTTTGCTTTGGCTTCTTAAATTCATTTATTCCTCAGAAGGTGGGAACATCAATTAGACTGGAGATTCTTGGTCTGCAGAAAATAAAGTGTCTGCTGGATATTGGCACCAAATTAGTCAACATTATCATGCAGTCTGCCTAACATTTACACTCTGCACTGCAGTGAGTGTTTTTTTGTGGCGGCTGCAAGGAATTTAGCTAACTTTTGTCTCCCTCTATAACAACTTTTTCAGTCTGTCTGTACTTTTACAAAGAAATTAAGGCTTAAAGAGCTAATTTACTTGTTCTGTGTTATACGGGTATTTTGAGGTGGTCTGGAAATAAAATCCACATACAAGGGCTTTGTCACCTTTGTTTTTCAACTAAAAAGATGGCTGTATAGCACATTGCAGACCTTTACTGAGATACCAGATTAGTCCTAAGAAGCTAGCCTATGTCGTACTTGAAAGACCATGCTGTCTTTTTATTCAGAGATAGTTCAGGTATCTGAGCACTGAAAAATCCCCTGACTTCCTCTCTGATATGGGCTATTCCTGACAAACCCTTCCTTCTCCACACCAAATTTTGACACGTGAGGTCACTTGAAGTTTTGTACAGCAGGTTTTGTCAAGGGTACACTTCTTTGAGAAGTAAACATTGAGGACTATTTCGAAGCTTTTTTTTTTTTTTTTTTTAAAAAGTGTGGTAGGCTGGTTTGGTTCCCTTCCTGCCCTCAAGAGTTCAAAACAGCTTTGATTTCTAATTGACATTCTATTACTATTCTTGAGATATGATCTTTGTTGTACATCATCTATAATTAAATCAGCTAATACAGTAGGTGCAGGTATCTGCTTTTCATTAAAGAGAGTTATCTTTCAAGTATTCCTTTATCAGTTGTACATTTGTTCTGAAATAAGTCACAGATATTTAAACATTGAGTTACATGACCAAAGATGTTGGAGATATTCAGAGACCCTTAATAGAGAAATTTTTTTTTTTTTTTTAATCTTGGAGACAGGCTTGACTCGATTAAATTTTCTCAGTATCCTCCAGAGAGTATAATCAAAGGATAACTGTCCCTGCCCAAGTAGATGACTTCAGTGATCTATCTTACTATTAATTTTCTCACTGTTTGGTGGCACTGCTAAAGGTGACAAGAACAGTCCTTATCATGGAAATAACCTGTTTGCTGTTCTTCATTAACTTATGTTTCGCATACAGCTTTGATGAGAACAATGTAAGATCACAAAATTAGAGAAAATTCATGGTATTTAACTTTTGATCACGTGATATGGAAGAATTAATCTACAATTGATTCACTGCCTGGAAGAAACATAGTCCAAAATTAATATTCTGCATTTCTACTGCATGTGCAGTTAGATGAATTGATAAAATGTACATGAAGTGCTACTAAGCAAAACAACAGCTTGTTGCAGTCATTGTAGTATAATTGTTTACTTGAAGCAGAATATCATGGTGGTAAAAGATTCAGGTTCTTTCTATTTTATTTTAGTATATATGACTTAGATGCAATTACATAGAAAAATTCACTCTTCTGATGGAAAAAACCTTCATATTATGTTTGAGGGGAGATGAGATACATGCTTTGTACCAGTAACTCAAATAAAAATGGATTTATAAGTGCACACACATATCACTTAATTTATGTTTTGCCTTAATGGAACATGTTTACACTATACTTACAGCTTGAACTTGATGGTACTGAGCAACGCAGTTTCTCATTCAGGGTGGTAGGATCAGAATCTAAACAGCATGTTCCTGGAGCTCTGTTGAGTATTTTTCAGAATTAAGTTGTTCATGAGTTATAAACTGTGTCGAGCACCCTGTGACTAACATTAAGAGCAAACTTAAAATGTTAAATTTGAAATAGGTTGTTTGTTGTGGACTTTTTCATGTGCATCTGAGTAACTTCCAGAATCTCTTTCACCACTCTGAAGTGAAGTTCCTCTACTTTTACTTCTGGCAATAAAGTATACCTATATCCTATTGTGAACTGGGTGTTTGTGTTCTGAACTACAGCAATACTGTACTCATCCTTATTATTGTTGTGTTCTTACAGCATGCATTTCTGAACCTAGATAGCTTTACAAATGAGATCTTTCTTTATCTCATCCACAATGAACCCAGAACAATTCTTTAAAAATAAATAAATAAATAAGATCCTTTCATTTATTCATTAAGTCAGGGATTAAGTAAAAGCTACTACATTTACATTTAGAAGGTCAAAGAGAATATAAAATTATTATCAGTTTTGCCCCCCCCCACTACAGTATATTATAGACACAATAGAAATAGGAAAAGAAAAATAAAGAAATAAATAAAAAATTCCAAAAACCCCACCAAAAAAAAAGAGCTAGCAATTGCAGCATTACCAATGAAAAATCAAGTTATAAAATAACTCACATGACATTATTTTCAGAAACAATGTAATCCCTTGCAGCAGATAGTCATGAAACAGAACTTGCCAGATACAACAGTGAAACAGAAATTGTCCCCATCGAAGAGGTCATAATAGGTCCTGAAAATGTGCATCCTTCTTTTTTATGAGATTACTAAAATGCTATATAAACTTCATTCATCATCTGACTGTTATATTTGAATTATTGACATGATATTCCAGGTCAAGGAAAATTCTGCATTTGGTCAGATAAGAGTGACAGAGCTTTTTAAATAGATGAAGCCTGTTACTAGCCTTGGCTATATTAACACAATTTGATTCTGATTTGCCAATACAATTAGTGTATAATGCATTCTTCGTATGGGGTGAGAGCAGTCATATCCCACATTATGCCCACAGGAGAGTAAAAAACCAATTACCTTTGCTTCAAGGACACTAAGCAAAGCAGAAAGCCACTATGCACAATTGAATGGGAGCATAACCATTATCTTCAGAGTGTGCAAGTTTCATCAGTACTTGTATGGACGAAATTTCACATTTCTAAGAGATCTTCCTCCCATATCATATCTTTGCACCACACTTGGTTTCCATTTCTAGCTATCAATAAAGTGCAGAGGTGGGCTCTTCTGTTATCTGCCCACACTTGTTATCAAGCACAGAAATTCTTCATTAGTTGATTATTCAGATGGCTTGTCAAGATTAGTTTTGTTATTCAAACACCAGAAACCTTCCCATGTTGGAGAAT
The DNA here is from genome assembly GCF_964195595.1 of Calonectris borealis. Classification (NCBI taxonomy): domain Eukaryota; kingdom Metazoa; phylum Chordata; class Aves; order Procellariiformes; family Procellariidae; genus Calonectris; species Calonectris borealis. The sequence continues at coordinate 89,022,920 of NC_134313.1, forward strand.
TAGAACACATGCAAAAGGTTTACCAGTAAACCTTTCTGGCCATTTTAATCCATTGTGAGGCATACAGTAAGTCAACACGAGAGTTAGCATTTTGCAGCCTCTGGGACAAGAACATATAAAAGTAATGCTGCAAGCTGTCAGCATCAGATGCTTCTTATCAAGAAAATGTTATTCCAGTAATTAAATTATGTAAAAGATCATTTTTCATTCTAATAACTAATTTCTTGTATAGATCTGTTGTTTTAAAGATTTCTATGAGAGCTGAACAACAGCTGTGTAACTGCATGTTTTACATGTATGTCAATGAGAGTTATAGTTGAAAGCCATTTTAAAATATCCCCCCATCCCCAAAAACATTTTTTCAGCTTATATATGCTGGGAAAGAAAAGGCAGGGTTAATGTTTTCATGCTGTAAATACCTCCAAGACAGAAACAGCATATTATGCAGTAGGCAAATAACGCAGTCTCAGATGGAAGAGGCATCTTGACCCATCATACCATGAAGCCTGCAGAATAAAACAGTAGAATACAGGCCCACTGTATTTTATTCCAAAGCATTCTCCTCTACTGTTGACTTGCAAGCATCTATACACTTTCCCGATTCTATATCATTAGAAATATAACAGTTTATAGAAATGTATGATTCACCCAGCTGGTAGTTTAATGCACGGTATTCTGAAACCTCATATTATTAACAAGTGAGAATGTGTCTCTTTTTTTAAAAATGTTGTGTCCTCTAGGATTTCTTTGTTACACATATACTCGTTGTGTGGGGGAGAAGATGATCCTGGAGACAAGGATGTAGTGTAGACATCTCAAGTAAGAATTTCAAGCTTGTTACTATTCTGTACCCCTTCCCTCATTGCTAGCTGCTACCAATATTTCACCTTGCTTCCTTTAGATGATTTGCAGAAAAATGGTACCTGTATTTCTTCTGGAATATCAAGTTGCCTCCTTTTGTTAATAACAACTGTCCTCTGACTTCACCTTCTTGAAGATAGATGTAGTGATTTCTTCTACACATTGGAGAGAGAGAAACTACCCAGCAGGACTGGCTAGGTATTCTATCTGAAATTTCCATACTTGAAAGAAATGTTTTTTCATCTTCAGTCTTGTAACTGCATTTTAAATGTCTTTCATACTTTTGTTATGATGACTTGATATAGAATATAGTTGGTAGTATGCAATATAGCATGTATTTTGATTACTACTAATACTTTCATGGAAACCTGACTTGAAAATATACTTGCAATGTCTGTTTATGCAGTTCTGTAGCATGCCAGTGTGAATCTGGCATAAAATATTGATATTGCATTTTATATACAATAACATTGCTTGTATGAATATAATAAAAAAGTGCTTTAGTGATAAACACAGTGAGAAACTTAGATATCTTTTGAAATGAACTTTTTCCATAAATTCTTTTCTCTTTAAATTTCTGGAGGTAAGAAGTATTCTTAATGGTACTTTATAACACAGTCTACGAACAAAATATATTTTTAGCTGGTTTTGTGCATACAGTAAAAACACTTCCAGAATGTTGAGAATCAGGATAGCAATTACATTGACTCTCTACAATCATGCCAGTTTTAGTCAGGTTAACATTGGCTTAGAAGGGGTTTTCCTTTAAGTTTGTAAAATTTCAAGTTCTAGACAGTTTTAACATGAACTTAAACACTGCAAAGAGTACACACAGACATTCGTAATCATTGTCAGTATGTAGTTTAAAATTAAATTGCCCAAACCATGGAAAGTTTTGTGTTGTTTCTGCAAGTATTAATTTTAAATATAGATTTCCAATAGCTTGTGTTTATCAGAACATATGTCACTACTTAAAGCACTCACAGTTTATAGATAGTACAGAACACTAACAGCTTGCTAAAGCAAATTTTTCAAAGTTAGACTTGCTCTTTGTTAGTTCCTGAGGACAGTGTTGAAGTGTGAAAACTAATACTTCTGCAGTGCTGAAGAAGTTGTGCTTTCACATCTTTACTAATTGCAATAACCTAGAGAAGGAAAAGATATTTCCTACTTTGGAGATATTTTCATTTTCTCCTGCATTGACAAACAGTTTTGGTTTTTATTGTTTTACTTGGTGCTGTCTGGTTTTACTGGGTACATTTTATGTCTGAAATTTGTTTTCCAGGCTCTTGATATGTACATGATGTCAAAGTAGTTATAGCATATCAGGATGTTTCCAGAAGATCATGTTAAATTTCTGCCTTGGGGATCTCATAACAGACTGCTGCAGGTTAATCCTGATGTAAACAAGTATGTGGTTGTTGGAGTTAGGGAGCCAAACTGTATTGTGGTAGCTGGAAATCTTTTTTTGTGTTCAGTCAGTTGAAGAAATTGCATTGTTGAGGTGGTTCCTGAACAGTTTTCATTTTGTTTTGATTATCTTTGTTAACGGACCTAACAGATTTTCCAGTTATATTTACCATGGTTATGACGGACTCAAACTTCTCTTATTTTGGACAAGCTGTTTTATAGTCATGTTAATTTAAATACTTAGTGTAATGCATCTTATAACATGACCAGTCTCACTGTGATATTTTCGCCTTAATTGAGAGGCTTTCCCCTGATCTTTAGTATTTTTGATCAAATGTTGAAAATAAGCATAAACGCAGCGATAAAAAAATACAAATACAATATTTTATTAAGGGTAACTCCCTAGCGTATAGAAGTATTGTAAGCTTTTCTGAGCCTGTATGTCCTCACTGTAAACATGGACAAAGGATATGAAGGGAGGGAGAAGAATTCTGGCTTCTGTTGCTCAAGCTGCAAATGAACTGACTCATCATTTTAGCAACATCTAAAGACCTTCTATGTATGTGAGTTGAGGCCACTGTTGGGTTCAATTTTCTATATTGCAATATATCCATTACTTACAGTGCATACATTAAGATTCCCAAGGATTTCCAATCTGTTAAATGCTGTAAATCTGATCTTCAAAGGGTTGCCTACTTTCATTACACCTAAAACTTCATATCGGGCTTCTGTTTAGAGTCCACTTACAGTAAACATAGAGATGTTCTGGGCAGGATGGGGGCAAGGGTCATCTACCTTAGCATTTCACAGGATAAACAGAATACCAGCAGAGGACAAGCAAGTGCCATTTCATTTCACACATTTTTCCACTGATCACTTATTAAATAATTTGAACATTTTTCCTTATATGTCTGTTTTATAACATTAAATTCAGATATAGAGATATGACCATTGGGTTATTCAGTATAGATTTCATTGCATGCTTTTAGGTAAATAAAGTCTAAGTATTTATTCTGTGGTTTTTAATTGCAGATGTTGTTATTGAAATCACCACCACTACCAAAAAAACCCCTCATAATATTTAAATGTGGTAAGAGCATTTTGTACTTCACTGATCACAGCCAATATGGCTGACCATTACTGCCAATGATATGCCTGAGACTCTTTCAACTGAGACAAGTAAGTGAATGCAAACTTGTAACTGAGTCTGAGGATCTCTGGATCAAACTAAAGTTTATATTTACACTGGATTGATCTGGCATACAGGAACCTTACATGCTTTTTGGTGTATATAGGGCAATACTTCAACCATACTTCACATTTTTTAGTTCCTATCTATCCATTCTGAATGGAAATGGGGATTTTGGTCCAAGGGAGATTGAGGTTCTACAGCTGGAAGAGATAATTTTTTAATTTGTTACATGAAACAATGTGGGAAAAATCCCAAGGACTTCCCAGGCATTTCAGGCTGCAGCCATAATGAAAAGTTTTGTGATAAGCAAGTTAGCAAGCAAGATCGGGAGCCAAGGGTCACATTGGTCCAGAGATAAGCGTCTCTGTGAAGAATCTGTGGAATTCACCAGCGGCTGAAATGAAGGGCCACTGCTAGTCCATGTTATCAACACAGATTATTGAAATACTGACTTTTCCAAATGTGAGAGAACCTGCAGTGACTTGAGGAGGAGAGAGCAGTCATTCTTCTGACTCTGAGAAGAGGTGACACTGGCTCTCAGACAACAGGCACCCTATCAGATGCTATTTGCTTCAACTCTTCAGAGGTTATCCCTGTCAGACAGCTACAGATCAGTCAGGAAGCCCACATCTGAAATGTCTTCCTTTGGTATTTACACATTCTCAAAGTCAAACTTGTGCAGAAAGAAAAATCTTCTTATCAAGACAGCTCGTACAACAGATCCTCTAACACTGCTGGCCTTTTTCTCCTTCTGCTGTCTGGTGCTTTAGGAATGACCCATCCTGGCACATTTGGATCAACTGTGTGACCCCCATGGGCTTATTGCTGTCTGACTTCTGGTAAGCACTTACTTCCTTTGGTCAGAAAGAACCTAACAGGGAACTGACTGAAAGAGAGCTTCAGTAGATCTCTGTTGGTGGTGCCTTCCTGTCACTTCAGAGGTTTAATCTTGCAGCTCGGAGATGATATCCTAGGAATAGAATGATGGGAGCATCTGCCATCCAAGATATACCTGCAGAAGAGGTGTATCAGCTATAAGCAGGCTAAGCTGTTCCATTTCCTTTCAAAGCTGTCAACTCTTTTCTATGAATACCCATGTACCATACAAGCCTACAGGTTGTGGTGTTTTCTCTGTGCTTGTTATATTGCTCAGCAAACATTTCCTATTGAAATCCTGCTGGACCTCAGGCTTTTAAAACTGTGAAGACTGTCCTTCTGAGTGGAATAGGGTAAAGACAGTCTTTCTGTTAAGTGAATTTTTTATCCTCAAAAGTTTTCGAACAGGACCAGACCTGGAGGAAGGCTGACCTACAGGCAGAGAAACATAGAATTTGCCAGCTGTGAAAAAACCTGTATAAAGAAACTGCTTTTTAACTCCTTCCTGGGCTTGACAATCTGCTCAAACACAGTAATTGTTTGAAATGTTCCACTGAAAACACAGTTCAATATTAGAAATGAGTGGAAAGTCTAATCTGGCTCATGAACTAGCTTAGGACAAATACTGTGAATACTATCTGAGAGCGTTGCTTGTTTGGTGAACACTTTTTGGATGTTCTGCAGATTGCCAAGAGGCTGAAAATCTCCAGCTCCCATCCAGCAGCAGTCCATTAGACTGGGTTGTTCTCAAGCATGGTTACTCAAAGCAACCCTAGCAGTACTCTGAACATGCCTCCGGTACTAAACCAGGCACAGAAGGCAGTGAGCACACTGACTATAAACACAGACTTGCAGCCAGTACTGGTCGGCACCAGGCAGCAGGTCCGTCTTGTATTTATGTTTAGTTCCTGCTGTCACTGTGAAGGGGCAGAAAGTGTATGAACTGATTCATCATTGCATAGGCAGCAACCTTCATCTACTCACTGTAGCTTGCAGGAGGAAGGGTGGCAGAGATGGTGTTTAATTTTCTGCACAGGGAAGAGTATATAGATAAATGAACCTGTTTTGCCAGGCACGCTGAACAGTGTTTCCTGCCTGTATTACTCAAACTGATCACTAGCAGTTCTATAGATAATGGTAACTCTGTTGTGGGGAGGAGGGACCGGGAACCGGACGGGCAGAATAGAATAACTATTCCTCCTACTGCTGGTGGTGCTTGGACATGTGTCAGGTAGGATGAGAGAGGGAGGAAACAGGATTGATTACCTGAATGTCAAAACAGCCCCCCCATGCAGATGGCAGTAATGCGGAATTCCCTAGTGAAATGGATTCTTTTCCGGGTGGTACATATGCTGGGCATACCTACCCAGGATGAATTCTGCTTTTTTTCCTGGGGAGAGTTAAAAGAAGACTGCATGGAGTATGATGGGCCACTCTACCTGTCTGCATTGTTCAAGCAAAAAAATCCAAACCAAATCAAAACAAAAAAGTTATTTCCTGTTCAGCTACCACCTCCCATGCAGAATAGGAAATAACACTCCTTTACATACTGGGGTTTGTCCTCCACCTCCTTTGGCTAGAAGTCTTTCTCTAGGACATGCTGTGCCCAATGCCTTGGGAACTACTTTCACTTTCATCAGCTGCATCTGAGTAAGTGGATGGTCTGGACTTACTTCTTCCTCATTCTTCAAGCAAACACTTTATCATGAATTTCCTCATCTCTAATGAAACTTGATCCGTTGTGAGATAAGGTCACGGTGTAACAAAACACCTCCTCAAACTTCCGTTATTGAGATGTATTACAAGTATTCCCCTTCAATAAGGAATGCTAAACCAAGGCTAGTGATGGATGCTGCAACTGCAAGTGGTGGATGATGCAGGTTTCCAGCTTGTATAAATATTGCATGTTGTACACTCTAATTGAAAAGGGTATGGTGGATTAAAAAGAAGGGATGTTGTCTGCCATGTTGCCATCCTAGCTTTGGGACTTTGGGTTGGGCAGCATCTTCCAGTGGATGGGGAGATTGGGTATTCCCAGAGAGTAATTGGCTACATCCAGTCTGCAGACCTTCAGAGAGGAGTTTCTGTAAGGAGCAAGCAGCTTCTTTCTGAGATAAAGTCTCAAAGGTACTGGAAAGGAGGATGCTTTTCATCAGCATCCAGGAGAGATTGCAGAGTCTGATTTAAGAGACTGCTGCAAAAGTTGTCACGCTATGAAGGAGTACTAGTGGATAGGACCTATTCTGCCAGAATACAGTAAGCAAGTAGAATATTGTTTTTTACTTTTTTTTTTTTTTAACTCCTCACAAAGAAAATCTGAATTTCTGTAAATAGAGAGTTGTCATTTTCTAGCTATTTAATTTTATGTTTTCATAAAACTTAATTTTAAGGACTGGAAGCATTTTGCATGTTTGGTGTGCCCATGCAGAAAAAGTGGGGAAATGCTACCTCCACAGTCAGGCTTCAACTAAAACTCATACTTCATGTGATCTCTATATTTCTGAGCGAGACACTTGTGAATTTAGGTAGCTTCCCCTTGTGGAGACCAGTGGACTCCATGCATGAACATGACTTCATATTCAGTCTCGCCAAATGACCAACCTTCCTGAGTAGTCTTTGGAGCAAATGTTGGTCAGTCACAACCGGTTTTGAAGCCTACTACAGGGACCTGCAAGAAGGTGAAGACCAGTGCAGGCTGTATCAGATGGCTAAATATAATTATTTTTCTGCATCTTGAAATCAACATGTAACCATCCCAACAGACTCCCAAAGCATTCAGACACTTACAAACTTCAAAAATATTGATACTTTATAACAGTCCTAAAGGTCATAGTTTTCTTCTGTTCTCTGTAAAAGTCAACTCTGAATATAGGAAAGAGTGAGTGAATCAAACTCTTTACAAAGCTTATCTTAATAAATCGAGATTTACCTGAATTTTTCTGCACTGTAAATTCTGGGAGCTCTTCAAGGTAAAACTGGGAAAATTACCTTTATTTTTATGCTTTGGGTTTTTTTTTTTCTTTATTTCTTTGCTTTACTTATTCTTTTAAATGCTAGTCTGGATCATTTTTTCCTGCGCTGTTTATAATCCCTTTTTATGGGATATCTGACCTTTACAGAATTTAGATGTGGACAGAATACCAATGTATAATTAGATTTTTTTTTCTACCAATTTGAGGCAATGGGGGAGGAAAATAAGCAGATTTAAAAAGAAGCCTCAGGAAAAGAACACAAGTTGTACAGATAATATACATCATGCTGACCAGTAGTATTTATGGAAACAGACTATTATGTTACTGGGTTTTTTGAATTTTTATTATGAAGGAGGAGAGAGAAAAAATTTACCCCAAAGGCAGGAACAGCCTTTGAAATGACAATTTCCTGTGCAGAAGACTTGTGTAAAAGACTAGTAGAAGACTAATGTCCTCTTTCACAAATTAAATATGAAAACTTTTCAAGCTTACAAATGTGAATTTATAATGTCATAAAATCTCATGTCCTCCAATTGCCCAGCGCAGTATTTAACATACCTTTCCTTACCTGAAAAGACATTCAGTATACACTTTTACAAAATGCACATTGGTGTGCTGAGAAGAATCAGGTTTCACACTGCAATGAATCTGCCTTGTGAAAGCCTGTGATATTCTTTCCAATGACTAAAATTTTCTTTCAATTCTTAGGACAGTGAAATTCGAAAGTAAAAATGTCTCATAAAATCATGGTTTTGTTTTCTTGCTTGTTTTCTTGGGTAATGACAAGATTTTTGTGAGTAGTAAAAGAGAAAATATTAATTACCTTGAAAAGCAAATACCTCATAGTTTCGGGTTTTATTTTAAGAAGTATTAGTTTTATTCTGCTTGACAATTCAAAGGATATGGTTTTTTTAGGACAGAAACACCTAAAAAACTGGCAGAATGTGTTGCTGTCTTTACATATATATATCACTAGGCATACATTTCTTTTGTCAACAATGTGCCTGTTGTACTGCAGACATAGACAGATTCCCCCCAAATTTGTTTACAGTCACAAACCTATTTCTTGAAACTCTTGTGTAAATACTTAATACTATGTATAGCAATAATTTACATTGATATTATTACATATTAACAATTACATACTTTGTAATGTATTTGTTGCATTTTTTGCAGGTGGAACACAAGTAAGAAACAGTAAGGAAGAAGTTTATTCTAGATTTACATACCTTTCCTGCAGCTACCAAAATGGTCAGGATGGTGACATTACTGACACAAATAGACAGGGGAAGAAGAGAGAGGAAGGATTTCAAAAGCAGATAAGGATTTTTTTTTTTTTAAATTTTGGCATAGTTGATGAAGAAAGTGAATTTATTGCCAGAAGTGTTAGCAAATCACCTGCAAATACATTAATTTCCCTTTGGTTCATAAGCACAACTGTTAATTGAAAGGAGTTAAACTTATACACTGGAAGACAAGTGAGTACAATTCCCACTTAACTAAGATTTCTTTTGAGCTTTGCTTTCTACTTGGATTTTTGTTGCCAGACAGCACTGACTTCTAAATAATAGAATAAGGAAATCCATCCAGTGATGACACAACCCTTTCTTACTTCAGGGTAGATTTCACAGAATCATACAGTCATAGAATAATTTGGGTTAGAAGGGACTTTTAAAGGTGATCTAATCCAACCCCTCTGCCATGGGCAGGGACATCTTCAACTAGATCAGGTTGCTCAGAGCCCCGTCCAACCTGACCTTGAATGTTTCCAGGGATGGGGCATTACCACCTCTCTGGGCAACCTGTGCCAGTGTTTCACCACCCTCATTATAAAAAATTTCTTCCTTATATCTAGTCTAAATCTACCGTCTTTAAGTTTAAAACCTTCCCCCTTGTCCTGTCGCAACAGGCCCTGTTAAAAGTCTGTCCCCATCTTCCTTATAAGCCCCCTTTAAGTATGAAAGGCTGCAATAAGGTCTCCCCAAAGCCTTCTCTTCTCCAGGCTTCTCTTCTTTAACTGATACTTGTGAAGTTTCTTGTGTTGGAACTTAAAAGATAAGTTCTTTCTTTGGTAATTGCTATAAAATTCCATTTTTCCTCCTGTAAGAAAATTCACAAATTTGTGCTCTGCTCCTCCAATTTTTTTTTCCAAAATAATTGTGCTGCACACCAGCTCTTTGCAGAGTACTCTTGTACTTTGGCTGTAGCTGTAGTTTAGTGATGATATTTAAAATTTATTCAATAGGTGTCTCCTTTTCACTTCCCTCTTCTTCCTCTCTGTGATGAAAAGTTTGATAACAAATGAGGAAGTATGGTATTAATTGCATGTGACAATGAAACCTGTTTATATTACTCGTCTTTTCCTGTCCTCTAGAGAAAGTCACACAATGAACAGAAATATAATCTGCAAATAAGTCCTCCTTTTTTAAAGCACGACAGAAGGCATCGTTATAGTTTTTAAATGTGCTGTATACCTTACTTCCTATAAGTCTTTTTATGTTAAAAATATTTTTGTGGGTTTAATGAATATAAGTAACAGTAGTCCCACTATACTGACAAGGGAAAAAAAAAATAACATCAAGTAGTGAAATGAGGAATCCCTAATAGGCCCATGGCAAATCTAAGGATAAATTCAAGTTCTGTTCTGTCCTAATCTAAGTACTTTATTCACTTGCCTGCTGTGTTCACTTTGGTTGAACCAAATGAGAATACTTCATTGTCAAATGCAATTTTTAATAATCAGATAGGTTTGATTTGAGCCTGAGAACCAGCTTATTGTCTTAAACGTAAATCACCGTCTCTTTGAAACAAATGCTAATATCCTAGAAGGGCTTAGCTTTCCTATTTGTATTAAAATATATGCAAGACTGATTCAAATACAATTTAATAAATATTTCCCTATCCAGAAATTATTTTTTTTAAACCAGTATGCCTAGGAAAATGCTGTATAAGCATCATGTCTTGATAAGAAATCAGTGTTTAAAACAATGGATTTCAAATCTGAAGGAGTTCAGTTACACTTTTGCCCTTTCCCCATTTGAAGTCAGTAGAGAAATTCCCAGCCATTTACTTTGAGTACTGTAGGATCCTTAATAGTTTCCTTCATTTCCTAAATCTACAGTGGTGCAGTTTCATAAGTGACAAGTTCAACTGATGAGCCCATCACTAAGAAGCTCTTTTAATTCAGTTATGTTCAAAATGTTCTAACTACAGAAGTTCTTTGACACTCTAAAAATATGTCATTTACATAGCATACTGCATATTCAAGGCACTGTGTAGGCATCACGACATAAGCATTCTCTGTCCCAGAAACAGCAATGGGGAAATGTTATGCATATTTTACAGCAGCAAAAACTTGAGGCAGAAGGGTGAAAAAAGCTCAGTCAAGACCATGAGATGAGTAACTGGTAGATGCAATTAGGAACTAGGAGCAGCTAATTTTGACTTGTAATTCACTTCTCCAAATTATGCTGCTTCTCAAGGATGCAGCTCCTTGACTAGGATCCTAGATAACTTTGTGACTGTTCTTTTCACCATGTTGGAAGAAAAACAAAACAGAAAGGTGGAAAGTACAGCTGCAATTAGCTGTTAAATACAGCCAATAGGGCTTTGTAAATCCCTTGAAGTCTCTGATAATTAAGGGATTGTCAACACTGATTCTTCACTGTCTGAAAGAGGTGTCTACTATTCAGAAGAAAAAAAATAACTCTCTGCATTGTCCTTAGATGTAGCTACTTTTAAAGAAAGCCTAAGAAAGTCTTAAACTTGTAAAGCTTTGAAGAACTAGTCTAATTGCAATTCATTAGTTTATTGTTGAGAGAGGGATAACTTTAAAATGCAATTCTCCCTCCATTATTTCTTACAAAATATGGAAAGGCACTAGTGCTTTTTCCACGTTAGTCTGCATATTATCAGAGGAAAACATAGTTCTTTCAAATTGTTCTGTAAAATAGTTCTGTAAAATAGTTCATAGTTCTGTAAAACTGGGTATTTTCTGAATACTGGTGCCTTTGCAGTTTGACTGGAGAGTGAAGGAAATAGGTTTCTTAGCATGGAAGTATTTGATAATAGTTGCAGAAGAGGCTTTGCATAAACTATTGTAGAGGAATAGATTTTTATCTGTTTTATTCTTTAAATAAGGCAAATTAGTGGAAGTTTCTAAATACTTTTTATTTAAGTCCATTCTGTAATTTTGATTAAAAAAGAAGAAAAGGACTAATTATAGTTTGTTACTGGTTTTCTTTTGTTCTGTCCCAAATAGCAGTTAAATATATCTATAGTCACTGGAGCAGCTTAAAACTGTGTTCCATAGCATTGGTCTATCCATGAACAATCCTTTCTAAGTAAATAGATAAGAAGTATTGTTACTACACTCCTAGAAGATACCCTCCAGTGTGGTTCTCTCTGTGCTGTCAGACCTGGATGAAATAGTTGGGACTCTTAATACCACTGTTCTAGTAGGCTGTGTTTTCCCACTTTATGTGGCCCTGCACAACCTGCTCTAGATGGCCCTGCTTGAGCAGGGGGGTTGGACAGGATGTCTTCCAGAGGCCCCTTCCAACCTCAACCATTCTCTGATTATTTTCCTAGTGTCTGGAAAGACACCATCTGGAACTACCAAGAGCCAAGCTAATGCTTTTATGAGGTTAAGTGAGCTGAAACAATCCCTTTCTTACTCATGACCTCATTGCTATCAACAATAAGTAGTTCTTCCCTCACAATGATAAATTTTCCCTAAGTTGTTTTATAATCAGAACTCTGGGAAGTGCCAATCTAGTAGTTTCCCTGTCATGATCTTTAACATACTGCAAAATTTAAATTCACTTAAGTTATTGTGAGTTATAATAATACAATTAATGTAGTTTCTGTAATAAACACAGAGGGGCCTGGCTAATGACACATTGACCTGGAGTCACAAGGATCTTTAAGAGCTTTATCTTGATTTGAGTAAAAGTGGGACCTTAAAGGTCTTTGTGACTCCAGGTCAGATTCTGGGGGAAGAGGTAGAGTACATTCTCCGCTAGTGCACACTTCTCAGCTAAATAAACAAAATAAATATTTTTATTGTCTTATGTGTTATTTTTAGATGAAACAGGGATCCAGGAATAGACTTTGAAGCTGGAGATGGTAACCGTGAGCCAAATACTGCTTCAGTTATTCTGGGTTTTCCCTGAAATGATTCAACTGAATTAAGCGAATAAAGTTAGATTTTACCATTTTGTTATTAAAGAAAGAATCGAGCTCATTATTTTCTAAAAGGTCCAATCAATGTGCAGTATTTGGCAAATCTAGTTGTGCATAATAAAATTTCCATTTTCTTGCTTTGGTTGTTATGAAATGCATCAACATCCTTCTCAGTCTTGAAGAATTTTTTTGTAAAGTGTTTTTACTAGGTCCTAGAACAGTGAAGCAAAATTCAATAATGTTTTCTTCCTGGTTGCTAGCAAATGGACTTTCATTACTTTGTTATATGGTGAAATGCCTCCAGTTCATGAAACAACCAGGTAAGGGAAACAGGATTAACAGTGTCTGAAGACATTTTTCAGTGTTATCTCATTTTGGATGTCTCTCCAAGATTTTAACACTTATGCTGTTTTAGAATTTTTCCTAATACAAAGGAAAGAGTAATTTGCGTAAAGATTTTTTTTTTTTTTCAGAAAAGAAAGTGATATTATATATTGTATATTTTATAAGTTTTGACAACAGGAAATATAATGACTAACGGCTATTTAGTTGTTACCATATCTGTTTCCACTAGCAAATTTTAGGAAAAATGTATACACTATTTTACTGTACATTGTCTGAGGCTTTGCAGCCATTTTTGTACAGTTGAAGGAAAATTTCCATAGGTGTTTTTTTTAATTATTTTTTTATTTTTGAGTTACAACAAAAAGCAGCTCATCACTATGTATATTTTCCCTAAAGATGTAAAATTTTGAGTCTAGTTTTTATAACCTGTTAATTTAAAACAAATGGATTTTGAGTGAAACAGCTGGAGCCAACTAATGCAAAAAACTTGAGGTTGGTGGCCTTTGCTCAGTAGTAACAACTCAGAAATTGCAACCCAAGTTCCAACTTTCTATTTTACATGTGCCCCTGTGCAGATTAATTGGAGAGGAGATTTGAAACTGCATTGTAGTGTGCCATGAGAAAGTGAAAGCTTAGGCATACAGTTTTGTAATGTGTGGAAGGAAGGAGCAAGCCATGAATTAGATATTTCTGCAGGAAATTGTTAAGTAATTACATGGAATAAGGAAAGAGAAGAATGATGGGAAATGTAATGAATGTGGAAGGAAAAACCTGTAAAAAGGTATAAAACCAAGTTGTATTTCCCAAATGTTTGTACTTTAATATTACTACATTACTCAAGAAGCAGAGGGCTCAAAAAAGATGTGGAAATAGCCACCTGTGATATAAAATCCACTATTCTCTTTCTGTAGGAATACTCCTTTTTTTAATCAGGACATGTACAATCTTCTTTTAATTAGGAAAGCACCAAAATGCTCAAGAAACTCTTTTAATACTACAGAAAGATGGATAACAATATTGGAATTTTTATTCTTCTCTCTATTGTTCAGTTATGTGGTGGATAACTTCAAAAAGATGTAATTGGCAGTGATTACATAATTATTTAGAGACACATACTGAAAAATCTGGTAGGATATTGACAATAAAAGGATCAAAAGATACAACTGAAAATTTGTACAGACTGATGAACTCAGTGGGGTTTGGTGTTTGTGATAAAGTTTGTGGTATATTCATGTAGCTTATTCCCACAGCTGTAGGCTTCCTTTTCCAGCCTGCATCCGTTTTTTTGCCATCAGCGTCTTTGCTAGAGATTGCCACCCATTCGGACCACCCTTTCTGCTGCTTTTATAACTGCTTCCCCCCTCGCCATTTTGATGAAATGGGTTAGCAATGATGTACATTTTAAAACTTTAACTATTTAACTTAACCTGGTATATTTTGGCTCAAATGGTTTAGGAATCATTCAGATACGCTGCTGCAGGTAGTAGAGGACAAGAGAACAAGCCTTTTAATTTGATTGCTGTAAGACTCCTTAACTGTTTAGAAACCAAGACAATGAGGAACCAGCTTACATAAATGCCTTTAAGGGATGCACAACCATGGATGCAAGTGAGTGCCTGCCATGCTGCCTGATATGCTACATCTAGAACAGTTTCCCTAGCTTGCCTTCCAACCATGTCACCACCTAAACCTCTTGAATGCTAATTGTATTATCTTCTTTCTTCTGTCTTCATCATATTTAAACCCTGCTATTTAAACACAGCCATTTCAATTTTCTCCCCACTCAGTTGAATTGCCAGCAACATGGGGTTGGTCATGGCAAATTTCTCTGTCTAGCACCCGAGATAACTGGTTGCCTCTACAACAGAAATTTGCTTTGCAATACTAAAGCAATTGTGAAACAAATTTCTTGATTATTCTTCCTGTATCAAAAGTTCTGGTGCTCACAACACTAGATTCCTTTTGGAGGAAAGTAGACTGGAAGCTTCACTCCCAGTGTATTCCAATGAGCCCCAGCCCCCAATGGCCACATAACAATCTGAAACAATGACTGAACAGCTTCCAGCCACACACATGGTGGGGACTTTTTGTTCAGAAGATCAGGCAAAGTCTAATCCAATATAAAAACTCTAATTGCACAGGAGATAGGGGCCTCAGCACTACCTCCTTTAACATGCTGCTCTACACTTGTTCCAGAGCAGATTTGCATTTCTTTGCAAATGTAGACATAGCTGCAGAGGCACAGGTCAGAGTTTTAATTTTGGAGGAATATTTAGTATAATACAGTATGTGATTCCAGAACTATCCTCTGAGACGTTTAGGAACTCAGTCCCACCACTCTTTGTGTACCTCGAGCTAATTCCAGTACTGGATGTTTTGAGGCTTGACAGATGGTAGCTTCTTCGCCTTCTTGCTGGGAGCTGGTCAGTCTGCTGGGAGTTGCCTACTGCCACTCTTCCTCAGTGCTCAAGGGCATCCCACCTGGATTGTCCCTCCATGAAGCACAGTGGTCAGCATGCATGCCATGCTTGCTCCACCATTATTACGCCTGATTTCTTCCCACTCCCCTCCCTTTTTTAAATCCTGAATATAATTTGCAGTTAGTATGACATCATTCTGTAGGGTCACATAAGAAACTGACAAGGAAAAGATAAAATATGGAGGTCTCTGGAAGGATTACAACTGCAAATAACTTGTATAAAAACATTCTGAAAAAGCTGAAACAGAAACAAACAAGTACTCTCTATTTGCTAATTCTCTGGGCCCTGATCTTCAGCTGTTGCTGAGCTGTACAGCTAGTACAGCTAGGCTCATGTCTCTCTAGACCAACAAAGCTTGTGTAATTTTTTTATACATAGAGGATTTGAAGGACTTTTTCCTTAAGTGCAGATAAAATAGTCAGGGCTTAATTATTTAATTGCTTCTTAGACAGAGCTGAATGGTTTCTTGCATTTATATCTTTTGGTATCAGAACATAATTGCATGCAGTATTTGGAGCGGGGAGTTGGGGGGAAGAGGAAATTTATTTGAAAGGAACCAGTTTCTGGATTGCTGTGTATGATAAGACCAGTTGAGATATCTGTAAGAAAATTTGAAAGCCAATACCTAAGGTATTTTGGTTTGCAGAAAATAATACAAGTTACATAATCTACAAATTTATTTGTTTTTAAGCAATAAGTTTATTGAATATAATGTAAAATTAGAGATGCCGAGTACGTCACCATTAGGATTTACTCATTATATATAGTGGTTACACAGATTGTTATGGTAGGCAAGTATGCACTTCTGAAATCTTCAGAAAAAACTCAGGACCTAAAAGAGTCACAGAAGTATTGAAAAGCTTCAGTAAAATGTGTACAGGGACATTCAATTCCCAAGTCACTCACTGACATGATATTATCTGAATATTCTCAAGTAGCACTTAGGATTACATATACTTTATATATATATTTTACTCTGATTGGGTAGAAAATGGAGATATCTCCTTTAAAATATCACGTATCATGGTACAAATAAGGTTTAGAAAAGCTACCAGATTTCAGGATAAAAAAACAAACCACGCCTCAAAATCTGTTGATGTTGCCCACCATTTTTCTGCATAATAACAAGAAAATCTAAAATTCTGATTTGTTTTTAGGTCTCCTAAAAGAAGTATATTAACACATTTGTCAAGATTTTCTTTCTTAAATTAAAATGAGGATTTGTACATTGATTAATAATATCAATAAAACAGGCTGGTTAAAAAAAAAAAAAAAAAGAAAGAAAGAAGCAGCCCAGAATAAAAACTATTGGGGGAAAAAAAAGGCATAACAACAACAACAACAAAAAGCTATGTACTTGAATTTGCAGTCTTTATTTTAATTAAAAATGTATAAAACCAAAATTACCCAGGTACATCTCAGCTCACTTTCATTGTATCGTAATGCTTATGAATAGCCCTTAATTATATCTTCATATCCAATTTTCTTCACATGTGGAACTTTCCACCAGCCTCCTTATGGACAGAACTCTCTTAAAGCAACATGTCCCCACCCTGTTGATTAAGCATATTAAGTGCTGTGAAAATCATCTGTGACCTGGAGTCTTCTCAGGAATCAAGTTCTCTCCTGTGTATTATTTTCCTGAATACAGAAAGCTTTACTTCTCTGTAGGCTTTTTAAGAACATGCCTGAATAGAAAGTTCACAGTACTCTATATTGCAAGAGTGAGTCGAGGTACAAGGGTTTAAATTCCTAACCATCCAGGTATTTTGGGAGATACTTGAATTCCTTAGGCATTCTTGACGTATCTGTAATATTTTCTGTGTTAAAAATGTGGGTCCCATTTTGGCCACACTTTCAAATTCTATGTGCGTAGACTAAATGCCTCCAGCCACTCCTTCAGCTGGAGATGGTAACTGCTTCCCAATTCCTTTAGAGAGCTCCAGCTAAAGTTGTGATAGAGTGACTTTATTTTTCCCTTTCCCCTTCCAGCTACCACTTCTCCCTCACAAAATGATCCTGCTTTGCAGCCATATTTTCCCTTGCTCATTTTCATCAACTTTCACATTTCTTTCCAAAATCTGAATTTAATAAAATCTCCCTCATTTTGTATTTTCTGTTCTCCACAGTATTTCTCACAACCTCATTTTCCCTTCTTTGTAAATCTCTTTTGAGCATAAAAATTACAACATAACACTTATCTGTGATAAAACACTTAAATCACGCTGTAGCATGGTTTATTTTGTTTGTTTTTTTCCTTAAAAAAAACAAGGCTCAGAGCAGTAACTTGGGGATGCAAATTTCTGTTTTTTTGGTTCTGTCATCACATCATATGATACTGTGCAATGTAGCTGTTCCAGTAAAGAATCATTCCACAATATCCAGCTGCTTAAATGATTAAATCAGTTCTTAACTTCCCTACCTTGCCTTAGTGCTGACTTAATTATTATGAAGCTTAATACTTGAAACATTTTCATTCTTGAATATAAAGCATTCTGAAGGTGGAATTAGTGATATCTTCTTGTCCATTATAAAGGGATTACTCACATGAGATATGCCTCTCTTTTAAGCATGGCAATGCTAAACTTAACCTTTGACCCTAGCTACTGAACTGTACTGTCTGAAGTTATGTTGCTATTGAAGACGGCTATACAGATATATTTCTTATCCCTCTCATTCCATAGTCCACTGTGATATGATTTAAGACTGATTTTTTTTCTCTGTCTAAATTACTTGCATAATAGATGCTGGAGCATTTCACATAACAGTAAACATTACCTTGTGCAGCTTCTGCAGTTATGAGCCCAGGTGACATTATTGCCTCTCACATGTTCCACGAATGGGGAGGTTATCATTTAATTAACCCTGATAATGTCAAAAGGAAATGCATAAATGTCAAGCTATTTCCAACTTTTTTTTTACGGGTGAGCCTAGAAGAACTAGTAATAACTCATATTAAGGTGGTACATGCTGAGAAAAAAATAAAAGTAAAAAAATAGAAACAACTACCAAAACCTTTTTTAGTGTAGGGTTTTACTGCTACCTTTTTTTTAGCGTAACCAATCACAAGATATATTTTATTCAACAGTGCAATGGCTGAGGACTTGACAAATGTGAACACTGAAAAAGAAAAGAAGCCATAAAACTGTATGCTTAGAATTTGGTCTTGTAAGTATAAATTAAATTTGGATTTACCTATTTCAATTTATCAAGTCAGTCCTGCAATTTTTTTGTTGGTGTTGAATAGCTCCAAAAGGTCATTTGCAGAATATGTTATAATGCACTATTTGAATGTAGACGGTGTGATCTAAATCTATGATGGGTGTTAGAGAAAATCATTTGTATTAAAAATGTTTGAAAACAGGACGTTCTTAACATATGCACACATATATACAACTCTCTTCATACAGGTATAACATCTTGTTTTTTGAACAAGGTCATTATACCTGTATATTAAATTCCACAGCACTCACCACAGCCACTATTCAGCATAAAGAAGTGTTTACCATCTAGTCATTAATGAGGGTGATAGAGCTAGCATTAACACCTAAAAAGAAACTAACACCCACCGCCTCTTCAGTGTTTCTTGAAAGCCCTTACTTTTTGTTTGATGGGCTGACAACTCATGCAGTGAAAGGTTATAAACATGACAATTTATTATGTCCATCATTACCAAGAATGACGCAACTGTGACATAAGAAGCTATTTTAGCTCCAGAGACTTATCATAGTAATGGCTTACTTTTTGTGCATTTAATTTTAATAATAAATTTATTAAAATCTTACCTTAAATATTCTAAATTATCTTTTTAAGAAATGAAATAATAGTATATATGCAGATCCTGCCTTATTCTCTACAGGAATATATTTTTTTAAATATTCCTATTAAGAGGACTTAGGTGCATGGTAGGATTTTTAATATTCTCATAGAGTTTGTAAGAACAGTTATCAAAATCAAATAGTCACTTCTGCACTAGGGAGAGTAAATATAAGTGCAGTGGAAAGCTGGTTTTTTTCCTCTAAGACAGACTTTAAAAAAAAAATCTGTTATGGAATGGCTTTTCCCTGCCTGAGGCAAGCCGAAAAAGCCCTACAAAATTAACATTGTCTGAGCATTTTTTATTCCCTTAGTACTCAGCAGCTCTAAGTGATGCTATGTCTATTGTGGGATAGAGAAGCTAGCCCTTCTTTGCCTACAGACGTTGGTTTATTCTGAACTGATTTTGATAAAAGTTGTTGTTATTCTCTGTGTAAGGATAAACAATACGAGTAGCTTCAACATAAGGGTTCTTAGTAGCCAACAGCATAAAGACTTTTGGAAAGAGGCCAATGTGAACCCAAGTGAACACAAACTTTTTTATTATTATTTTGGTAAGTGGTCTCTGTGTGATGGTAGGTCTTTTGAAATATTCATTTGGCATAAAAAGTCATGTTAAAATGTCTATAAATCATTACCAATTAATTAGTAAAGCTAAAAATAACCAGGAGAATATTTGATCATTCCACATTTCATTTTCTATGTGAGCATGTTAGCAAATCTGATTAAAAAGTTTCCAGTACTGGATTTCTGCATAGTATTTTCCACATATATTCTTGTGAAGGTTAGTTTAATGAATGCTGTAAGCAAAATTCCCACTATATTGAGTAAAATTAATACTGCACTCATAATTGTAAACATCACGATCCTGAAATTGCATGATGAGTATGATTCTAATCTACCTGGGGCACAGAAACATATCACATGTAATAAATGTCTGATCAAAACAGATTATCATATTCTGTAAGAGGCACCAATCAAACAAATTGCAAACAAATTAAAAAAAAAATTGAAGACCAAAAGATTCAGAAGGATGATGTAATATAGTCTTTGAGTAAGAAAAGGTGAAAAACAGCAAAGTAAAAATAAAAATTATCCTCTTCTCAATTATTTTCAACACATTTATGTTAAAGTGTAATACTGTGTTAGTGAGAAGTGATTTTTGAGTGGTGTCCTGAGAAATCTTTTGCAGTTCCCTGTGCTAAATTAAGTATCTTTTCTTTAAACTGCAAAAGTTAAACCTTGTGTTCTTTATAAGTTTTAAACCCTTCATTTAGAGTATGAGTATCTCCTCCTCACCTCAAAATGTTATGGGGAAATTCTTAACCTGCACACTTTCTTTTCTTCACAGTAATAGTAATTCTTTGCTGCGGTATCATACCTACAAAGCCTTGCTTTTCTGAAAATATCAATTTTTATCTTACTGCCTAAAAATATCCCAAATAAATCTAAAGAAATGGAAAATGTTACTATTCTTGTCTGCTTTCACAGTCCTCCTTTTGAAAAACACACACTGCATTCCTGAATATATTTCAGACCTTTGCCTTGCTTTTGCAACATTTCTCTGAGCTAAAAGAGGAATAAGTATCAACTTTAAACGTGAGCACTAGGCCAACGCATAATTTTATTTTGACTTCTTTGTCTTGGATCCTAACTCTAACAAACAAACCCGATGTTCATAGATGATGCTTATATCTGTACTCAAGTATCACAGTGTCATTTGTATGCTCATTGTAGCTGCCAGAGCAAAAAAGGAGGTTAGGAGTTCAGCCTGCATTCTGTTACTTGAAAAATATGAAAGCCAGTGTTCTCACATATGTGCCTAAAATTAGGCACCAACCAATATGACTTCTGTAAATGTTGGCTTATTTCAGACTAAGAAGCAAATGCTCAGGACCTGTAAAAATGAGGCCACTGTGTTTACATCTGGCCTACATGGTGGGGTTTTGTTTGTTTGCTTTTATAAAGCCCTGCCTTTGTGCAGCAAATGATCCTGCACATGTGAACATGTTGATACTTCCATTATGTGATTAAAGAAAAATATTAATCCATGGTAAAGCAGTTCTAAAGAGATTGTCTCTGTGCTTGTAAGGTTGACATTCTTCCTTTCTGCATCTATTGTCATGGGATCAAAATATATCATGCACTATCTATGTCTGTCAAATTATATTTGAAAAAAAAGTCTTTATTTTATTTGCAAATGATTGACTGAGTAATTTTTTAAAAAATATTGTAATATTTATTTTTATATGTGAAATTATTTTACACTTTTGGTTTTTTGTGTGAAAATACAGCACATCCTATACTTATCTGTAGTTTTTCATAATAAATCAGGGAACAGAAAGCTAAGATTTTGAGCTGGACTTGCAGTAGAAGTTGCAGTAACCTTTTATAATTCCTCATAAGTGTCATAAGACAAAGGTCCTTTCACTATAATGTAAACTTAGCTGTCTTATTCTGCATAGGGCCCACTGATTTTGATATAGTATGGCCATTTTATTTTGGTCTTTATTTGCACTGGGGGAAATATTACCCATCTTTTGTAAGACTGGTAGATATAAAAATGAAATGCTATTCTTTTCCAGTTCAAGACGCTTAAGAATACAATTGAGATACACACATAAGATTTTCTACGTCTTTAAAATACTTTTTCATATTTATGACTGTAAGCTCATTATGAAGAAAAGAGTAAAAAGCATATGTTAAGAAACCTGATTAAAATTTTCACTTGCAAGATGTACAGGACACTGTGAAAGAAGTTACCACACCTATTTTAGTATGAGTAATCTATCTAATGCTTCTGAAGGGGTATATAAAAATTAGATGTTAAAGACAGAAAAAATTGGATCATTAAATCTGAAATAGTTGTATTATTAGTTTACAAGGAAAATCTGGCTCTGTGGTTTCATTGCTGACAGAGTTATAATCAGCTGGATAAGGGAGAGGGTCCAAATAGGACTGAGTCCAAGTAGGAATTAAGATATTATGAAGTGAGCAGTAAACTTGCATATATTTTTCCTGGCTACCTATATATTTATAATTTATTATTACCTATTGCTCTGTTACAGTACTACCTGAGTAAACACCTCTTCCTTACTTTATTGTACTGTAGAACTCAAGTAAAATTTGAAATATATTACCTCACACTATTTCAGTGCTTGATTTTACAGTACGAAAAATTGGAGTCACCAGTGGCTCTTGGGTGCGCTGGGGTGAATGTCTCAGGAGCTGTTCTGCTGCAATCAGAACTACAAATTGTGGCTGGCCTAAAGGGCCAGGAACTAGGAGATGAAGGGGTGTTAAGAGAACCGTTCTTTCACCTTCTTGTTTTGCCCTTACCACTGCAAGACTGGATGAAGAAGAACTGTAAGGGAATTCCATAAAGTCCAACATTTTTTTTCCAGCCTATGTGAAAATTATAATTCTTTTCCTTTGTTTTTTAACTTTTGCAGAGAAGGTTTCTGCTATTGAATCTAGCCTGTCATGCTTTTCAAGACATTATTTTCTTCCCTGTAGGTCATAGCACCAGGCAGCTCAGGCCAGCCCTAAATTATTCAGAAAGATTTCACGTTTAAGTTAAAAGCAGAACCAGACCTGAGTACTGTTTATCTTAAAACTGCAGCAACTTAGCTGCTCTTATTAGCAAAAACACAAAAGATTTCCAAATAAGCAAATATAATGGCAAAGGGCCTAAATTTTAACAAGAGCTCGACAGTTTTACTAATGCCTGATTATTTGGATGTTAGAAACCACTGTCATGCCAGAAAAGCCTAGAGAAGAAACAGAAGCCAACATTATGGCTTATTTGTTCTTGCCAGGAAGAATTGCTGTTGTTATTAACTGATATAGCAATCACAAGACACTGAGAGTTTAGATTTTGAAGATATGAGGCAATTCTTTCAAAATCAGCTACCTAGGAATCTAGTTCCTATTAATTCTTCTTAGAATCATAGAATCATAGAATCATACAGGTTGGAAAAGACCTCTAAGATCATCGTGTCCAACCGTCAACCCAACACACCATGTCCACTAAACCATGTCCCTAAGCGCCTCATCTACATGTCTTTTAAATACTTCCAGGGATGGTGACTCCACCACTTCCCTGGGCAGCCTGTTCCAAGGCCTGACCACTCTTTCAGTAAAGAAATTTCTCCTATCTTGCAGAATAACCTGAAAACTCAATAGTTAGCTGACAGCTGGCGAGAGAAAGAATAGCAAATTAAACAAAAAGCAGCATGAAGCAGGAGTGGGAACAAATTTGGGAGTAAATTTCACACAGAACTACACAGAATGGTTGAGGTTGGAAGGTGCCTATGGAAATCAACTACAGCAGATTGCACAGGGCCATGCCCAGTCAGATGCTAAGTATCTCCAAGGATGGATACTTCACAACCTCTCTGGGCCACCTGCTGCAGTGTTTGATCAGCCCCACAGTATTTTTTTTTCCTTATGTTTAAATAGAATAACTTGTCTTTCAGTTTGTGCCTGTTGCGTCTTTTCCTGTCACGGGACACCACTGAGAAGAGTCTGCTTCCACCTTCTTTACTCTTTTCCACCAGGTGTTCAAACGCATTGATAAGATTCCCCCTGAGCCTTTTCTTTTGCAGGCTAAATAGTCCCAGCTCTCTCATTCTTTCCTCATATGATTCTCCAGTCACTTCATCACCTTTGTGGCCCTTCATGGGACTCACTCTGGTAAGTCCATGTCTCTCTTGTACTGGGGAGCCCAGACCTGGGCTCCAGATATGTATCACCAGGGCAGAGCAGAGAAGATCACCTCCCTTGACCTGCTGTCAGTGCTCTGCTGTATTGGGTTTGCATGGCAAGGTTTTTTGGGGAGGGGGGCTGCAGGGCTGGCTCCTGTGAGAAGGCACCAGAAGCTGCCCCCATGTCAGACGGAGCCAGTTTCAGCCAGGTCCAAAACAGACTCGCTGCTGGCCAAAGCTGAGCCACTCGGCGACATTGGTAGTGCCACTGTGATAACATATTTAAGAAAGTGTAAAAAACACTGTGGAGCAGCTATGAGAGAGGAGTGAGAAAATGTGAGAGAAACAACCCTGAAGACACCAAGGACAGTGAAGAAGGAGGGGAAGGATGTACACAAGGCACCAGAGCAGATTTCCCTGCAGCCCATGGTGAAGACCATGGTGATGCAGGTTGTCCTCTTGCAGCCCGTGGAGGACCATAGTGGAGCAGATATCCACACTGCAGCCCATGGAGGACCCCATACTGGACCAGGTATATATGCGCTGAAGGAAGCTGCAGCTCACGGAGAGGAGCCCACACAGGAGCAGGTTTGCTGGCAGGACTTGTGATGCCAAGGGGGACCCATGCTGGAGCAGTCCATTCCTGAAGGACTATGCCCCATGGAAAGGACCCATGCTGGAGCAGTTCTTGAAGAACTGCAGCCTGTGGGAAGGACCCACATTGCAGAAGTTCCCTAAGGACTGTATCCTGCAGGAGGGACCCACACGGGAGCAGGAAAAAAGCCTGAGGAGGAAGGAGCAGCAGAGACAAAGCCTTATGAACTGACCACAACCCCCATTCCCCATCCTCCTGCGCCACTCGGGAGAAGGAGGTAGAAGACTTAGGAGTGAGGTTGAGCCTGGAAAGAAGAGAGGGGTGGGGGGATGGTGTTTCAGTTTTGTTTTATTTCATACTATCCTACTTTGTTACAATTAATTGGCAATAAATTAAATTAATATCCCCAAGTTGAGTCTGTTTTGCCCATGACGGAAATCAGTGAGTGATCTCCCTGTCCTTATCTTGACCCATGAGCTTTTTCACTTCTCCCTGTATTTCCTACCCCTGTCCTGTTGAGAAAGGGGAGTGATAGAGCAATTTGGTGGGCACCTGGCAGCCAGCCAAGGTCAACCCACCACATCTGCCTAATGCAGCCATTGGCCTTCTTTGCAACAAGGCCACATGGTCAGCTTGGTGTCCATCAGGACTCCCAGGTCTCTCTCTGCCAAGGTGATTTCCAGCTGGTCATTCTCCAGTGCTTACCGGTGCCTGGGTTATTCCTCCCCAGGCGCAGGACTTGGCATTCCCTTTTGCTGAATGGGATGAGATTCCTTTCAGCTCATTTCTCCAGCTTGTCCACATCCCTCTGAATGCCAGCCCATCCAACCGGTCTATCATCCTCTCCTCCCAGTTTTGTATCATCCGCCCTCTTGCTGAGATTGTGCTCTGTCCCATCGTCCAGGTCATTAATAAAGATGTTAAACATTTGGGCCTCAGTATTGGCCTCTGGGGTACTGCACTAGCCTCCAGAGGGACTTTTTGCCATTGATCACAGTCCTCTGAGCCCAGCAGTTCAGCCAGTTTTCAGTCCACCTCCCTTTCCATTTGTCTAGATCTTATTTCTTTACTTTGTCTGTCAGGAAGTTATGGGAGACAGTGTCAAAATCCTTACTAAAGTCAAGATAAACAACATCCACTGCTCTCCCCTCATCCACTAGTCACCTCATTGTAGGCAGCTGTCAGGTTGGTCATCCTTTGTTATATTTTATTAATAGTAACAACCAGCATTTCTCTGAAAGAAGATTTTACATTTGTACATTGTATTTGAAAGAGCAACTTCTCTTTAAAAGAAAAAGGTGAAATCTTAGCAGACCAGCTCAAGGCAGAATAAGCAGCAAAGAAGAAGGCAAAGAACATATTAGAAATTATTTCATTTTATCATATATGATTTAGCAAACAGGTCACATTATCTCAACATAATATTCAAATAAATCTCTTAACAGGTATATAGAATATCAATCTGTTTTCTAAATTCAGCATATTAGTTGTTAAACATCCTTTGATGCAGCATGGATTTCTATCCTTGGCAATTTTAGAGAAGTATCATTTTCTAAATTGAATAAATAACTACAGGTTTGATAGAGAATGAAGGTTTTATAAACTATAACACAATTCACAAAATCTGCTGTTATTTCAGAACCCATTTATCTGGGAAACTGGGAAAAACAACAGCAAAGGAAAACCTAACACAGACTTACCAGAGCTAAACTTTACAGGAGTTATAGTGAACATGCTTTTTGATGAGTAGTGTTAACACTTACATCTTCAACTGTTGATTATGTTTGGGGATTGATCTATTGTACTTGTCTAAGCTCACATTCGCATATTATTGGATGTATGTACTATTCATTTCATATATGTTTGGTAACACAGGACTTAGTTTTCTCCTTTGGTACTAACCCAAAATATGACCTTCTTACTATTGACTTCTTACTCCTTTCTTGGAATACATTTTATTCTTTTCCCTAATATGTTACTTCCTGAGGCCTAATGAAAAAGAAGCTAAACTATGTCCTACAGTAGGAAAGGTAATATCCATTTCTTTACTAACCACTCCCTCATAAGCAGGTAGACAGGATGGATTCCCAAAACTTGTCTGTTCTCAGCACCTCTTGATTTTGATGAGTATATTAATGTTCATGTTTGTGTATTTGTAAAGAATGGCCAGTTAAGCCATGTTGTTCCTTTACCAGCTATAAAAATGGGGTTTGTTGTAACATAATTTTATGGTCATATGAAGTTGGCTTTACTGTTTTTCCAATTATTCCTTTGAAACATTTACTCTAACCTAAGAAATTTTTTAAAATACCAAGTAGTTTATTCTGTAACCATAGAATCATAGAACAGCCCAGGTTGGAAGGAACCTCAAAAGGTCATCTGGTCCAGTCTTTTATGGGAAATGTAGCCTAGATGAGATTATCTAGCACCCTGTCCAACTGCCTCTTGAAAACCTCAAGTGATGGGGACTCTACTACATCCCTGAAGAGTTTGTTCCAGTGATTGATAGTTCTCACTGCAAAAAATTTCTTTCTTATATTAAGATGAGACATTTCCAGGTACAACTTATACCCATTGCCCTTTGTCTTCTCCATGTGGCTCCTTGTGAACAGAGAGCCTCTGTCCTCTTTGTAGCCACCCTTTAAGTACTGGAATATTGTGATGAGGTTCCCCTGAGGTGTCTTTTCTCCCTAACTCCTTCAGTCTTTCTTCAAAGGTTCTCCAGCCCTTTGATCATCCTCGTGGCCCTTTTTTGGACCCTGTCCAGTCTGTCCGTGTCTTTTTTGAATTGTGGGGACCAGAACTGGACACAGTACTACAGGTGCAGCCTGACAAGTGCTGAGTAGAGTGGGAGATGTTATGTGACAGTCATTTTCATTTGTATGAAACAGAGAGACTTACACATCTAATTTCTCATGGTTTCCCAGAAAGTTTATCATACCTCAAATTTTAACAGTCAAGTAGAGAAAACCATGTGGAAAGCTATGTGTACATATATAGGTGTATACATTTTATTTAAAAAACAAGAAAAATAAGAAAATATTTTTATAGAAAAAAAGAAAATGCTTTTGTTATAAAGTTGCTAGCAAAAGTTGGTTAAAATAAAAATAAATATTACTTCTCAAGATTATTTCTATTTCAAATATTTTATATCAAATTCTGTTTTCATGGAAAAAAGACAAACAAGAGTTTTGCAAATTTTAATAGGAATATTTATCAAAAGGGTTTTACTGAAAAAGAAATGGAAGTTTAGCAAAATGCGTGTGACATTTCAATTGAACAAAGGGATAATACAGGATTTGAAATAGTTATTAACAGCCATATCATAGTCATGCCTTTAAGATATAAGAATCATAAAGAGCCTATAGAAATCATACTGTGCAGTTACAGACCAAAAAGACAGTTGCTCTTCTGAATAATTTAAAAGATAAGGAATTGATTTCTTAAATAAATAGAAGAAACCCATTATAGAGGAGAAGTATTTGCATCAACAGTGGTATAACTGTATACAGGATCAAAATCTTGTTACATTGTGCTAGGTAAAGAAGAGAAATGTGAAGAAAGATTGCTACAAGTTTGGTGCTTAAAAGATGTAGGGATTTCCCAGACTGTATCTGAGTTGAGGTTATGTCTACATAGACTTAAAAAAACCCACCATTTTTTATTATCTGAAATAAATGCTGATGCTGTCATGTTTCTTACACAGGAGGAAGAAAGAAGCAACACTTGTTTCTGCTGCAGCATGAGGAAACATGATATGGGAATGTTTATTGAAGCAGCACAGTAAGACAGAAATTAGATGACACAGAAAAATTATTTTTTAGGAACGGGTAAAGACAGTGCAATGGAGAATATGAGTGTTGTCACAAGAATGATACAAATGTTAAAGATGCCTAGGCGACATAAAAAAGCAGGGGGGGTTGGGTTTTTGGGAGCAAGGGCAGAAATGGGACTTCTTTAAGGATGTTCCTTTTGCTAAGAATTTCTGTGAACATGCAAGACAATGAAGCACATTGAGATGAAATCACAAAATATTTTTTTTTCCCCTGGGGAAGCAATGTAAATGATTTCTCACAGCATAGAATAGCCATATGGGCTAAACAGTGATGCTATCATATTGCATATGTGGACATTAGGTAGCAACCTGTGCAAACATTTACTCCTCCCAAAAGAGTAGTCAGTTTATTTTCTCATACAGTATTCATACATGTCTGTATTCACATTACTACAGATATCTAGATTCCCTTAGAGCAACGCTTTTTCAGCCACTTAATAGTGGTGTTTGGCGGGTTCTGACAAATATGTATTCTTATAACCGTCATCAATCTGTAATCACTTTCTTTCTGAAAGTATTTTCAGAAAACATGCTTGTTCTTTCCTTTACTCAGTCTGACGTTAAGATGATACACCCTTTTTTAGTGTGAGAAACACTGGCGGGTGAAAAGTTGGGGACAGCTGGAGATGGATACCTTCGGTTTTGAAAGGTCCATCGGAGGCAGTTTGCAGGGCCTCTTCAGACTTTGTAAATTAGATCTTGGTTAAGGATTTAATTTCATTTTACAATGAAAGTAGACAGCAACAGGCACAACTTTGAAAATATTGTACTCAAAAGGTAGATCATCCATTTTATTTCCATGGTCCTGAATTACCGATGCTCGGAAACGCACTAGCTTTTGGGTTGATAAGTCCTGCTTTTTCTCAGGAAATAGCTAAACATATCTACTAGCAACTTGAAAAGTGGGGTAAGGAAAGCTCTTCATTTTTCCAGTTTTCTTTGAAAGTTGCCTCTCTTTATAGTGTTCTTACTGAATTCTCATTTCTCACTCAGTGGTTTTAAGTTCAGTGAAGTTACCTCCAATGTACATCAGTAAAGGTGAAATCTTAATCTTACTCTTTCCTGCATTTCTTTCAGCCACTCTCCCCTAGACTATAAAAGAAAATATTCTTGTTAAAATTTTCTATACTGACACACCAAATATATTTGACAAAGGAGTTTTTTTAGTATATTGCAGATTTTGTGCATAATTCTGACACAAAATTAACCCTACTTTATTTCATTTGAATTAAAATTCTGCTCTCAAGAAATGTCTTGCCAAACCAACAAAACACATATATAATCCTATTAGCAAAGCACCTTGCATATGCTTAAATTTAGGCAGCAAGGTCTTTATACAGAAAATTTTAGCTACAATTTTCTGACTGATATTGTTCAACAGGTGAAAAATGGACAATTAAAATTAAAAAAAAATAAAACATAATGAGAAAGAATAATGCTTTCAATTGTTATTAATGCACACTAATTCAAATTATGTATTTTCTTTATTAATGATGGAGAGTTTACAGTAACCTATGTTTCCAGACCTTTCAAAGTCCTGCATTCTTATATAATCTCCATGCTTTAGGGACAAGTAGAAGTAGAAGTAAAAGTAACAGGTCACCATCAACTTTTTCCAAGTAATTTACTGATAGGAAATACTTAAAAGGTATTTCCAAACTCAACTAGTGACTAGTCTATGACTGTCTGATATGTTGATCAGTATTTATTACAAATTATAAGAATGAAAACTATCTACTAGGATTCTAAAAAAGGGGGCAACAGAAAGGAAGGAAAGTATGTTCTTGAAGTAAAAAATGCTATGTGTGAATGCACTGAGAGGGTAGGGCAGGGCAGGGCAAGGAAGGGAAGAACTACAAATGTGGTTTTTTCGGTTCATTTTTTTTTCAAAACAAGCTATCAGTGTCCAATAAATAAAATATATAAGACTGGAATTGTTTTGCTTTTTAATACACCTTTATAGAATTTTGTTTGATAGACACACTGAATTCTTCTGGGGTGTTGATATTTCTAAGATTGATAGGCTGACTAATTTTGAGCAATAGTTCCTCTCCCCTGGGGCTATTTAACTTCTGTTGAGGGCTTTCTATTCTCACTTTAAATATTTTATGTGTAGACTCTTTAATGAATACAATTTAAGTGATGTGTTGTGTTTCATGCTGAATCAATGAATACTGTAAGTAAAACTACTCAGTCATGCTGATCTATTACACTGTTGGTTTAAAAAATATCTCTTTCTCTCAGTGCATCCTAACAAATTTTCTGTGAAAGCAAGCAAACCATTAGATAACTCAAGACGTATGAAATGAAAGAGAGGAAAAAAAAAAGTGCCAAACTGTATTGATTGGTAGTGACAAGGAAAATTTGTACAGAATCATCTTCTCACATAATTAACAAAAGAAAAAAAAAAAACAAATACCTATCCTTGCTTTAAAAACAACTAATCCTCTCCTTCATCAAATGATTATATATGATATGCTGAATTATATACTATGATACTAGAATGGTAAGATTTCAACGGTTTCTCATATGGGATTATTGTGTCATAAGCCTTGGAAATCCTTGGGTAAAATTATTATACCAGTTTTACTTTGGAGCCCAGTGCATTATCTTATTTATATGTAAAAAACTAGAGGTGAAACACAGACAAATGCAAAGGATCTGAAAAGGCTTTCCATGCAACTGAAGCCTGCTAATAATGATTCATAGATGGAGTTAGTAGTGGAACAAGAGTGTGAGAGGATGGAAGACTATTCATAAACACCAGAAGCAGGTTCACTAATAACCCTTAATAAACAGAACATCATGTAGACTTGCCTCAGCTGGGCAAATAAAAACTGCAGTAACAACTCTTCCTCTGATTAGCCTATGCAAATGAAAAAGTGAAGTTACATTAATATTCTAGCAGAGTCACAGTAAGAACAGACTGAAGTTTTTCATCTGAGCATTTGGTTGGGCAGCACCTGTGTGCTGTGATTGGGCAAATTTTTATAATCTTCTAAAGAATATTATAGAAGGTCTTGGACGAACTGCCTGCAAGGAGGAGAATTTAAATCCATAGGTAATATTTGCTTCATTCAAGGATTCTGGGGAAATCCTTTTTATTTTTAAGTCCACAACAAGATTTCATGTTACATGAGCCTATAATGGATGGAAAATTTCTTTACTTGTAGAATAATTTCAATAAATATTAATTATGTTCTATCTTTTTAGAGTAAATCAAGTTTAGCACTTTTATGCCATACCCTAATAACATTTATTTTTTGACCCAAAATTTTCTAAGGCAGGCTTACCCACAGACATGTTTGTTGAAGTCCCTTGATTTATGAAAGGAATGGGCAAAAATCTGCAGAGTTGGGGAAACGGATCTAATCATGTTGGTATATCTAACCATATCACCATGTGTTTGCATAGTTTAATCCTATGCCAGCAATGGCAGTAAAATTAATTTCAGATATTATAATTAATCAGAAGACCATTAATATAATATTTCATAAACAGATGCTTAATATTTTCACTTCAGAATGCTATCCACTTACAAAGAAAGTGCACTTAATAATAATAATGTACTTAAAAATAAGTAGTGTACTTATCTATTTCTCAAATGTGTAATGTCTCAGCAGTATAAAACAGAGAAGCAAATTAATCTCTTATATTGGTCTTCTCATCTACAGGCAGCACAGAACCTGAAATCTGGAAATCTGTCTTTCTTTACAAGCAAATACAAAATATCTAGTGAGCATTTCAGATGCATATTGGACAAGACAATGCTAAAATATTCTATTAATGACACAATTGTGTCTATGCTCAGAAATTTGAAACCATTTATTGCATGATATATGTGTTCCATATGTAAAGGCTTAAAGTCAATATTAGAATATTAGCAAAGTCATTCTGTTGCAATTACTCTGCATTAGCTTTCTTGCTTAGTATTTCCCAAATCAGTGATGTAGTTAGCGACCGAATAGGAAAATCTGCCATCGTACTATTATACAACATGTTCCAAAAGCCAAGGCAATTCTAGAATATGATTAAAATGTGGGCTAATTCTTCACTTCATAATTTTATATCTTGATTTTCATAACTAATAGTTTAACTTATTAGCATACTAGAAATACCCTCATTTCACAGGTAAAATAATGATTACTATCTGGACATAACTAGCAGCATAGTACTGACAGTAGTACCATTTACAACTGCTGTAATAATATTTTACAAGTTCATTTTGCTCAATTATGCAGTAGAATAATTGCCTTTACAGATGTAGTAAGTTCATTTAAAAAATTACGTGTTATAGCAAGATATTTAACAGTGACACAGCTTCACTTAACTTATGCTAACATGGTTTTGTTCACTTCTTATGGATATTAAAGGATATAAACTGATATGAAGTGTTACTGTTTCTTTCAGTAGTAGTTGTTTTCTAAAAGCATTTTAGCATGTATTTAAATCTGTCATGATATGTGTATGCAATACCATACTGAGTTGCTGATTTTTTTTTTCTAAAGCCTTGTCAGGCACACTTAAATCAGCCTAATTGCTCAGTGAACATCATCTTTTACCCTCATTCCTTTTAATGCACTTTTAATAAAGGCAGACATTTTATTAAAAAACAACCTCATGGAATATATAATTTGACAACCTATATGAAATTTCCACTATAAATGCATGAACATTTGTTAAAATTGCTTTAGCATCTGTGGATTCTCACATATTAGTTTTATTATAAAAGTGAATTAGAAAATAAGAGATGATTGGCAACGTTCTAGTGTGACCTATAGTATATAACTGATATAATATTATAACAATGGTTCAAGGTCATTAGTCAAGTCACTTGTTTACCATTTAAGACCAAGCAACAAATATGGTTTTGAAAAAGGTTTCATAACTTTTTCCTTTATTGTTTTTATTTAATTAGGACAAGTCAGTCATGATACTCACAGATTTCAGGAAAGTAAAGTAGGACTTTTTCCATTAAAAATATTTCCAACACCATTAATTCTTTTTTGGAAAAGGACTAGAGAAGTGAATTCCTCTTAAATTGTCTGTAGAATTTACTTGAGTACTCATAAGTAGAACAGAGGAAAGCAGAAATATTTGTATTTGCAGGACTAACCTTTAAGATCTTAATTTCTCTTGATAGAGTTAGGCAGAGATACTGGAAAATGAATTTTCTTATTTTGGTCTACTGCTACCAAATAATCTGTGTGTGATGCTTTATGAAAAGAGTAATGACTATAAAATTATAAAAGTACTGATACACACACATGCACATACACAGATATTTCTAATAGCTTTGGAAATACTTGAAAATTAGAACAGAGTCTTCAGAGATGTTTCTGATTTTCTTTATTTTCTTAAACACTGAAGACATTCTGTACTCTTTTCTATTTTGGCTCATTAACATACATGTGAAGAGAAGGTTTTACAAAGACTTTATTCCCATCTTCCATATATATATTACATGAAGACTGGGAACAGCAGGTAGATACAGAAGACTACATGCCTGGGCATGGTGCTTTTCTTATTGATGAAGACATAGAAATTGGTATGCTTAAATGAAATATGTGTCAGAGAACAGAAATAATGAAATAGGTAAAAAGACAGTCCTGTTTATATAGTTTGCAAAAGGAGGAACAACGCAATAGTATGCATGCTTCTTCATGAATGCTAGATTTTTAAATAATTATGTTGGGAAGCTTGGATGTTTACTCCCAAATTAAGACATTGACATAGTAGGCATATTGGAAACTCAGTGGAATACTGTCAGTCAGTGTGACACTGGAAGATCAGGATAACAATATCAGCCATAGTGATGATGGAAGAGTATTTATTAGGTGTCAAGAGATCTTAAAATCAAATCATACTAATGGACTACTTCTCTAAATGAGTATCATACCCTGTATGAAATGAAATTACAGACCTAAATAGAAAAAATGTAGTATTTGATCTGTATTACTGATTATACACCTAGGATGCTCATATTGCCTGGGTATTTACTAGGCTACAAGGGAATCACCACATAACTGAAATCCCAGCCCAGTGTATTGTTTTGAATTGTGCTTCTATGAAAAGTGACCACCTCCAAATGCTTAACAGCTAATCTAGCAAATTGTATAAATGTTGTAAATGACATGTACAATAGGGTGTAAATTCCTTCCAGACACAAATTAGTAGTCATTTTGTATTCTGATGTGTGAATTTATTGCCTACAATTTAACTAGTAGAATTACAATTTAAGGGCAAAAAATTGTCAAACCCCTGCACAAATTCAACCACAGTGTTAGACTTCTGGGTTCTAAATTATCTGAAATGTTCAGGGCATCATTGAAAACACAGGAAAAAACTCAGTTACTGCAGTTCACTTTACGCTGCCTAAGATGAATGGAAGCAACCTCAGAGATTTATAACGATGCTAGAGATGGCAGTTCTTTAGAGGCTGTTGACTATTCCTACCAGGCTCACGGGATGAATTCTAATAGTCTCATCCAGACACAGACAACTGTTGGGGTGAGGGAAGTAGAAGTAGGAGTAGGGAAGAAAATGTCTGAAAGAGGGGAAAAAAAAAAAAAAGATTTCCAGGTTTTACAAAACAGCAATTGAATGAATTGCCCACATGTGGAAAGGATGAAACTCATTTTACCCATGTAAAGCTGGAGTGATCTATAGCATGACTATAGCAACCAATTTCTCACTTATGTATTGTATAGTGAGCATGGGGAAGACCCTTAATTCAGTGCCAGAAGACAAGACCCTAGCACACTTGCTGTTGTTTCTGCATCAGGCTGCAGACAGGCTAAATGCACATTCATTTTTCCCATTCTATTTTTCAAAATTACTCATGCTGCATACTCACTAGTGAATCAGTATGGTGGTTCCCTTACCTCCTTCCTTGCAAGCTAATATTGAATATTTTATTGTGTTGGTTACTGTTTCAGAACATAAATGTGTTTTAAAAACATAAGGGATGTGGGAGGGCTTTCATGTGTTACAGTGAATTTCAAGCCTTCATGCAGACAAATCTCATCATTGCCACAGGGAGGATTGCCATTTGCTTGAAAGGCACTCAGAGTTTGCTGCTGGTAGATCTAGAGCTGTATTTGCTGACTACAGTGACCAGTGTAACTTTTTAAAACTTCTCCTTTCCTATTCTCCTCTTCATTAACATTGTTTTAAACTATCCAGTTAAGAGACTTAGCTAGATTTCAGAATCTCTTTCTCAACTTTACAACTTTATGACTCTACATGTGTATAATTTGGTCAGAAACATGTGAGTCAGCAAAAATCTTTTGAGAAGGGAGTACTTTAGATTTTTGTCTGCAAAATCTTTACCTCAGGGGAGAATTAAGAAAGAAAAAGTCTTTAGAGTGCAGTGATACTTCTGTAACCTTCACCACCAGGAACAGGACAGGCAGAGAGAGGTCTTCATTCTCTTTCAGAAGGGTGGAAGTCTTATCCTGCCAAATTTTCTAATAATAAAAAAGGCGGCTGTACAACTGCTAAAGATAGGTATTTAATTTCTTTTTGAGAAATTGCCTATATCCAGAGTAGCCTTCTGACTACTAACAGTGTCACCTCAAGGATAAGCTGAAAATCTGAGGCTCAACATTTTTCCAAGAAAAAGAAGCAGATGCAATGGAAGCCTGGTCCTTGCTTGTAATAAATGAGAAGAGCGAGCCCGAGGAGAGAATACTGGGGACACTGACTAAGGCTGATGCATGGCCTCGGGACTGAAGGTACTCTGACATCTGCTCTGAACTCATAATTGCGTGGCTGGATCTTAGAGAAGCTATCATTTCTGAAACTAGATGCCAGTGTTTACCCTCACTGCAGCAGCAACCCACCTGAGAATCCTAGAAGCTGAGACTAGTCACTACCAGCTTTTTGTAGTCTGCTCAAGGCTTAGGCCAGACCATGGCACATCAGATTTCTTATTTTATATAACACTGCTTATCTGTAGGCCAGGAAAGAATAACCACTGTCTCTCTGAAAACATAAATGTCACAGTCTGCCTATGTCTACGAAGCTGTAGGAATATATAAAAATGCCCAGCAAAAGTTCAGCCTTTTTCTTTCAAACAGAACTCATGGTATTGCTGTTGTCAGATTCACCTCCATCTGTGGACCGCAAACCTGCATAATCCTGGCTTGTATCACAACTAGTGTGGCCAGCAGGACTAGGGAAGTGATCGTGCCCCTGTACTCAGCACTGGTGAGGCCACACCTTCAATACTGTGTTCAGTTTTGGGCCCCTCACTATGAGAAAGACATCGAGGTGCTGGAGCACATACAAAGAAGGGCAATGACGCTGGTGAAGGGTCTAGAGCACAAGTCTTATGAGGAGCAGCTGAGGGAACTGGGCTTTATCCCAGAGAAAAGGAGGCTGAGGGGAGACCTCATTGCTCTCTACAACTACCTGAAAGGAGGGTGTTGGTCTCTTCTCCCAAGTAGCAAGCAATAGGACAAGAGGAAATGGCCTCAAGTTGCGCCAAGGGAAGTTTAGATGGGATATTAGGAAAAATTTCTTCACTGAAAGGGTTATCAAGCATTGGAACAGGCTGCCCAGGGAAGTGATGGAGTCACCATTCCTGGACATATTTAAAAGATGTGTAGATGTGGTGCTGAGGGACATGATTTAGTGGTGGACTTGGCAGTGTTAGGTTAACAGTTGGACTCGATGATCTTAGAGGCCTTTTCCAACGTAAATAATTCTATGATTCTGTGATTCTAATCTCATACAACAGGCTTTGCACTTCCCTTTAGATTGCCTTTATATCAAACAGATGCCAGAAGCATCACCTGAGTTTTCCAGTGCTTACCTGAAATAGTACATGGGTAGATAAGAGCAAACGAAAGCAAAATCTAAATTTAAGGAAGGTTGAATGTAAAGGGAGAAAATTTTCTGGAAAAAAATTGCACTTCCTTCACCAGGTTTCCCCAAGTAATCAGTGCACCCAAGCTCGTATAGCAAACTTGTTTCTTTCTCATAAACACAGCAGCAGATTTGCAGGAGGATGTGTGGATGCACTACTTATGATACTAAATCCACAAATATGGTTTTGATTTTTTTTTTCATAATAACTACTATGCATTTAGGAAACTACAAAATAGTTCTTTATACTTTTTCTGGGCTGTCCATCAGATTGTTTTCTGGCATTTCTGCAGTAATTTTCATTTGCTCTTATTTAAACTATTGGATTTTAAGGACCTATTCAGGAAATTGTTTTGAAGGAGTATACCTTTAAGATTGAGATTATACAGATTTCAACAGACAGATTTTGCATTACTACTGATCCTGTAAAATTAATTGAAACTATAACACCTAATTGTGTTCTTATGTGAGAGAATCCATGTTGGTCTTTAACACTAATTTCATGGTGTAATGAGACCTGTAGAAGTTACATGAGTTTTGAGTCTCTCATAATCTATTTCTTTTTTTTTAATACTTCTTATGTATCATATTTGCTATATAAAGGGCTTCATTGACCCATAGAAAGCAGTTCCAAATTAAAATGTTAAGAAAATGTTCAACTATTGACATGTAACTGTAAAATGCCTATATATTTGTTATCACTCTTTTAATGAAAATAAAATATTATAAGATAGTAGGTAAGGAAAAACTGAAAAAAAATTTATTACATCTTTAATAGTTTTCTACTGTTCTCCATTACAGAAGTTATCATAAATAACCTGATTAAAAGGTTTTGGCAACATAACAGATCATCTTCATCCCTGGAGAGAAAATTATTTAAACACATAAGTCATGAGCTCCATTGGTTTAACTGAGTTATGGATTATCCCTCTTATGAGCCTTCTGAGCATATCTCACTATTCTCCCTGACAATCATGGCAGAGACAGTTAATTCACAAAGCAACAAGAAGAAACAAAACAAACTAAAGAGTGCTTACACGTAAGAAAATTAAGCTAAAGTGATAGCAAATTTCTGGTGCTTTATTTAAAAGATGGAAAAATATATATGAAAAATCCTATGTTTTATCTATCTGCCAGATAATGTATAAATATGAAAATAAAGTTCTTGTACTATAACATTAAATAAATAATTTTTTTTTTCATGTTTATTTGTTTTCCTTTTTCCTGTAAGGCTCTAATGAACATACTTTTTTCCCCTGGACTAATTAGTATCTTCTTAAAGTATTGTCTTTTCATATTTGATAGACCATTCCTGATTACCACTTTGAAGTTATATATTTCTAGTTCAACATTTTTGAAGAACTATAATGGTGGAGGTGGGATGTTTTTCATCACAACAAAAACAAGGAGAAACAAAGTTAGTGATACCACTGCTGAGGTGGACAAATGACTGTCTCTTTAGTATTTCCTCCAGAGTCAGTTTTGAATATTTTGGGGGCATGGTATGTTGAAGAAAGTCAGAGTGGAGGTATGTAATGTAAGGCCTGGTAAGGAGAATAGAAAAAAACAGGTAGCTTGGGCATTTGCTACTCAGTTCTTAAAATGTCTCTCTTCAACATTTCTTTCTTCTTAATTTCTATATCTCTTATTTTAAATTGTTACAGATTTCCTTCTTAGTTTGTATTTTTTTCATTTAACCCTTAAAGGACATATACAAAAGTCATCATAATGCGTTATTACAAATAAATACACACTTTATTTGAGTATGCACTGAGACTTCATTAGAGAGCTAAGCATGTGTTTCAAATTTGGTCTGAATGAAGATTTTTTTTACCTTGCAGCTTTATCTTAGTACGTGAAATTTCCTTTAAGCTTCCCATAAGAGATTAAGCTGCCTTTAATGGAAATGGGATAAGGTCCTAACTAAACTGGAATTACTATAAAGCTGTATACCATGTAAATCAGGTTGTCACATAGTTTAAAACGTCATAGATAATATTAACATGCTCTTTCCTGAGGCAATAATATCTGATTTAATATGGTAAAATTCTTGCATTCACTACAGAAACAGACCTTCATGCATGTATTTCTTGCTTATAAAAAGATTGGTTTAAGGTTATCTTGAATTGCCATTACCTTTTAAAACTGAAATGTCAATATTGTTCTTAGGCAGAATTTCATTACTACTCTTAATATTCATTATAAATTTACTTCCAGTAGACACTGAGGAGCTTTTAGTACATATAGGTTTTTTTGTGTTAAAAGATTTTCATCATTAATTTACAATAAAGTGTTAAAATTGCCATTTTCACCCTGACTAACCCATGAAATCAGTTGTCTGTCTGATTTATTGAGAGCTTAGCATATTTTTACAAATGAGATAAAGGAATAGATGGCTTCTGAGAAAAAAATTTCCCTTTACAGATATAAAAAGTCTCATAACAAATCAATTCTGTCATGAAAATTGCAAGTGCAAGGCATACTGTGGATTGTAGGATTTTTTTCTGAGTGTTTGTAGACTGAATATTTTGCTTTCATTACAACTGGGCTGAGTAGAAAAGGTCATTTTTATTTATTGATGTTTTTGGTCACATGGGAGCAAAATGGTTACTGTCAAAATTCGAAGGAAGTTTGGGATGAACTTTCCTCATCTCACAAAGAATATTAAATTATTATGCCAAGTATATCACAGATGTGGAATGCCTTCTATGTCAGCGACTGAAGATGAAATAATAGAGAATAAAAAACCTACAGTGAAAAAGAATAAAGGACAGAATACAATACTAATCATGTATGATCTTTGAGACATAAAATAACATCAGAAAAAACATACAAAACTATTGGCAATATGTCAGAATAAAAACTCCTCAGATTCACCTCTACATTAATATTGTTTGATAATATGAAAAAGAGTGTAACTTTGGTATTTTTTAAAGTATAAATTTTTTGATGGATAAAAGTAATATTAACGTAAAAAAAATCTAGTTCAAATTTGCATTAGGAAAAAGAAACTCATTAAAAAAGCATGTGAAGAGTACTTGAAGCAGCTCTGAGCAAACAATACAGACATCTAGGTTATTTTCAATAATAAAGATCATTTAAGAGATACAAAATCTTTATCACAACTTCATAGAATGTATTCTAATAAGAGACTAATTGGACAATGGTATGAATTCTGTCAGATTTAAATTTTGAACAATTTTGTATAAGAGAAATATATTTCTCTAATGATACAGTCCCTTTCTGATCAACTTCTTTAAAACCATCTTTGAGTTCCATTGAGCCTGTTGGATTTCAGAACAGAAGTTACGTATCTCTTAGGGCATAGTACAGTTTCATTTTAAAACTGTACAGAGATTGTCATTCCCTGCCCGTCAAATAAGATTTCAGGGACTGCCACTTTCACGCTTTCTCACTTTTCAAAACTGAAATGTACTTTTTCAGCGGTTCCTGTGACCTCGCTATAAGGCACATGTACCAGCACCTCCTAGCTTCCCAAGGCACAGAGGTTACTATCCAACCTGATGAGTCTGGCCCCTCACCTCTCTGTCTTTTTTGAACGGCAAACATGGTTTTGAAAATCTAGAAAGAACATTTTCCCCTTTTCCTTTCCAGATCTAAATACTCTTCTTCTTGTTCTTCAAGGGCTAGCAAATCCAATATGCATTTTACCAGTGAGTCAATGTCTAATCCCATATTTTGTGATATTTCCTAAACAGATAGAATGATGCAATTATTCTTAATCTGTCAGCCTAATGAATCTATAGCATTTGGTTGAGAGTCATAGATGTAGAAATGAAAAGCTCCCATATCACCAATTGAATTCTGAGACCATCAGGGCCAAGGCACATAATCATCAGCAAGGGAGCTATATATTGTAAGTATGCTCCATTCAGCCAAATGACATTGCTTTATGGGATCATATGGCATTTAAAGTGCAAATGATTTCTAAGTATTAGAGCATTTATTAGAGAACATTCTGGGTGCAAAAGCTTTAAACACCATTATGCTGTGTCCCAGTGCTAGGAAATAAGCGTGCACCAGCAAACAGTCAAAAAATGGGAGTTACTCCTCATTATTTCAGTAAGAACTAAAAATGTAAAGACCCAAATAAGTCAGTGTTTGCACAACCCTAGAAGTGAATAGCTAATAAAAATGAGAAGTTTGCTTTATTTTGTGTAACTATGCAATAATCAAATATAAATAAAGAAATGGAAAAAAAAAGAAGATTAATAAGTTTCTAGCATTTTCCTATTCCACAAATTGGAAATAGTTTTTACTTCCATTTCTCTGAAAAATCATATCTTTTTATCTGCTAGAACATAAAACCTTGCTACATTCTGAAGGCCTGACTGTGTTATTCAGATGAATAGCGCCACTGAAATTCATCCAAATCTGAGGATAAAATTACTTACACGTACTTCTTCTTAACTAATGTATTTAATAAGAAAATCATTGATCCCTGAAATTTTGATTATGCCTCATTGCATAACTAGGAACAAAGGAAAGAATGAAATGAAACTAAAACGAGGGAAGATACCTGTTTTGTTCTTTGGCTTCACGACCATTTCTATATTGTGTTTTCAGGGTGTTTCAAATGAAATTGGGAGATTAAAGTGGTTCTAGCCCCTATCTGATCTGGATTATA
Source organism: Calonectris borealis (assembly GCF_964195595.1). Classification (NCBI taxonomy): domain Eukaryota; kingdom Metazoa; phylum Chordata; class Aves; order Procellariiformes; family Procellariidae; genus Calonectris; species Calonectris borealis. The sequence goes on from NC_134313.1 coordinate 89,064,711, forward strand.
AGGCTCAGAACATTTTTTGCTCTTCCTCCCTGTTTCTTTTTATTAGATGCGGCACAAGGAACTCAGTGCATCAGATATCCTGACAACAACCAGGATTTGGCACTGCGGAGCCTATAGGGATGCTGTGAGTTGCCAGTGCCAAAGCAAGGGAGTGCAAGATAAGGGCTAAAATCATCTTACCACCTTCATGATCAAGTTTCCAATAAATCAGTACTTGTACTGGCCTGACAAAAGGCCAGCTTTGTGGTCTGTTTTTTTCAGTTCTTACAAGTATTGCCAAGGCTGATAGCTTAATGGAGAATAAACTGTTTTGGCATAAAACATTCTGTCGTCACATTTTTCTCAGACTTCTGTTTTATGTAAAACATATTTTTAATCTTTGAAGAAATAATCAAAATCAATCTTGAGGAAAAAAAAGAGAAACAGAAATGTGGTAAAAGCCAAAAATGCTCAAAAATGGGAAAAAGTACTTCATTTTAATGTTTTACTGCATGGAGCTTGATGGAGATAAAATTGTGGTTAGCTGGGACTCAAACACATTTCTTTAAAAAAACGTAACAAGGTGTCAGACTTCCTTCAGTGCAAAACCAACAAGAGTTCCAGTATCCTTGTAATACACAGTACTTAATTTTTCTTCTCAGTTAATTTCTTAATGTGATGAGTACTGTGATAGATATCGTTATTATTCACAATTGTATTTCTGTATTAAAGTGTGATGTATTTTGCTTTTCATTTGGGAAACATAATATCTTTCTTTTGTGCTGGGGTCAAATGTCGTGCTACTATTTGTACCATATCATTTTGTTGCTCTCATGTTCTGTTAAAATTCATTTCTCCAGTAATCAATAAGATGGGTTCTACTATGATAAAAGAATCTACCACTTTAATCTTTACAGTATTAAACTTACAGGAAAGTTGTGTTTGGCTACTATAATAGTATTTTAAAAGCTGACTTGCTTATCAGTAGAAGCATGCCTTACTTTTTATGGGTCAAGAGATTTTCCACAAAAACAGTAACCCTATACTGGTACATACTGATAAATGGAGTAAATAGTTAGAGAAAATCTAATTTTAACAAGAATTTCATTGACCTACATTCCCTTCTCAGTTGCAAAGCACTGTTTCTTGCCTATCTCAGCAGTTATTGATACCTTACTAAGGGTATCTATTGAGATATCTATTGATATATCCAAAGAAAGAAGATACGGAAGGGAAATAGTTTGCAAATTACACTGGAGCAAAAAAAGTTTTTACTAGCTATTACAGCATCCATTTTTGATGGCTTTCTAAAACTGTTTCTTAAAGATTATCAATATAATTCTAAATTGCAGTAATAGAACAGTAATTTCTCTATAAATTAATCAGGACTGGAACCGGTAATCACAGCCTCCCTTTTAATATTTTTAAGATTTGGCTAAATTTGACCAGATCAGTATAAGCACTTTTTTGATTTTGAAATCAGTTTAATATTCCACAGCTGCATAAACACATACAGTTTATTCTAAGGAAACCTGTCTCTGAATATAATAAGCAAGGAATATATCTGCTAGATCAGGAATAAAGCATGCAAATTAACCATGTCTTACAGTTTTCTTCAAAGTGTACCTCTAACTTTATGTATTTAAAATTACTAACTGAATTGTCTGGCACTTTCAGATAAAGATTTCTATTAATAATGCACTAAAATCCTGCTGAGATTTCTAGGTGCGCAGCCCCTCAAAGCTTAATGAGCACTGTCAATATCAATTGAAAATATGCTTCCTTCCTTCCAATCAAACCATCCCTTGCTGTCTGTAGAGTTATATCTTGGAAGAGCCTATTGTGTATTTACTCCTGCCAAAAAGTAGAAACCCTAATTGCGTTGCTACAGTTTATGTGAGATAATAATGAGTTTTTACATTGATGTTAATTGTGGTCCTACAACAGCTACAGTTGTCCTAGAATGATTAAAGATAGCGTGAAATTAAACATTGCCATTTTGGAAACACAGCAAGGCCTTTGTGAGGGGGCAATCATGTTAGCTAGTGATGAAAATTGTGTTAAAATGTTAGACACAAAAAAGATCAAGATTTGAGAAGATACCAACACAATATGTGCTTTTTGTGTCTCTTCAGTTTCCTCTTTTGTATTAGATAGTGCATACTGATGAATGGAACCTGTTTAATAACCAAGTCATATGTGCATGACTGCAAATGGGATAGTTGAAAAAATTATTTTATTTGAGGATGAGTGGAAAGCTTCATTTTTGTTGTTACAAATCAAATGCATTTTCACAAAATCAGGATACTTATATTTTTTTTTTTTGGTGCTATATGTCAGATTTAGTTTAGAACAGGGCTCAGAATTCACTGAAGGTTCACTGCACATGGGATCTGCTAAGTCAGGACTGTTTAGAAGTGCACACAGTAATCAGTTTAACTCAGTTCAGCAATTTGATGGAAACTGAAATTCCTAAGAGTTAAATTTATGTATGGGAAATAATATTAACTACCCATCAACTATACTATGTGTATCAGAGAGTGGAATTGTCCAGGTCGGACTTGGCAAGGTGTTGTCCCTCCTGTTCAACCCTTCCTGTCAGGTCAAGGAAGAGACCTGCTGTCATTATGCCAAGTGCAGTTTATGTTCTGTAAGTGTAAATCTAAAGTAAATACACGCAGTTTGACAAAATTACTGTACCTTTACATGGAAGTAATTAAGGGTAGGATTTGGAAAAGCTTCTCACACTGTCATAATCATGTCCAGTTAATTCTAATAACAGACTATTTTTCTCAAGGGATCTAATGTGGTTTCAAATCCAGAAGATCATAATGTCCATAAGGTGATATATGCATTATTAAAAGAAAGCATTTTCTTGATAGTTTACCGGGAAACAGCTGAAGATGCAGTTAGTCTAATAGCTGTGAAATCCATGTTACACTCATTAGAGATGATTTGCAAGCTGTAGCCCAGCCAAGACTTTAAGGATTTGTAGAGTGAAAGCCTTGCGCTGCACAGATTACGGTCCTAATTTGTGTAGGATTAGCTAACAGGGGATTTGACATTTTTTGGAATTCTACTGGTGTACAGGCTAACAATTTCTATTTTAGAAATCTGGAATTAAAGTAAAGATAGCAGTGATCATTCTGTAATCTGATAATTATTAAAGTAATGTCATGTATGTTCAAAGAGGCAAATGTTTCCCTTCCATGAAGCTCAAATTAAAAAAAAAAAAATTCAAACAGGTGTTTCATTGCAGACACAAGGGCAATATAAGGGGTATCCCTTTAGCTCTGTGTAATATTAAAAAATTCTTAGGAAACTCATGTGGTTGTTGAAGCTTTTGCCAGTACTTTATACAGTTCAACACTTTCACTTACACTGAATTTAAATCTAGCTTCTTCCAAAAAAGACACTGACATCTTTGTTTATCTGCATATCACCCTTTCAGATAGTAAAATCCCACACATTTTCTTGACCTGAGTAAATTAGACAGTTCTTTCAATCATCTCATCCCATCCCAGAAATTCTTCATTTGCTGAGTAATACACCTGATCTTCCAAATGTGTTTGTTTCAGATATCTAAAGTATTTCCAGTATCTTTTCTCAGTAATTTGAAGGGTAGAATGTTGTTCAGCATTCAGATGAAAATCAAGATTTCTAAAATATTAACCCTGTATTATTGCTGGAAAATAACAAATAATATTTAAGCATCTACTTTTTACGTTTTTTAGATATCTCTGTGGAGTTCCAGTAGTATCTCTAGGTTTTGCATGCACATGGTTAGAAGGCAACAGGGCCATTTTTTTAAGTTCAGTTCTTGGTCTTTAATCTATGTTTTTTTGATGATTACAGACTTTCTAAGAAATAAATGCAATAGCCTTTTGACATCTCCATTGGCTTGCAGTTTACTGCCAAGATATACAAATCAAGTCAAAGGGTTTTGTTGGCTTTTTGGCTTAGTTTTTGAAAGAAATGTTTCAATTAAGGTTGCAAGGTGTTTTTTGTTGTTACTATTAACTCTATGTTCCTTGCCACATTGAGGATAACTTTAATTTTTAGCTCAGTAATTGTTTTAATGTGCTATGACATCACTAGGATTTAAATTGTTTAATATTCCCTTCCTGAGTCTTGACTTGCCTAAATTGTATCACTTTATCTTTCTTCTCAACAAATGTACTTTCAATGCTAAATAGTAGAAGTGAGAGAATGAGTCCTATGACATCTTTGTTGAAACAGTCACTAAGCCTGAACTTTTTTAATTTGTCCATGCTACATTTTGGTATAAAGCTATGATCTTAATTATGCTTTTTAGCATACGATAATGTTTCAGAAAATTCTGGAATATATTGTGATGGAAGCAATAAAATATTTCTTAGTGTCATGACATATTTCTAATTCAAGCAGATTTTCACATAGAAAACTCCTTGGCTGTAAACAAGCATTACATTGCAAGAAAAGCTTTGCTATATAAAAATGTCTACCAGGGTTTTACCAGTTCCTTACAAATGTTCTTTTGACTTGATTCTACCTTTAACTTAGGTTCCTGGCAGTTACTTTTTTGGCTTTTGAGTAACATCACAGGGCAGTTTAATCATTGGCACCTAGTTGTATATGACACTTGGCTGAAATAACTTATTTAGATGAGTTGTACATAGATAACTTAAATAACAGATAACATATACTGTTATGTATACACTGTATATACTTTAACATCAGCTTCTCCTTTTCATGTTTAGCTGGTGGACAGTATTCCTTTCACTGAACTAATAAAAGGGATTGTATTCACTTGCTAGTGTTGCAGATGCTTTGTCTAACATGAAAATATCTAAGTTATTCTTATATATACATATATATGCCCATCTCATGTTAACAGCAGTATCTGCTAAAGATCAATGACTGCTTAGATTTCAAATTCTAGCAGAGAGAACATGAGCCATACAATTGGAAAATACATCAAGCCTAGACTGTAATCTTTTTGCTGTTCACTTGCACAGAGTCCCAGACCTCTGAACAGCACCCCACAGCAAAGTTTAGTTTCCCTTCATGGTTGCTGTCAGGATTCTGTGAGAGCAAGAACATGCAATTTTAAGGAAGAAAAGGTTATTATCTGCTTTATGATGCTGATTTATTTGGCATGATAAACTAAGCTAAATGCTGTGATCTGTTTTTTTTTTTTTGTGTTTGGCTTGTAGCCATTAGCACTACAGATGTTCAGGTGCAAAAGATGAGATTAAATGTTTTAGACTTTCTCAGAATTCGAAGATTTTCTGATTCTATGAAAGCAGGAGAAGGATGTGAAAATGTATCAGTATGAGTGATTTTACTGTGTAAACAAACACTTCATTGAAATAATAGCACTTCGATGTGAAACATAGTCCCACAGCAATGATTCTCTGACAACATACTAATGACTAATTTAGTGATCACACAAATTTCCTACAACTTTCAAAGCATTTTGTTTAATAAGTGCCCTCCTTCAGGAGGAATAAAAAGCACAAAAAAACAACAAACAAACATTTTTTAAAGCATGAGCAAAGGAGGGCAAGACGATAAGAGGGAAAATAAATTGTTACGTCCTCACAAAGCTTTCCCTTTAACTCCCTTGTAAATACAAATATAAAAGCCTAACTTGTACTGCATGTACTAAACACTACACTGCCTGATGTTAAATGAAGGAGTGAAGGTCAGGAAACTGATGAGCATATAAGGAGTAAGATTAGGGACAGCATAGTAAAGAGAAAATAAAAAACCCCCTCTGATATGGTATAGAATTTTTTGGAAAGCCAAACCCCTTTCAGAGTACAAATTGACGCAATAAATTTTAATCAAGATTTAGTAGCTTAGATCCAGCAAAGCACGATAACTTTCAGTGAATATGGTTCCACAGAAAAAATGTTTTGCTGAATTGGGATGCCAGTAGGGAACAAATGAAGCAGGACAGAGTATGTCTTGTCCAGAAATTCAGTGACTTAATTAGAATGGAAGAACTGGTTCAACCACTGAAGAAAACACAACAACAAATGCTCTTTTCAATCTCCTTTCATCTGGCCATTTAAAGAAGGAGCAATGGTGAAACATTGCCCTGGTTGCTTCCTTTCAGGCCTTTTATGAGGATAATTAAACAACTGTCATTCTCTTATTTGTGGGGAAGGCTCAGGAATTGCTATGATTTGAAGAAAAAAAATTCTTCTGCTTCTTTCAGCATTCATGCAAGTGTCATTTTAGATGGAGATGGGTGGTTTCTGCTACTAGTTCATCATGTCTTTACATAGCTGCCGAACAATACTTCAGTGCTTTAAAGGTGGTCAAGATCCAAATATCCTTAAGTGCATCCAGATATCCTTAAGCATGAAGCTTCTGCATTATAATCTGTTATTTCATAAATGGCTTTTGAGTTTCTTGCATAGTACTTCTGGAAATGAAATTTATAATGGGGTTTGTGTGTGTATATATTGTCGTGGTTTAACCCTAGCCGGCAACTAAACACCACACAGCCGCTCGCTCACTACTCCCAGCTCCGGTGGGATGGAGGAGAGAATTGGGAAAGTAAAAGTAATAAAAATCGTGGGTTGAGATAAGAACAGTTTAATAATTGAAATAAAGTGAAATAGTAATCATGATAACAATAATGATGATGGTGATAACAACAACAACAACAACAACAACAACAGAATATACTAAAAAGCAAGTGATGCACAATGCAATTGCTCACCACCCGCCGACCGATGCCCAGCCACTCCCCGAACCGTGATCGCTGCCCCACGGCCAACTCCCCTCTGTTTATATACTTAACATGTCATCATATGGTATGGAATACCCTGTTGGCCAGTTTGGGTCAGCTGTCCTAGCTACGCTCCCTCTCAGCTTCTTGTGCACTTGGCAGAGAATGGGAAGCTGAAAAGTCCTTGACTAGAGTAAGCACTACTTAGCAACAACTAAAACATCAGTGTCTTATCAACATTATTCTCATACTAAATCTAAAACACAGCACTATACCAGCTACTAAGAAGAAAATTAACTCTATCCCAGCTGAAACCAGGACAATATAGATATACACACACATATGTTTTTATATATACATATAAACATACGTATATGTAGCATACATAATAAATTGTATAAAAACTTCTACATCATGCATTTTTTTCTTTCAAAAACTATGTAGGGCTTCCCAATAGTATGAAAATAACATCCTAGAAAAAGATCATCAGTTGATAAATTAACTGAACTCCCTCAGGGCATCATGTACTAGTGAAAGCTGCCCTAGGAGAGAAGTCAGGTTGTTCTCTCAGGTAAAAGCTGAGTCACAGTGAACTGTCTTTTTTCCTATTAATATTCCCATCATTTCCCATCTTGTCTCCTGGGTTGCTCATCCATACAACCGACAGACCATTAAAAATGAAAAAATTATACTACATTTTTTAATAGGTATAACAATTTGCAGATTCATAAGAAGTCTTCCGTAATGCTCTTGGCTTCAAAAGCAGCTAAAGTACTAACTGAAAACTGACACTTTCTCCTAAGAGTGTTAACAGGTTGTCTTCAATGGAGAAAAAAGAACTTAGTGACATATATTACAGTATAACTAAATGAAGAGATGCAATAATAACAAGCCAACTACAGATATTGCAAGTGTTTCTGTGTGTTTATGGCTACTTTTATTAATAAGTCAATTGTGTCAAGCATGAATGAGTCATGCTCAGCCATTCTTCTACCAGCAACATGCATTTTAAATGATAGATTCTCTCTCTGTTATTTATCATTTCTTTCTTTTTTTTTTTAAATTTAAATGGGCTGAATACAGATTACATGTCAATGTAATTATGCATTATAAAGAAACACTGAGATATCCTGAATCTTACATGAAGGTGAGTAAAGTAAAATGCTGTGAAGTTAGGATAAGAAGACACATTCAAGTTCTTGGTTCATACTCTAGGAGGCAAAATCCTGAACTGCAACAAAAAGAAAATGTTAATTAACATCAAGAAGTAATCAACTAAGATGAAGGTTGAAAGACATATCTGAATAAGTTTTCATGCAAAATAAGAATAAAAACTGAGAATTTTGTCTCTGTTTTCCAACTAGCTATATTAAACACTACTAACAAGCAATGAACCAGTGCAAATCCCGGATCTTTTTGTGATGTTGTATGCCCAGATGTAGCAAAACCTCTTGTTGGTGCTGGAACAGATTTCTTCAGGAGGTGTGTAAGTATCTTCCTTGTATACGGAGGAGGGTTTATACAGCTTTTCTATAAAGTCTTAGATGCAAAAAAGCTATGGGCGTGCACTGGACCTGAAATTAATGAGCACAAAAAATATCATCTGTATTCTGGGTTGCATGTTAACTTTCCTGATCCTTGTTACTAGTGGTCTCAATCACAATATGAACTACTCATTTGTTGCTTTCTTAACTGCTCTTATCCTCCGTTTCCTTTTCTACTAATGCCATCACAAGAACCATTTTTTTTCAATTCCCTTTCATGCTTTCTTTCTTACCCTTTCTTCCTCTTTCTCCCTCTTTCTCTTTTCACTATTCTACCCCTTTTCTTTCCAACTACAGAAACATATAAAGAGACATGTAACTATCCTCCTTTCTTTCTTTGTTTCATATTTTTGTTCTCTTTTGCTTTATTAATCTGAGTCTTGCAGACAGACTAGAGATGTGGTCACTACCTGTATTTGCAATCAGTTTAACAGAGAGCAGACACTCTTAAATTCATACTTCATTTAAATCAATTTGTCCCAGATTCCTAGAAATTATGTTGGCTTGAGCCAGGTTAAAATTGAATTAAGGACAATGTTGTTCTGAACCTGTTGAATTCAGCTGGTTTGAAGCCACATCTTGTGTTTTGCCTGCAGAGGAGTTAAATGCAGATAAGACTTCAGACTTGTGCCTCAGGCATGGGTCAGGCACACAAATTGAGCTTTCATCTGTCATAAATCTGAAAAGTGGGAAAAACTGTAGTGGCAGAGAAGAGGCACTAGGAATAAAATTCTGAAATTGCATTATTTGAACACAGGGTTTATCATGTCAGTAGGACACCTGTTAAAATTTATTAATGAGAAGAAATGTAGAGGAGGAGAAGTCACAACTGACAGCTGGATTTGGAAGTCATTTGTAAAGATTTTTCTTTAAGGAAGTAGATGGTCTCAACCATCTTTGAGCAATTGCCTTTTGAGAATCAGAATTGGTGAGGAATTGTGTGTTTGTTTTGTTCTATGTTTTAATGAGGAGAGCTACTTTTGACTGTGTACTCAGTTACCAAAAAAAAAAAAAATTTGAAACTGTCAGGCTTGCCAGCATTGTAAGTACCGGTGAAATAATTGCTCCATTTCCAGTAGACACTTCACATTATAATTAACCCGTAGTGATTTGTATTAAAAATGAATTGTATTATGGCTACTGTAATCTGATGTCCTACAGTTAGTGAGACAGATGGTACATTTTTTAAAGTTATAAATATAAATGAGAATATTAATACCATTAGGGATTAACATTAGTAATATCAAGTATATTTATGATACATTTTTCTGGAATGTGTTTTTTTAAGCCTATATTTTGGATACAGGAAATGGTTACCTTCTAGTTTAAAAGACCTTCTTTCTAGAACAAAAACAGGTCCCTGAGATGCATTCTAATTCAAACTGCTATCTTGCAAAATATTACTTTACAGAGTTTTTTGTACTTCTCATGGAGGCTTAAAAGGAAGAAAGGAGTGTGAGGAAAAAAAAAGATATCCATACAGCAGATTATGACATTTGAAAAAAATAAGCAACTCTGGAAGCCTGTAGCACACGTAACTTTTGTGTGCTCAGCCAATCTATTGATTTCCCAAAGAAATAAATAGATATCAAACAGGATCGTTATATACTTGAAACTAAAGGTAATTTTCAACTTTGGATAAAAATGGTTGTTGCTTTTTTTTTTTCCCATATGAAGGATTCAGAAGTCCAGATTTGTCAGAATTCCCAGCAGCTTATGTCATATATATTTTGTGTACCTAAAGTAGTCAGATGGTCTTTAGGAAAAAAAAAAAAGTGACCCTCAGCAAAGATGTGTTTTCATAGAATTTAATTCTGGTAGCAGACCCAAAAGTTTAACCGCCTTCTGTCTCATATTAAACTTAGCTATTTTACCTTGCTAATGAGATGTACATTTGTGTTTATTGCTGAGAGTTCTGAGGACTCAGAGTATAGCCTAGGTACTTCTCTCTAAAATGATGAGAGCTGTTTTCTGCATATTTATGCACTCCACTGCTATGCCAAACACAGGTGTTTGAAGATCTGAGATTGTGTACTGGGTCTGGCTGGGATGGAATTAATTTTCTTTGTGCTTTGTTTTAGATTGGTGATCAAAAGAGTGTTGATAACACACCAATATTTTGGATATTGCTGAACAGGGCTTGCACAGCATCAAGGCCTTCTCTGTTTCTTCCTCTGTCTCCCCAGCAAGAAGCTGGAAGGGACACAGTTGGGACAACTGACCCAAACTGACCAAAGATGTAATCCATGGTTTTATATCAACAATTGTCTGTCTTTCATAACACATACAATGTCATGCTCAACAGTAAAAATAGGGGGGAGTTTTTCCAAAGTAGCCATTGCTTGGAGACTATTGGGCATCTGTCTGCTGGTAGTGATTTTTGCATCACTTCTGTTTTTCTTTTTTTTCCTTCATCTATTAAGCTGTCTTTATTTTGACCCAGAAGTTTTTACCTTTCTGATTCTCTCCCCCATCCAACTGTGGGGGGGGGAATGAGTGAGCGGCTGTGTGGCGCTTAGCTGCCTACCAGGGCTAACGTGCTATGGATTGGAAGTTATGTTATTATAGTGCTAACATCCGAGGCAGTAGTAAACTATGTTTTGAGCCTTTCAAACCTGAGCTAGTGTTGCTGCACAGTACTGTGTAGTTACATCAGCTCCAAGTGAAATGGATTGGCAGCCATTCCATCACCTCCATCACAGTCCATTGCATATGGGAGATTTGCTGTTTGATTCTTCTGTGCACATTAAGTGAATATTGTCCTTAAGGCATGACTGAAAATAATGCAAAGATGTTAAAGAACTTGGTAGCTCAAGTAGTTTATTGTTCATCTTTTTGGAAAGTGGGCGGATGAACAGTGCAACAGAAGCCTTGCTTGCTCCTCAGCTTGTATCTCAGGGTGATTTAATTAACCTCCTTAAAAAGGATCACCACAGCTAAGCCAAAGGATTTTGCATGTCAGTTGCAACTGGAATAGAGGCAATTCTCAAGAACAGGTCCAAGTTAACTCTATAGAGATCACATACCCTATATGCTAGACCTTTTCTTCCCTCATTCAATAAACAAACACTAGCTGATATAAGAATTTAAGCCATTAATGAAGGTCAAATTCAGCCCATATTGACTAACTAGCAAGAAAAAATAATTAGTTTAGGACCTTCAACTTGGGGTCAAAGGTGTAAAGCTAACTTCATGTCCTAAAAAAATAATTATACACTTAGAGTGAAGGTAGGATTTATAATTGGATTCTCTGTCCTGGTTAATTAGATAATTAGTGCATACCAGCATCATTGCATACTGTGGAAATGTATGCATAATGCAGAAGAACATTTTGAAATTTAACAATATTGGTTCATATGCAGATGTTGTTCAAATAATATATGCAATACTGTATTTGGGGTGAAGATGAAGGTTTGTGACTTTGGATCCTGGGTAATCGGGTAGCATTCATAAGGTTGTATATTTCTGGTTTATCACATTCTCACAGGCATCGAACTTCAGTCAAACAGCTTTCAGAATATGTCTACCAAGGACTGTGTTTAGAGATGTAAGAGAAAATTCTGGTCATTTGCTCTAATATGCTGAAATCTACAGATCTCTTGGGCATAAGGGAACAGTAACATACTTCTAGAAAACAGTAAACTGGTGGCAAACTTTGTCATAATTTCACTTGAATGAAAATGGCAAGACATATAAAAACCAAAAGCAGACTTTGATTTTATAATTAGTGGAATCAATACCCTAAACTGAAACTCTATCTATATTTAAAACAAAAATCCCTATTTATGTTTTAATTTTATATTATTTGTTTTATCTTGATGAACTGTACATCATACTGCACTGCAAAGTGTTCATAGTTTAAAATAAAATGACCATTAAGAATGAACAGATACAGACATATTGGGAACTTAGTAGAAAGACCAAGCTTAACATGAGTTCACTATTAAAGAAATAGGACACGAAGTATCCAGGAAAAACAGAGTAGGTTATGCCAGTGATGGAGTTGTGCTGTTTGTTAAAGAAAGCTTAGAAATGAATCAGTTTGGTGAAGTAATGCTATCAATGAATAACATGAAATTCACTTATAATAAAAGGCATATGAAGGAAAAATGCTACAGTATTGGTTTTATATCAACAACTTTCTGGCCAAGAAGGGGACACTGACTGTAACACAGCATGGGAGATCAAAAAGCAGAAATGTGACAGTAATAGGAAACTTTAACTACTGTTCTACAGGGCTGGCAAGTATCACCCAAGGGGGTGTGGTGCCCCTCTATGACAGCACCGTGTAGCAGTTGGTTAGGGAGTTCATGACAGGAGAAGATACCCTGGCCTTGGTTATGCATAGTATCCAGGAGGTGATTCTCAATGTTACAAAGAGCTACTTCCTTACTTTGAGTAAATCTTTTTTGGAGCAATAAACCTCCAAAAAATCCATTCCATTTCTGCCTATCTTTGAAATGACTAACTACACAAAAGATTAAGATGTTTGTTAAAAAGAAGCAGCTAGGAGAGTTAAATGTTTCAGTTGGCATAGAAATTCTTTTAAAACTCCATATTAAAAGTCTAGAGAAAATGACTGCTACCTCTCAAAAATATTTAATAAAGGTCAAAAGAAACCATCATTTTGAAAGCTTAAGGTAAGGGAGTTGATTAAAAGTAAGAAGACACTCTTCAAAAAGATGAAGGCATTTCCTAGTGAAGAAAATGGGATCATGAACTCTGTGATGTTCAATGATAAATACAATAAGAAATATCCAAGACGAGCCTGAGACACAATTTTACAAAAAGCATAAAAACTACTATTAAAATTTCAGTACCAAGAAATTAGCCAGAGAAGTTCTAGTCTCAGTAGATGATTAAGGTAGTAAATAATAAAATAAGTCTTTAGAGGAATTTAGGAAACAGAAGCCAAATTTTTTTTTTTTTTTTTTTGATGGATGGTGAAATCCTTTATTATGGGAGTCTTCAAAGATTGTACAAAACTGAAGACTGAAGTGTTTATAAAAGAGATTATGAAACAAATTGACCAAACTGAACAGTAACAAATTGTTAATATATGTTATATTTACCCAAGAACTCTAAAGAAAATCTAGATTAAATGCTAATTTTGCCACAAATGTTCATATTTAAAACATGAAATATGTTTATTTGCTTCTAAGGACTGAAATGCAACAAATATCATACTTGCTTTAAAGAAAGGATTAAGGAGAATTGCAGAACACTATTACTCAGTAAGCCTCACAAATATACAAACACTGCAATAATGTATGTCATTAGTGGACATGCATTAGCAGGGTACATTGCAGAAGGCTTAACAGGATGTTAAAAAAAAGTCATGCCTTAGATATTTTGGGGATTCTTTGAAGACATCAGTAAGTATGTGGATAAATGTGATCTTGCTGGCAGAGTATCTGCAAGGTCTGTCTACCAAAATTTCTTAAGGAAATTATGCAGGAATTATATTATATTATATTATATTATATTATATTATATTATATTATATTATATTATTTATATCATATTATATTATATTATATTATTTTATTTTATTTTATTTTATTAAAATAATTACTTGAGTGGATCAATAATTGGTTAAAAGCTTAGAATCAGAGATGTGGAGTGAAAAAACATTTTTCAATATGGAAGAAGGTAATGGGATCTTTGCTTGGACACATGATGTTCAAGAGATTTGTAAGTAATCTGAAAATTGGTCTGAATAATGAGGTGATAAAGTTTGCTAGTAATTCAATACAGTAAGAAGGAAATCTCACTGTAAAAGATTACAGAAGTAACTGCATAATCATGTGGCATATAAAACCCAGAGTAGATTAAATGCAAAATGATACACTTGGGAAAACTTCACATAAAGCTGATGGGCTCTGAACTGACCCTTGTCTTCAGGATTGAAATCTTGGTGTTATGACAGATTGTTCCACAAAAACACCAGTTCCATGCTCAGTAGTGGGTAAAGTGCAAATTAAGTGTTAAACACTAATGATGAAAGGAGTAGAAAACAAAACAGAGCACATTGTTATGCCACTGTATAAATACATAGTCCAGCCATGTCTTGAATATTATGTGCAGTTCAGGTGTCTCTATCTGCAGAGGTGAAAAAATCAGAACATTAAAAGCTTCAAAGTAAGGAAAGAAAGGTGACCAAAGCAGTGAGCTATGGAGCAGCTCCTGTACCAGCAGTGATTCCTTTAGCTAGGGACATTCATTTTGTGAATAACATCACTTGGGGGGGCATTTCATACGGATCTAAAGAATCACAAGCATCAGGAGAGGGTGAATAGGGGTTAATATACTGCCTCTTCCACATGACAATATGGAAAATTCTAATGAAACTAGTAGGAGGCAGGCTAGAAACAAAAGGGTGTTCTCCCATGCAGTTAAGTTGTGCAACTCTGCCACGGCATATTGTTGGTTATGACAGCTTACACCGGATGAAGAGGGGACTGGATAGTTTCGTGGAAGGGAAGTCCATCAAAGGTTACAGAGGTTGCATCTGGCTCTGGAGTGCTCTAATATGCAACTTGTTGAAGGTTAAGAGAACATCCAGGAAATGCTTTCCCTAGTCATCTGCTGTGGCCTTTACTGGAGGCAGATGATCCTGTTGATCCAGTACAGTTGTTCTAAGGTTTTTTTGTGGTTTTTGTTCCTTCTTCAACCACAGGGAACATTTTGTTCATGTGTTTAGATTCCAGTAAGTCAGAAGTGTGACAGGACTTCATATTCTTTTCTAAATAAACAAAGCTACAGTTTTATATATGCTTATAAAGATAATACTTTTAAATACTAACTTCAAAATATCCAGAAACTGTAGGAAATGTATTGTGGTTTATGTGTATGTCTCTGCATATCTTTTGCAAGCAGAAGTATGTGAACTTTACAAGGCTCTGAAGTGACCAGGAGCTATGCTTCCATGGTAATGCAGTGATGCAGTGAAATTCCATACCTTATCTTCCAGTAGCAAAGGCTCAAAACATGTTCAGATGGACCTTACATATTCCTGCAAAATACCATGTAGATATACACTGTATGATCCATACACAGTACATTTGTGCCTATGCCACTGTCACCCTTGGCTAGGTAACTATCTTGCTCATAAACGCGAGAATTAGTGAATTTGTGAGATAGTGAACTCATGAATCAATGAAGTAGTGAGTTAGAAACTTAATGAATTAGACTAGTCTGTTGAAAGGAGATTCCTTCCTCACAATATTATTCACAATACTTACATTATGTCTTTTTCCACTTTATACTGATAAGTAAAAATCTTAGACAGAAATTAAGGTGTCATTGAAATTAACAAAACATTATTTCTGAAACAGTACTGCCAAAATAAACAGTCAGTGAAAGCCTGGGATGTTATTTTTTTCATTTATCATATAACTGAAAGCCAACAAATTCAAAGTCAGTTAAAAAAATGGTTAACACATCTGTTGCCACCATCTCGTGGAGAGATATTGGGTTAATAGAAGGTCACAAAAGATACAGACAAAAACTAGATGAGGAGAGATTTTACAAAAAGCTAAACAGCTTCCAACAACAGAAGTAATTCCATTTTGTACTCTAAAAGCTGAAGCAGTGGAGTTCATGTCAGTAGTGCTATATTCTATATGTTATGAAGTGAATTGGAGTATATTTTTCAGAGAGAGAGCCTGTGTGGGCAGAGGACAGGCTGGCTGATCTAATAGGGCTATTCCACCTTTAAATTTTTCCATTTTATGATTAATGGTCATTGATCTGACTGCATACACACTGTTCTTTTCATATCAGTGTTATAAAATACAACAATTGAATTGCTGTCAACTCCTGAAATTCTGCTCAGTGGATCATCTCTCCTTGCATTTTTCTTGCTTGAATATTGCACTTCTTTGGCCTTTTGGGGATGTTTTCCTTTTTTTTAATTCCTGAGAAATGTCTAAGTGACATATTTTCTCCCAGGACCAATGTGTTTAAGATAGTGCCTGGTCAGAAATTATATTAATAGAGCCGCTTTTCTGTCACTGTAGCAGAGTGTAATCACCTTAAATGATTCTATGCAAACATGTACTTCACAGGTGACCTATCTTTCTGATGACACTTTATTTTAGAGGTGTTTTCATTACGTATTATGTGACAACAATGGCTGGGAGGTTTGGAATAACGAAATTCTGTTGAAACCCTGGCAACATAGGTCACTGCATTAAGATTCCTCACTGAAAGGACACATGCATAAAACACAAGATACGTGACAATGATGAGGGGACAACATAAGAAGCAGCCTACTTTGCTCTTTGGAATTAGCATAAGAGGATTTGCAATGACATTTCATGGTCCTCAGCTGATATATAATATCAGACGACTTGTATCAATTGGCAATTAACCTGTACAGTGTTTGAAAGTGGTCACTCTCAAAACATTAATACAGAAAAAAATGAACATATGTTTTTATCCTTAGTGATAGTCTTCCTATGTAGTGTTTTGTGACTGATAAATGGAGATATCTGACGTTAATGTTTTTGTTTTCCTATTTTAGGCAATAGGCTGTAGGTGCATTCTCCCATTTAGTAGAAGTATCTTTCTGTGTATCACTTTTCCAGTTATGTTACTATCTGCAAATATCATACTAGTATTACTGAAGTGATAGTCTTGAGTTTGATCTGAGAATGATGTATGCCAAGGCCTAGTCATAATCACAGCAATCATAGAGGGTGAGCTTAAAATAAGCACCTCTTAAGAACCCATGAACATTGGCCGAAGTTGTCCTATAGAAACACAACAGACGTGGAACAGATGTCAACAGGACTCCACACTATGTTGTAACTTCTGGTTTTGAACTGCCAGGATGCAACAGCATTCATCACCATTATTATTGGCAGATTTATCCCTGTACATTAGTTCCTTTCTAGCATCTGAAAAAAACTGTGTGCATACCTTTTAGAAAGTTAAATGTTTCCTTTTAGTGTGCAAATGCACCTGTTGTTTTGTAAACACACTTCCAAATGACTGAAAATGCATTCCAAACAAATCTTATGACAACTCAAGAATCTAACAGCAATTATAGTCAAGATCAGCCATAAATATCTCTCTATATATATTTATATATGCATCTAAGCATGTATGTGTATATAGAGGTATGTATGTACATACTTCTTTTTTTAAAGTATTTAACAAGGTGATACCGATTATTGATACCGATTACAAAGGAACAGTGAAGAGACATGATTCTTTGGTTGAAATGATGCAGATGGGTTAGGAATGCTTTATGAATAGATAGGCCAGATATTCAGTAGATAAAAAGGCCTTGAAACTTTGTATTCTGTGTAAAATAGATGAGGAAGCTAACCTTGTATCTTGAGTAGAATACGTAAGGGGGTTGTGCCAGCCTAAACTAGTTTGTGCTAATGAGAATTGTGCAAACCAAGCCAAGGGTTAAACGGATCATGCATAAAGACTGAGTTCAACTAAAGGACACTGTGAGGAAGACTATGGACGACCACCAGAGGACCCTGAAAGACCACCAGAGGACATAAGGGTGCATGCGTCAAAGACTTTTGCATATGTTAATGAATTCCGGGAAATAACATGAATATTTAGATTATTTCGTGGAAATGTAATGAATACGTATACTCTAATTGTATATAACTTTATGGTTGAGTAATTTGGTGCGCACAGTAGGTGGAGTGATCCCCTGTGCGCCCAGCGCCGCATTAAAGAATGCCTGCTTTCTAAAACTCCAAAATGGAGTCTTAGAGATTTCTCATTTCCAACTTATGGTAACAAAGGGAATCCTCCCCAACTTTTATCACTGGAAATTTATATCCAGTAGATTAACTGAGGTAGTCTGCTAGTCTTTCTAAATGAAGCCATGTACTTATTACAGCGATATTCAGTTTTCTGGCCTGCATGCTTTTGGAACACTCTTTCTGTCACAAGAAATTGTTTATGTCTTCCAGGGAAACACAAGATAGGTCCACTCCCCTCCAAAAAGCAAAGCTCCTCTTCTGATACAAGAGGAAATTTTGCCAGTTATTCCTTTAATCCCCATGATTAATTTGCAAAAGTAGCATCAAACTCATCCAATTGTATCCTAGTTTACAGGACTATTTCTACTTCTGTGCCTGTGTACAAATGGTCTTCTTCCTTTTACTCAACAGCTCTCTTTATTGTTTCACTTTTCTATTTGCCAAAAGAAACCTTTTTGAAAATTGAATGCTATCACAAATTTTATCTGCTTCTAGTTTGATGAAAGTTTCCTGAGGTGACTAGAGCTTTCTTGCTAAACCTGAACAAGTTCACTCATTTCTGATTTTAAGCACTTGGTGAATTGTTTCCATGAAGTGTGTTCAAAACAATATCAAAACAGGCTTTCAATAGTGTTTTGATGCCATATTGCATTGAAGCTATAATGTATCAAAGTGCCTATAGCTTTACTTAAGTAATGCTGGTTTTTTACCTTTTAAGGGCCAGCAAATTACATGGAAAGTTATCCCTTTCTTAGTGTCTGAAGTAAGTGAGCAGGAAGATTAGATAGCAGTTAGAGACAAGAAATGACTGAGAGGAGCTGAAGAGAAACTTCTAAACAGATTAGGTGGAGGAAAGGATGCTCTTGTAACTGAGAAGTGATAAAGAAGAAAACAGGTCCTGAACAGCATCAAGATTTAGCAAGCAAATCTTAAAAAATCTAATCCTGTTCTGGAAAATGTCACACACTGGTGCAAATCAGAGCTAACTTGTAAAATTAGCATCTTGACCAGCAATACTAATTCAGAAAGACATAACATCAAAGTCACTAGAAGCAGAACTCTCTAAGTACTCCTTTCCCACCCAGGTGGCTCAAAATGGCAGAGGGAGAAGGATAAGGTGGTGTTAGTGACAGGAAAAGGAGGATTTTATGCCAGGTACTTACAGCTAAATCCTATTGGCCTGTCTGTCCTTTGTGCTACTGGGTAAGGCAGCCATACATCCTCTGAGGATTCCTTTATGACAGCTATTGCCTTAAGGCAAGATAAAGTCTTTTTTTCCACTGCAGTAGCACAAAAGGGAATTACAAGAATTCAAGGATAAGGCCTTTTGGCATCAGTAATAATAGACAATTTTGACATGTTCTCAGCTCAGGATTTCAAATACACTGGAATTCAGTCCTCATGAGAGGTAGTAATAATAATTTTTACAGGTTGTATAGGACCTTCCTACTACTTAGTGCAGGTCTCCTTTCTTTTTTAATGCTCAGCTTTGTTCTAAAGTAGCTTCATAAGAAGAAATATAATTGCAGTTTATCAGTTTCCATATAACTTCATATTGCCCAGAATGGTGGGGGAGTGGTTTAATACATCTTTCTCTTTTTGTCTTTTTTATTTTTTATATATCTGTATCCTTAGTGACTATGGACATGGCAGGGTGACAGGAGGATTTTATTGAAAGCTATTGCTTTAATAGAATAAACAGAGTTGGAGAATGGAAAGGAAAAGAAGCAAATCAACATTAAGAAACATTTTGCCTACTTATAACATCTGGACATCTCAACTCTCTGAGTGACACATTTGTCTCCTCTCTTCTCTGAAAGAGACCACAACCATACAGCAAAGTAGGTTTCACTGTGGAAAGTGATTGAGATAAATAAAAAGCTAAAATTTGTTTTTAAGAGGATATTTAGCCCTCTCTCTCATCCAAAAGTTGCAGAACTTTAGTTGGATTCTGGTTTTAACACTGCCTTCTGAGTGTTCCTACTGGCACAATACAGTTTCTACCACCTGCTTGAAAAATATTGTCTTTATAAAAAATAAAGTGACATTAATGATACCTAGACTCTGTGGGTACAATTCTTGCTATAGACAAAGTTTTCTTTTTAGCTCATCTTTTTCACCACAAATTTAGCATGTCTGTTTCATTTCACCTGAAGGTAACTGCTGTGAAGACTTTTAAAAGGGAAGAATCACTCAACCCAGAATGATGCAACAGTGATTACTTGTCTTCATTTAAAGTCTTTCAATGTATTCTATGTATTACAAAAACTAATCAGGATTTCCTGCTATTATTTGTTTAGAGGGTAAATGATGAGTAGAGAATTGACAAGGGCTTGTTTTCATAAATTTGTCTACTAGATTTATTTAGAGGCAATAGCTATATAAGAGCATAGAAATCAGTGGGTTTTATTTTTATTATTAGATGTATCTCATTGAGTTATGTGTTATAATGTGACGGTAACTATGTCTGACCTTTGGCTGGTGCCTGATAATACTAAATACACGCAGTCTGAATTAAGGAAAATGGACATTAAATTTGCAAAAGCTCAAGTCTGTCTCAGTGATGGTCAATGGAACTTAATGATTTTTAACTTCATGTGAAAAAAGGTAGTTCTCAAGTCAAGCCTACATTGTGCCTCAAGAACTCAACAGTAACTGACAGTTCGTAAGTTGTGCCCTTACATTTTTGTGTTTTGAAGTGTCTTGAATAAAACCAGAATGATGTATCTCTACAGTAAAGATGGAATGATTTTTTTCTACTGTGTAAAACAGTTTATGCTTTCTGCACATTGCTTTCATATAAAATGAAACCATGCCATAAAAGTCTAATATAGATTTGAGAGATGCTGAGCGTCAAAACTGAAACCTCAAGTGAAAAAGGGAAGGAAGATTGTATGGTGGATGGTGTTTAAAAAAGGAAATGTTAAAGATTTTGCATAAGAGAGACAAAATGTGTTAAAAAGAAACAGAAATGGTGCATATGAAAGAGACGCAATGCACTGTTCTAATGAGAAAACCCCCAGAGTTTAGTGCTACAATCAAGTCTGACTTGACTGAAATACTACAGCTGTTCATCATTTTACCTTTCTGTATAAATAATTCTTTTAATGGTATAGCTTCAGCTTTTCAAAACATTTTCTGACAAAATCAGTTGGTAATCATCATAACTGGCTTTACTAAATTAGGAGCAGTAGTATCATGGTGATACGTAATCATTTGAATAAAAATTAGTGATTCATTTTCATTAGTCTACTATTATCAAGATGGAAAAAGGAACCTGGTCAATTCTTCAGATGTTTTGCTCTATTCATCATTTCTTTTCATATAGGCCAAACAACTAGTTTTCATTGTTTAATGGCATAGCAATTTCACTAAGTCAAGACAAGTTGGGGAATTAGCTTTCTAAGAAATGTATAAGGCCAAAAGTATAATATTCATTTCCAACTCATAACAAACTTGCTTGCCTAGAGAAAAAGGTGCATAAATATTAAAAAGAATTGGATTGGCACAGAGATTATAACTCTAACTAGATTAATTAAACTTCATTTCTGAGTGAAGATTTAATGTATGTTTTATTGGAAAAAGGAACAAATGATTCTGTTTTAAGCATCCCTATTAGTTAATAAATGCAAATACTGTGTTGTAGGAGGAACACTTTTTTGCAGTTATTCCACCTGAACAAAAATTAAATTAACTGTGCCCATAGTACCTGAAGATATACACATATTTTCCAAAGTAGGAAGCATTTCAAAACTCCTTTTTGACACTCTGCCTGATGCAGGTATAGGCTGTTTGAATCCACAGGTGGAGGCAATTAATTCTGAGTTTAAAAATATTCTGCTGCATCAAGAATTTTGCAATTTCAGTTCTGAAACTTTGCTTGCACATATTGCCTATTTCCCTTCTCCCTGGCTTTTTTTTTTAACACCATGATACTACATGCCTGTAAATAGGATCTTTGTAGGAAGGGGTCCTCACAGTTTATGACTCGTAGGACTTCTACAAACTGATGTGTGAGAAGATAACTTTATTAATAGGAAACAAATAGTTTTGACTTGTTCGGTCACTTGTGGTTATAGCCTATTCAGAAGGAAAACAGAAAATTATTGGTCCATATTTTATTTTCCCTTAATGACTCTACTTTTTGGTACAAAATCTCTTTAGAATTCAGTGGAAGTATTTCCATTTATCTGAATGGCACAAAGGCAGAAGGAGGAATACTTATAACCCAATTATATTTAAATCAATGGAACTACAGAATGAAAATGTGGGAACAAGAAGTCACCTTTTTTGTGACTGTGCTGAAGGAACTGGTGATACTTTTAAATCTTTCTGAACTTGCTTAGAAACATGGAAACAGCTCTAACCTCAAAAAACTAAATCACAGAGGCTACTTGTGCAGATAAGTGACACTGAAAATCAAAGGGAAAGAGAAAGAAATATGGGGGTTGGGGGAAAAAACCACCACTAGAATCCCTCCATGCATGCTAAAAAGATGAAACTGAAAAATCTTTGGGGTATTTTAACGGGGCGGTGGGCAGTGACACATCTATTCTGATGTAAATAAACAAAAGAAAACCAAACAGCTCCCCTTAATCTCTAAAAAGAGATTTAAGACCAAAAATTGCTATTCCTTTTCACACAGAAAGCAAACATAGATCTGGCAAATAAAAACGCAACAACAAATCCCACAAAAAAACCCCACTTTTTACTAATCATTATGGTTGTTAAATTGTTCCATTAAATAAAATTACACTTTCGAGATTTTCTACTAACCCCATTGTTTTTAAAGAATTTAAACTCAAATCTTTCCAGGTTTAAAGTAAATTAAATGATGTTACCTTTTTTCCTGAAGTGAGCTTGATTATGCAAACCACCCAGATAAATATGAATGCTTTTATACATTCTATTTTGATGCTATTTTTATTTTTTCTAAAGAAAAAATATTTTGAAAAACTGTCTGCATTGACTTTGTCAGAAATTTCTCATAAGACCTTTGTTTGAAGTTTCACTAAATCATAAATGGAAACCTCATAATCATCTCTGACAAGATGGCTGACACTTTTTTTTTTAAGGAAAAGTATCATAAAAGTTATTTCTATCAGGGTTACCATATTCCTGATCAAAAAGAAAGAGGATGCCACAGCATACGGAGGGGGTGAATGGAGGAGGAAAGGGAGATGCAGAGCAGTGTGGCTGTTTGTAAGCGAGTGATGGAAAGCCCAAGACATCTGAGGCTGGAGACCATGCCTGAGCCATGCATGAGCAGACACAGGTATGGCTGTGAGCAAAATCGGAGAATAAGTTGCTGGAGCTGTGGCATCCAGGCTCAGATCTGCATCTGCTGACCGCAAACCCTGATATTTCTATATCCATATGCTTTCCAGTTCTCTCTGAGTATGGCTGGAGGAGATGTAATGCTCAGAGCATGCGGGCTGAACAGCCTTGCCTCTGTTCTGCCTAGTAAAACCCAAAATCTTGGGCAAGGGTTCAAGCAGAAGAAAGCTTTCCCTAAGCAAATGTCAGCATACAAAGCCTCAATATATGGTAACCTAAATTACAAATTAGGTATAATCTAGCTTTTGACTCTCCAAGAAGAAAAAGAATTGGATATTTCAAGGTATTTTGCAAAATCCCTTGTGAAGTCTTAAATTGTTTTCAAAAAATAGCTGTCAGTCCTTGCCTGCTCATTTATAGAGGAGAGCTTCATTTGGTGGTATAGGTAACAATATAGGACACTGCCTTTACTCCAAGGCAGAGCTGCACCGTGCTTAGCAACGTTCTGTCCCATAAAAAGAGATTAATGTTCTAATGGGTTTAGAAACTGAGAGCTTTTTACAGACTGTTTAGGGGGAAAAATTTGATTTTTCTTTCTAAATTATAAAACAGTTGATGTTTATTTTAAAGCTATAGCACTTCTATCTTTAGCAAATTGCAGGGATCTTGGGTTTTGCTATAGAAGGAAGCTTCCAGCTTTCAAATTTGTTGATAAAAGTTTAGAGTTGTGATCAATGGGTAACTTTAAAAAAAATGTTTAAAAGCAGAGGAGCTCTTTATACTGGTCTTTGTAGTAAAAAAGTTCAGCTCCCTTTCTAAGTGAAAATTAATTTGTACTTATTAGCACTCAGATATTATGACAAGATGTTACTTAAAGCAGATGGAGGTAAAATGAAACAAACAGCTTCCCTTTCAAAATATAGTATCATTTTTCCCATGATAGCTCTGGATGTCTATTATGCTACGAGTAAGTACAGAAGCAAAGGCTTACAAAGCTGGTTCCTCAGCCTATTTAAACCAAATATGCATAATGTCTGTCTGATACACCTGCAAAGTAAACACCTTAGATGAAGTAGGCACAAAGACCAGAACTAAGGAATGTCAGAAAGCCAGCTGGAAAATGATCAGTCAGAGAAAATAATCTGCCCCACACTGATAAACTTTAAATGCTGAAGCCTACTATAACTTATCCTCTCTTCACAGCTGCTGAAAAAAGTGTAATGCCTAGGAAGTGCATGGAAAAGAGCTGTTTTGGCAGCCTGTCTTCTGAAGGTCGCACCCCTTGATGTTACATCCCATGTGTTCTGAGCGCTGCTGGCACGGAGGTTTGTCCAGTTAGCTGAAATTCATGCCAGCGCAAATGACCTGTGGAAGGTCCATGAACATCTTAAGCCTCTTTCAAAGTCTTCAGTGTAACTTAACGATGCAGAGAGCTGCTCCTCCTCCTGTGCCTCCAGACAGGGGATGGTAGTGCAAGGGTGGAGAGGAAAGTGTAGGTCTGGGCCAAAGCCACTGGCACTGATGGGACTCCTGCTGTTGACTTCCATGTATTTGAGATCAGGACTTTTATGTCTCTCTAGCTAACCCTTTTCACACCTTGTCCTTTATGTAAAAACCATCATACTAGACCAGGGTAAAGGTCTCCTGTCGCTCTCTGTGGCTTGTGACAGATGATTAGAAAAAGAGTATGGAAAGCAGTGAATGCCTCCAGCATCTGGTTGATGGTGGTTCTGAGACTTCCCACTCCTGTTTAATACACAGGCATTTCTTCAATGAATTTGCTTAATAATTTTTGAACTCTTCATATGCACTTCCTGTAACAATTAATTCCATAGTTTGGTTATACATATGTGGAAAAGTGCTCCACATAAACACTTTTGCCAATTTTACATCAGCTGCACTGAACTCTGAGGAAAAATGGAGAATAAAATTATCTTCTATTCATTTTCTGCAAGATAGACATGTCTAACTTCTTATATGCTTTGTATATTATCCATTCCTCATAGTTTATCTAAACTAGAGACCAGTGAATACTTAATTTTTGTCAAGTAGAAACTCCCCATACATCTGATCTGTAGTGTCACTCTGCAACATTTCTACATCTACATGATTTTGAGGGAGATGGCTAAAGTTATAGCTAATATCCAAGATGTAGACCCAATAGAGATTGAAATGATGATATAACAAAATACTTTGTTTTCTTTTTTTTTTTCAAATAATTTACATTTTACCTGACTTTTTGACTACTTCTGAACAGTGAGCTGATATTTTCATACAACTATCCATAGTGATACTAAACCTTCTTTCCTGAACATTAATAGTTATTTAGAGCTTATTGCTGTATATGTGTAATTGTGATTGTTTTCCCCATTGTGTGCATTACTTTGCTTTTATCAATGCTGGGTCTCATCTGCCATTTTCATTACCCAGTCATTCACAATTGTATGATCCCTCTGAGGCTCTTTGTAGTCAGTTCTAATTTTGTACTGTCAGCAGGCTGTTGTTACCTCCATATTTCCCCTTTTCCACATTATTTATGAGTAGTTTGAATAGTATTGTGCACAGCACAGATGCCTGAAAAGCTCTGTGGGAAATCTCCATTGTAAAAAACTTACTTCTTTGCAACTTTGATTTTCTATTTTTTTCCTATTTCTTCCTGAAAACTTTGTGTTACAAATCTATGAGACAGCTACCCGCCTCTTGCAATGACGATTTAGTTTCTTTAAGAACCTTTGTTAAGGTAACTTATAAAAGTTTATTGGAAATCCAAGCAGTCTATATCATCCCAATCAATCTTATCCAAAAGATGTTGTCACAGAACTTGAACAGATTTTGATTCATAACTTCCTTCCGTGAAAGTTGTGTTGAATCTTTCCAAGGGTTTCACTTATCAATGTACATAGGTGTATTCTTAGCTGTTTTCTACCAACTTGTCCAGTAAAGAAATCAATGCTGCTGGTCTGTAGTCCTTTCTATTATCTTGTGCAATCTAGTCCCCTTCAAATAATGGGTTATGCATGACAAGCAGCAATCTGATAGTTCTATACATGAGCTCTTTTAGAGTCTTGGAATTAATAGTATTTTGTTTCTATATTTTTTTCTGTCATGTTTCTGTTCATTTTAATGCTTTGTTCTGAAATCTATTCTACTGACACTTCAATGTAAGATATTTTATCAAAGTTCTGCCTTGTAAAGAAGGATAAGAAATGAAGATCTCCTTAATCTCTTCTACAGTAAACCCTAGTATGAAAAAATCATGTAGCTTTTCTTACCTAAACCTCCATGAATTCATATGAATCATCCTTACAGCCTCAAAGTACCACACTGCAAACATAATTATAGAGTATTTGGCTTAAAAATGAAACTTTTGAAATACAGATTCATTGAGAATACGTTGAAAATCAACATAAATGGTTGAATCAAATACTTTAGTACTTTTTGTTTGCTTTGTATTTGCTTGTAAGGTGTAACTTCAGGTTAGAAAATTTGCAGTGTTCCTGTGGTATCATGGAAGTATAGTTAAGCCATGAGATCTCTTTTGCATTCTTATCACAGTTTCAAAGGTATCCAGGCAATGCTGTTCAGAAATATAGGGAAGCTTTAGAGTATGACTTGCAGAAGACTCCACTCTACCTTTTGCATAATAAATACTTGTGACACTAAATTCCTTCTGCCTCTCTTTGTTTCCTTCTGTTGACACACCTGTTGATGCTCTTTTTCTTAGAAGTTAGCTTATCAAAAATATTATCTCATATTCAAATGACCTGCATGCTAGCTTCCTGGAAGAAGGGTATATAATCAAGTCCTAATGATATCACAAATATTTGATCATTATAACTGCCTTGACAGGACCACATATTACCATTTATTTTGAAAAAGAAATTACAAATCTGATCAATGTATTATTACTAATGTTATCGTTGACCCACATGACAACCCTTCAACCTTTATATAAGAAGCAAATCACAGAAATTCTCTATTCATAGAGGGAGCATCAAAGACAGGCCAGATCCACTGTATTCTGCCTTCCCCATTACACTGTTCTTTGGACATCAGCTTTGCTTTTTACTCAATCACAACATTATTATCTGTTCCTAATGGCTTTGACCTATCTGTGACTTTCACCTAACAGCAACAACAGTAGTCCATTGGGACTCATTCTCTTATATTCACTTGTGTCCCTAGCAGGTGCTTAAATAAAACTGCAGAATCTAATGTCTCCTATATCCACCTGATTAACTTTACATAAAAATAAAAAATAAAATACAAGGTGGCAAAGAGCACGATGTGTGTGGTGACACAGCAGATGCCTAACATGACCCATCAACCCGTGTTTTCTAATCCTGCTTGTTATCACTGCACAGCTTTTCTCTGGGGTGTGGATGGTGGGGTTTTTTTGCTTGTTTGTTTCATTGAATTTAAGATCAAAGAGTGGGTCAGTGCAGATGTTATTGCTATAACCTGCAAAAGATGCATCCAACTTTCATAGTAGCAGCAATTTTTCCCCCAAATAATTCCAATAATAGCTTACCCTTGTGGAATTGCTATTTTTTGAGAATAAAATTATGACATAATTTAGGTTATTGGCTTCCAGTTCTGGAGATTTTAAATCAAGTTTTTGTTCTGACACACTTTTTTTTATAGTTTTGAAAGAATAATATGTTATTTGCTGATGTGACTCAGATTTACTTTTATACCTTGTCATATGTAGTGATTCTCACTGCTACTCAAAGCATTATGAGAAGATACTTTTAATTCTCAGCGTTTTGCCAGCATCACAGCCAGGTGATCTTTTTTTTTTCCCTAAGTATTTACCAATAATATGTTTTTGACAGTTGTTGCAACATCGTTATTCATAACCAAGAAATATAAAAAAAATCACCACCAAAGAAGAGTGTGTTGTTATGCGATTTATAAAAACTAGTCAAATGATTCTGAAGACAAAATGATCAAAAAGGTCAGATGTAGTATTGCTTAATAGGAAAAAAATTCTTCTGTTGTATTTTTCCTCAGAAAGAAAAAGATCTTCTGTATTGAATGAAAATCAACAATCACTTGTCAGTCTTAAACAAGATTTCCATACCACAGTGGTCCTTTTCTCCTTTAAAAGTCCAACACACTGTATTTCTCATTCTACTTCCCTGATCCATTTCCCTGCGGGCACTTGTATCCCAGAGGAGTTTCTAACCCACACTCCTACTTTGGCCTTCTTGAGCAAATTCTACTTGCTATATGCTGCATTCTCTATAATTTAGCCTGATTTGCCATGAGCAAAAAGCCCTAATGTTTTTGTTTAAATTTAAGAGAAAGAATAAACCTCAACAATTAAAGACTGAAAATATGCAAAGTATCCCTTTGTGTGATGGCAAAGTAATACACATCACCTTTGTTTGTTTTCTGTTTTTTAATCTGAAGTGTATCAGCAAATGATAGCTTCTTCATTGCTGCTGCCTTGTCCTGGAAACCAATTCTCTCTTTGATGTCGTAATTCACACAGAGTGGGGGATGAGGGGAAGCTATTATTAAGCTGCACACACAATACTGCTGAACTGCTGAACTGCTACCTCATCATGGTTCCTGACATACTACAGGTTGTCTGGAACATGTAGCGGGAAAAGCAATGTGGGCCACAAGTGGAAATGAAGCAGAGAGAATTTAACTCTTTTCAAGCAAAGTACTTAGCATATCCTCTGTCCTCTGCAGTTCTGGTTACTCATATGGTTTCACTAAAGTCTTTGAAATTAGCTACTCTCTAAGTGACATCCATTTAGGGATTAGCTAGTCATGTAAGGATCAGTGTTTAAGTATGGGCTTGTTCCCTCTTCAACCCATCTGTCATTTTTCTGAGATAATATATTAATTTCCATAGCAACAGCCTGTAATGTTACCAATAGGATTATTACGACTTTGCTGCAGGATCAAGCGAAGGAAGCTGGACTGGTCTGGAATAAACTGTTATCCAAGCACAGAAAGTCCGAAATAATAGGAAAGCTGTTATAAAAGCTGTAGTTAAGTCTCCTTTGCTATCTGTCAAATTAAAATAAATAGGAAAAATAAGTTAAATGTAGTGTGAACTGTCACCATTTGTAAATGTTAGTTATGTCCACTTGATTGGGCTTATTCCAGGTTTTGCTAGAGTCCAAGAGATGCACAGCCCTGGCCTAAATCCATTGCAGCTTTTTAAATAATTAAAAAATACAATCTGGATTCCCAACATTAACACATTGTGCAATATCCTAAATATAATTGGTTTTGATAGTATAACAGAAAAATAAAAGCAAATTAATTCCAACACTATATGAGGTGAAACACATACATTAACAGTACTTTTCAACTTGCTGACATTTTAACAGAATTAGGATTTCATATTAACTGAGTCTGTGACAGATCTGATGCAGGAACTCCAATCTCAACCTGATACACTTTGGAGAACCTCTGTTCTTACTGTGCTCTACACCTCATGACCATTTCTGGATATCTTTGATGGTTTTGACTAGCTTGACAAAACTTCCTGTGGGTGACTGAGCTCCTTCACCCTGCCTCCTGGCAGTGTTCAGAGGTTTGGGAACCTTCCTGTTCATCCCCCAGCCAAAGACACATTCAATTGTAACCAAGTCATTCCTGAGAAATGTTTGTCCAGTCTATTTTTAAGGACCACTAATGATGGAGGTATCTTTGCCTATCTGGATAATGTTTTCTCATCCTTATGATTAAGAAGTCTTTTTTTTTTCTTTTTTTTTTTTCTTTCTTTTTTTCTTTTTGATCCATAACCTGATTCTCCCTTGTTGTAAACTAATCTCACATGCATGGAAGGTAGATTTCTCTCTGCTTTCAGTATCCAAGCTGAATCAGTCATAAGTAGGCTAGTGGTCTCCGGAAAGTGCTGTATCTTTCTGTTATGTTTGTAGACATACCATAATTATGAGTCAGACCAATTCCTGATACAACCTATCCTGTTATCTTATGACTTTTTCTAGACGCAGAATATGTGCCAAAATAATTAACGATGATATAAGAAACCAAAATCTAAAATGAATTAGAAGGTTACCAGTTATCACATTACTTAATTAATAACACTTATATACTATTCAAAGAATTCTATCCCTCACCAGTTCAACAGTGCTGTATGTCAGCATGTAATTTAGAGAGAAAAACAATCATCCTATTAGACTGATAAAGGTAAATTTAACCACTGTGGGAGTATGTATTTATATGAGTTATAGTATAAAAACTATACATAGAGAAAAAAGATGATCATGAAGCTAAACTGTTGTCATATTTTGTTAAGCTAATGCTCTAAGGCATATTATGGTTTACTACTGGAAAAGTTACTTACTGAAGTCTAGAAAGCACTCTATATCCTACACTTCAATAAAGTGCTGTGGGTTAGGTGACCCAGATTTGCAGGGGAAAAATTAGCTGTTGGGAATCTCTTAGAATTAAAGAAGATCTTCTGGAAGTCTTAAGTGAAAAACTGGGAAAATGCTTTTTGCAGATAGGATTTGGATGAAGTACTTTGGTCTAGTAAACTGCATATACTGGCTTAATTGTTGAGTTCCCAAAGGATTTAACACTGCTATCCTAACTTATTTATTGAAGTCAACCCATTAGTGGCAGGGTATTTAGTGAGTTTATAATCATTCTGGGAATTACTGGTTTTGGCTCCAAAATAAACAAGTTTCACAAATAAACTTCAGATAGAATGAGTAACAGGCGGGGGTGTTTTTTTGTTTTGTTTGGTTTTTTTTTTGTTTTGTTGTTCTTTTTTTGTATCTATCTCAATTGTGGAGGGATTCTTTACGTGTATTTTTATAGGATAAAATCTATTTTTTAATGTATAACTAATCACATTTGACTGTACACAGGATTTTTGTCAGGTAGTCTCCAAGAATTTTGTCAGTGCAGTTAGTTTTTCCATGCACATATCTGAATAATATATATACTGGTTTATTAACACTTTCAAGAGCTGACCAACCTGATAGCTGTCTACAATGAGACGACTGATGTGGTGGTGGAGGGGAGAGCAGTGGATGTTGTTTATCTTGACTTTAGTAAGGCTTTTGACATTGTCTCCCGAAACATCCTGATAGACAAAGTACTGAAATAAGGTCTAGATAAGTGGAAAGGGAGGTGGATTTAAAACAGGCTGAACTGCTGGGTTCAGAGGGCTGTGATCAGTGGCAAAAAGTCCAGCCGAGGCTAGTCGTTAGTGCAGTACCCCAGAGGGCAACAGTGAGGCCCATACTGTTTAACATCTTCATTAATGACCTGGACGATGGGACAGAGCACACCCGCAGCGGGAGTGCAAATGATACAAAACTGGGAGGAGCAGATGGTAGACCAGATGGGTTTGATGCCATTCAGAGGGACCTTGACAGGCTGGAGAAATGGGCCGAAAGGAATCTCATCCCATTCAGCAAAGGGGAATGCCAAGTCCTGCACCTGGGGAGGAATAACCCAGGCACTGGTAAGCACTGGGGGATGACCAGCTGGAAATCACTTTGGCAGAGAGACCTCGGGGTCTTAGTAGACAACAAACTGACCATGAGCCAGCAATGCACCCTTGTGGAAAAGAAAGCCAACAGTATCCTGGGCTACATTAAGAAGAGTGTTGTCAGCAGGTCATGGGAGGTGATCCTTCCCCTCTGCTCAGCCCTAGTAAGATACATCTGCAGTACTAGGTCTGGGCTCCCCAGTACGAGAGACATGGACTTACTGGAAAAAGTCCAGCAAAGGGCCACAAAGATGATTAAGCAAATGGACCATCTGTCATATGAGGAAAGGCTGAGAGAGCTGGGACTGTTCAGCCTGCAGAAGAGAAAGCTCAGGAGGATATTGTCAATGTGTATAAACATCCAATGGGAGGACCAAAGAAAATGGAGGCAGACTGGTCTCAGTGGTGCCTGGTGACAGGAGAAGAGGCAATGTGCACAAACTGAAAGATGGGAAATTACATTTACATGTAAGAAAAATCTTTTTTTTACTGTGAGGGTGATCAAACACTGGAACAGGTTGCCCAGGGAGTCTGTAGTGTCTCCATCCTTGGAAATATTCAAAACCAGATTGGACACAGTTCTTGGTAACTTGCTTTAGCTGGCCCTGCTTCAAGCAGGGGGCAGCCGGACTTGAGGACCACCAGAGGTGCTTTCCAGTCTCAGCAATTCTGGGATTCTGTGATAGGTAAAATAGACGTTTATTCAGAAAAGCACATAACTGTTATTTAACAGCAAATATTTAAATTGATAAACACAAAGAATTCTCCAAACATATTCCTGATAAATCAGCTGAAACAGAAGAAGATATTACATTCTTTAAGATTCAGATGAGCAGTTGATGAACATGTAGAATCTATCAGACATCTTTTTGCATGCTTTTCCAAGAGGGTCCATATTCCTGCATTGGAGATTGATGCTGGTTTTCTATTCAACTGTTCAGATACAATAATAGAATTGCTAAAATTGTTGTATCTAAAAAAGTTTTTTTATTCCACCATATTTAGAAATTTGCTGCATACCATTGTCATGAGTAGTTTATTCCTGCTGTACTTGTCATCTTCTGTCTCAAGATCTCACCTCTCAGTTATGCCAAATGACAACTAAAATCTTTGTGTGCCCAGGCTCTAACTGAGGAGGCATAAACCTCTAGGAAGAGATAAAAGAAGTGGTTGGAGGCACCAAGTTATAGGTTCTCATTAAATAATAATAAAAGGAAACTAATTTTCATTTATCCAAATGATGGCTGATAAACTGATTGCAGTTTATCAGTCCTCTGAAGTACTTCTCTTCATTATTTTATTTGTTTTATCATGTTTTGATTTTCACCTGTAGTTAAAGAGATGCCTGAATTCCTGTTTCTGGTAGAATCAGTTAATAATCTTCCAAAATTTCTCTTTAAAAACATGTAAAAATGTAATATTATTTTTTGTAGAAAATAATTTACCACTTTTAGTTATACACCTAACATTAGTACAAGTAAAAGTTCTGGTCTCCTATACAGAACTCAGATGCCAGTAGTGTCAAGACAGGGACTGGCATTATGTAACCTTCTCTCACACATGGGTACTCTCTGTGTTGACTACTATACACCTTCATGAATGAGGAAGAGTGTGGAATACCTTTGCAGTCTGAGTAGAGCTACTACTATTGTCCTTGTTTTTCAGGAACAGCTGCAGCTTCCTGAGATGCAGAGACCAAAACTGTTTGCAGAACTCAAGATACGGGCACACTAAGGTTTTCTATAATGGCAAAACGATACCTTCTATCCTGTCCTTGATGCCTGCTATGGCGAAGACCAACATTGGGTTGGCAAAACTGTTAGAAACACTGAGTGAAATACTGTGTCTCTTCTAAAACTGTAAGTATCAACAATAACCCTAACATCTGTGTCAGGGGATTTCATGAGATTGGGCACCTGCACCAACTTTCTTATGCTCTCCCTAAGAGTACTACCGAATGGGGATCTGGAAATTGAAAGAAACATCCAAAACTTGAAGGCCATCAACTTACTTGTACTGACTACTGCCCCTTTTGCTGCACCTGATATCACCTGCAGTTAGAATAGGGTTTCACCTCATCACAGCCCTTCCTGTTCTCAAGGTTTCAGGAACTCTTTCAAGTGTGATGATCTTCAGTACAAACAATACCTGCATCCTTATTAACATTAATGTCGTCTTAAGTTCCATAGACATGGGCATTGCCTTGAAATCGTTGGTGATGGGATGTATAGTCTGGCAAAAAAAAAAAAAAAAATTAGCTGTACTGTTAATGAAGCTTTTCTGTAGTAATTAGACAGCTTAAGTTCTTAGACTGATAGAACCCAAACTAGAATAACAGCAAATTCTTGGCTCTGCATGTAAGACATGTTCCATTTTTGCCCTTAAAAAAATTTGGGTTCAACAGGGAACCAAGTTTCTTGAATCATTCTTCCTGAAAACCAGATTCAGTATCTGCTCTGCCAGTTTAGTCTGGTACGTACACAACACTGCAGCACAAGTGTGAGACTTGAAAATCTTTACTAACTTACAGTCTGGTGAGGCTTTCTTTGTTAATTTCCTGCCTGTTGCCCATATATTATATACACTACAATTCCAGTTGTTAATGAACTCATCACAACACCTATTTTTTCCAAGAAATTTGCATCCTTTTTAAAGTCCAGGTTCATAACTTCCTATGGATTGTTCCTGTAACTTGTAACACCTTCTTCTTTGCAACAACTCTGAACATTTTTTTTGAAATTTATTTCACACCTCCAAATCTTCTTGCAGATATGTCTGACTGCCCCTGGTGTCCTGCTCCCCACTGAGATCTGTTATCTCCACACTTCAGTTTCTAAGATCAAAGTCCCAAAGTTCCATTGCTTATTGGGAAGCTTGACTTCTATATACATATGTTCCTCTGCGAAACCTCAACTTCTTCCCCTCCTAAAAGGATTTCCACTGTCACTTCCCCACCTGTTACTTCCATTCAGGAGCTAAGAGATTATTTCACTTTGTCAATCCTCCATTCCGCAACAAACAAGGATTCAATGAAATAGTAAGTCAACCGGGACAACTTTGCTATCTATGTCATGGTCTATTCTGGTATAGTCTCTTGCCCAATTCTTGTTAAAGAATTATTGTCTGTGGGAATTAAGGTATTCTATATTAAAATAAAACCTGTTCTCTAGTAACACATGAATGAAGATTTAATGCTGTAGTTTGCAAACCAAATCAGAAATGTTTAGTGGGAGGAAGGTGAGTGGGAAGAAGGTAAGACAAAAAGGTTTCAAGTGAGAATCACCTGACTCACTCTTTAGGTATCAGCTTCAGAGGGAAGAATTTCAGCTCCCTATTTGTTAATTGCTGTAATCACTTTGACCCTGCAGTCTCATGCACTTCTGCTGAATTCAGGTTTCTTATGGAAGTATACTATAAGTAGTCTTGTTTATACAATTTGAAATATCTAGAAATACTTAATAAGGTACACTTTTCTCAGTGGGTTAATGTTTGGTAGTGGCCACAGCTCATTCACATTGGATCTGCTATGTATTAACCCCCCCCACAAACACCCTTAAACATTAGTAAGTGGACAGTTCTCTTCTAATAACCATGCAACTGTGAGCAAGCTTTGTAATTAATCAGATTCACACAGTGAAGCTGTTGCTGCTGCCACTGAAGTGGCTGCTAAACTGAAGAGCATCACTCATCTTTTCGTCTTAGTCAGTACACCATTCCCTGAACATGGTATATGTCAAAACCTTTGTCCCTGTCAGATCTTTACTTTGGATCCTGCTGCCCATGTTGGTGCAGCTGCTACCTTGGCTCACGTGCATCTTTCCATGTCACTCACAGCAGATGACCACATGGCTGCAAGCCACAGGTACTCAGAGAAGGGTATTGCGATCACCACTCAAAATACCTCTGCCAGGACGCATCATGATTTCCCTGGTCTTCACATGGCCATCTGGGAGTTTTGGTTTTCACAGCTGTGGCAGCCATTCCCAGCAGAGACGTCTGCTCCTGGGATCCCTGATGTGTTGCCATCTGAAGATGTGAATGCCAGGATGCTCTGCCTCACTGCCCCTGCCAGCAAATAAGCTCCAGGTTCCCTCCAGTACTTCGGCTGAAGTTGCAGCTCACTTCTGCCAGTATAGCAACTAGGAAAACCTTGGCAATCATTATTGACAGTCTTTGTTTGTAAGTCTTCCTGTTTTCTTAATCCATTCTCACTTGGGCCCTCGATTAAGAAAAGAATAGATTTGAGAGCAGACCTGTGCACATCTTGTGCATAGACCAACCAAATACTCTTCCTAGACCACCAGATGATTACCTCTATATCACTGCAGGAAACATTTTGCTGAGGTTTATGCAACCCTCAAAAGATTGGCTCAAGGTGCTTTGAAATTACAACAGTTGAAATAAACACGAAATAAGACCGATACCAGCAAATAAAAAATTGACTAATAAAAAACTTTATCAAAATACTGGCAATTAAGACCACATCATTTTCATTTAAGCTATATTATCAAGGATTCACACCTCTAACACTGTCACTCTTATCTGCTAATTGCTCTGGAAACAATCTGAAGGAGGTTTGCGACTAGTGGATTTACTGACATTTGTCTATCACAGTAACTACTTGCCCATTTCAAATTATATTCTGCAAGAAAGAGCTTGAGCTTATTGCTGGAATAATAATTTTTTTCTATTATTTTGAATATAACAAAAAGATAGAAAATAGGTTTGTTGATTGTGAGCTGAACAAGATAAAAGATGACTAATGCCATCATACTGTAGATCTTTTCCACATAAGAAATTTTGAGTAATGTTACACACTTCACTTACTGAAATGGACTTAACATACTGCATACCAAACATCAGCTCACCCTTTCTGTCCTTCTGTAAGATAATAATATTGTGCTTCAGCATATGGATAATTTCTCTTTGTGTTAATCATTGAATTAATGAGATTTACAGACCAATTTCTTCCTCTGCTTCTCCTTCATTGTATTCATACATGCACACATAGGTATTTTGTCACTAGACAAGAACAGGTGAGAAGAAGGTGACTTGGTTATGAAAGACTGGAAAAGTATTGAGGATTATCGACAATGTCTTTATTTAATGTTTAAACATTGAAATACCAAACATTAGTGGCCCCCCGCCCCTTCCCCCCCCCAAAAAAAAAAATTTCAGAAGTGCTTGGCACAGCTGATTTCTATGGAAATTAATTGGATTGCAATCACTAAGTACTTTGGAAGTGAGTTCATTTTTATTTAGAAGCTTTCCTGTACAATTAAATCCTACATTTCCACTTCAAAGTTTTGAATCACCTTATATATTCGGTTAGGTAATGTCACAGCAGATGACCTAAGCATCATTGATAAAATAATATAATTTTACTAATACACTTGATAATTAAAAGCATAAACATTGTTAACATCTAGAAATAAATGTTATTTTTATCACTATAGATGAATATTTTTGTACAAGGAAACGTGGGAGATATGTCAATTCACATCCATAAAATTTTCAAGGCTGAGGTGAATAGTGCTTACTAAAAGAGAGGGTGTTCTCTTAGAAATTTGGGTATAGTCAATCCATGTAAAATTATTTTATTAAACTAAAAATATTTAGATATTCCAGCAATAAATACTTATTCATTTTTTAAAATATAAAACAAACACAAAAGAAAACATGTTCCAGTAATTAACTATTGTTTGGGGGTATTTTGTTTGTATTTTGGTTAAATCTGGTGCATTTTGGTGCATACTATGTTGACAGTGGTAAATATTCGTGGTGATATTAAGTATATTAGTTAAACTTACTAGGAAAAAAAATGGCAGCCCCTGTGTGGGAGATCTATTTCCAGCTTGTAAACTACTCCAGCAGTACTGTCAGCTCAGCCAATGCACAAAAGAAATTGAGGAGGTAGGTAGTGTTTCTCTCAGAAGCATCAGTACATAATGAGCCTGCCATATAAATAGGAACTTCTCTCCGTCTTCTGCAGATTCTTTTTTTTATGATTAGTTTTGACACTGGATAACATAAGGGAACTAAGAGTCCTATATTGTAGAATAAGTATTAAGCTAAAAAACATCTTAAGAAGCTCAAATTCAGGGCTTAAGACTGTAGCAGAAAAAAGCACAAATGGATTCAGGAAAATGAATTTCTATGTCTTAGGAAAAGCACTGCTAATCCTTCAGCTATTCTTTAAACCCATGCCTTAAGAATTGACCAAGTACCTTAACAAATATCCCAAAGCATATTTTACTTCTGTATGCAGAGAAATCCTACATCGAAGCAACATCCATTATAACTGCTTAAAAATATTCTTCCTTCTCCCATGACTTTATAATTATATGACAAGATATATTGAGCTATGAGAGGAGTTTCCGTATTTACCATCCACCTGTCTCTCTGCTACTTTGTAAATGCGATGTTCAAGCGTTTGATTTTTAATGATATTTTAAAACCAATAATCAAATTTTGTGTCAGCATTTGGCATGCTATTTTGCTAAGACTACATAGTCTTCTAGATGATTATATAAAACTGGAGAAATACATGCTGAAATGCTGATTTGAAGTAAGTGATTTTGTTTCTTGTTTTTAATTTGTGCATGATGTACTTTGGCTTTGGTAACCTTCTCAGTGCTTTTGTGTCAGCTAATACTAAGTGCATTTATAGGATAAGATCAATCATATGCCCTTACAAGAAATGCAAATGTTTTTATTAGGAACTGATAACTCCTAAGTGCTGTACAAATGTACACACAAATACAGCTACATATCAAGCATTGAGAGCTGCTAATGGCTTAATCTAGTAGTAACCTGAAAATCAAGTGCAAGATGACTATAGTAAGTAGCATGCAGAGAGTTGCCTGCCATGCCTGCCATATACTGCCAGGGAAGAGGATCATAAAAGGATGTTTTTGTTTGCAGCTCCTTCTGTATTTATTATACTCAGCGTAAATCATTAACACATTAACACACTTCTTGTACTTGGAGAATGCTATGAGTACAGGCTGCTGTTAATGTCTTCTGTAAGTAAATGCATCTCTATAGTATTACATTTTGTATACAGATTTTTGTCTGGATTTACCTTTCCACTGAAAAGACCAATATCCACTGAAATGAAGGGAGGGATCCTTTGTGGCTTCACTTGGAATTAGATCAGGCTCGGAAAGAGGCAAACAAATATCCCATAATATGCTGTTCATTCTTCTTTATGCCTCTTTATCCCCTCTTTATGCCTCTTATGCTAGTCTCTGTGCTAGCAAGACAATGGGAAGCCTACAGCATCTTTGTATCAAAGAAGAAACCTGATATGTTTGTGAACCTAGAAGCCCTGTAGGGGCAGATTTTTGGTTCATTTGTGCTTTTTTGACAGCATGTAAGATCGTCTAGTTGGGATTACACTAAAGGTCTGTCTAGTCCAGCCTTCTGTCTCCAACAGTGGCCAAAAGCAGATGACTGAGGAGTATAAGACAGGACAAGCATATATGATACTTTAATATTCTTTCAACATTCACCTTCTCTCAGTTCAGGAACCTCCTGAGTCAGGTATGCTTTCTGTAATAATCCTTGATGGATTGTCTTTCAGGCAATTGCCATGTTTGGGTCCATATAAAATCTTAGTATCCATGATATCCTTTGCAAAGGAGTTCCACAGAATATTTACCCCATCAATGAAGTACCATTCAATTTTGTTTTGAACCAAATTTCTACCAGGTTTGTTTCATTCCTCCTAATTCCTGTACAGAAAAGAGATGGAAAAGGTGATGTTTATATAGCCTACTGTCCTGGTTTCGGCTGGGATAGGGTTAAATTTCTTCCTAGTGCTGTGTTTCGGATTTAGTATGAGGAGAATGTTGATAACACACTGATGTTTTCAGTTGTTGCTAAGTGCCCTCCTAGTCCAAGGACAGCTCCCGTGCCTACTGACTGAGCTAGGTACACAAGATGGGAGGGAACATAATCAGGACAGCCAGCCCAGCTGGCTAATGGGGTATTCCATACCATGTGACGTCATGCTCAGTATATGAATGGTAGGCATGATCCAGGAAGTACCGATCGCTACTTGGTTATTGGTCAGTGCGGGTGGTGAGCAATTGCATTGTGCATCACTCATTTTGTATATCCTATCATTATTTATTATCATTATTTTCCCTTTTCTGTTCTATTAAACTGTCTTTATCTCAACCCACGAGTTTTTCTCACTCTTACCCTTCCGATTCTCTCCCCGTCCCACTGGGGGGGCGGGGGGAGTGAGCGAGCGGCTGCATGGTATTTGGCGGCCTGCCAGGTTAAACCACGACAGTCCTTTTTTTGGCGCCCAACGTGGGGCTCGAAGGGTTGAGATAACGATAGATCTGACCAAAGTGTGTTAAGGCAAAATTGTTATAAGCATTCGTTATATTGATTGGTCACAATGTTGATGTATTGGCTGTCAAAGTTGTGGGGCTGGCTCTCAATGTTGGGTCATGTAATACCTTGCTTGCAGTATATGTTCCCTTTTGTGCTG
The DNA here is from genome assembly GCF_964195595.1 of Calonectris borealis. NCBI lineage: Eukaryota > Metazoa > Chordata > Aves > Procellariiformes > Procellariidae > Calonectris > Calonectris borealis. The sequence goes on from NC_134313.1 coordinate 89,104,972, forward strand.
TTTATCATTATTCGGAACTGGGCCAAGATTATCATTTTGCTGCTGTTTTATGAGGTGATAAAATCATTGGTCGTAAGTCTAATCTGGTATCTGTACTCAGCATTGCCGTCATTTCTGTACCTCGGGAACCACCTCTTAGAAATTATTGGTAATTGCACTTGTTTCTCCTCGGAGAATGAATTTAAGCGGGAGACGGGATGGGACACTCTCTCCCACTTGTTCATCTTCCCTTCCATATCGTCAGAAACTCCTTTTTCTTCTATCCTCTTCACAAAGATGTCCACAATATTCCCTGAGAATTTTGAATATCCTTGGGATGTTCAAACAAGCATGTTCATATTGCTACTATGTCTCCTGAATGTGGTTCAGGCCTTGTTTAGGGTTAAACAACTATTCAGGAATACTGTCCAGAGATCAACCCTCAGGAACAAGAAAAGAGGGAGGGCAAGCAGCGGTGCCTCATCGGGCGGGCGGAGCGGCGAGTCTCGGGGGCGGCTACAGACACAGTGGCTACTCAAAACCCCACGACAGGCACTGCGGCTACTCCAACCCCCACGACAACCCCTGTGGCTACTCAAACCCCGGCAACAGTCACCGTAGCTACTCCAACCCCCATGACAAGCACTGCAGCTACCCAAACCCCAGCAACAGGCACTACAGCTGAACCAGAGGACCAACCCTTGCTGGTATCCGTTGCCCCTGTACAGAAGAGGAAATCTTGGAAGCGGAGATCAGGTCATTTAGAAAGGGATGATGAAAGACCAGGGCCATCACGAGGAGAGGAGGAGGAAGAGGAAGAACTCATAAACGAGACAGAAACCACCCGATCGCTATCCCTGAGTGAGCTGCGAGATATGAAGAAAGATTTCAGCCGTCATCCAGGCGAGCATATTGTTACCTGGCTGCTCCGATGCTGGGATAATGGGGCCAGTAGCCTGGAATTAGAGGGGAAGGAGGCCAAACAGCTGGGATCCCTTGCTAGGGAAGGAGGCATTGACAAAGTGATTGGAAAAGGGACACAGGTCCTCAGCCTCTGGAGGCGACTGCTGTCAGGCGTGAAGGAAAGGTATCCCTTCAAGGAAGATGTTATATATCGCCTAGGCAAATGGACCACTATGGAGAGACGTATCCAGTACCTGAGAGAACTAGGCGTGCTGGAGGTGGTTTATAGTGACCTGGACAACAACCAAATGCCCAAAGATCCAGATGACGTCCAGTGCACCCGACCCATGTGGCGGAAGTTGGTACGGAGCGCACCAGCATCGTATGCCAGTTCATTGGCAGTACTGTCCTGGGCAGAGGAAGAAGCACCAACAGTGGATGTCTTAGTTAGCAGACTTCGGGATTTCGAAGAAACTATCTCCTCCTCCCTTGTCTCAGCTGTGGAGAAACTGTCCCGGAAGGTCCAGCAACTCGAAGAGGGTATGTCCTATTCCCCACCTGTACGGACCAGTATCTCAGCCATTAGGAGTCAGCGTTTTTCTCCTCAAGAGAGAGGATATAGAAAGTACACACCACGGGGCATCCTGTGGTTTTACCTGCGTGACCACGGAGAGGACATGAGGCAGTGGGATGGAAAACCTACCTTCATCCTAGAGGCACGTGTACGTGAGTTGCAAGGAAAAACAATCACACAAGGGGGTTCTCTCAGGAAAAATGCTGCTCCAGTTTTCAGGAAAAACCTGTCTCACGACGGTCCAGTTTCCAGTGAACAGTTCCGCAGACAGAGTAGAAGGGCTGATCTTACTTTGGATTGTAATGAAGGAATTCTTGACTCACGTTTGCAAGAAGTGAGAAGCGGATACTATGACCAGAACTAGAGGGGTCCTGCCTCCGGCCAGGTGGAGGAAAGGGACAACCGGGTTTACTGGACTGTGTGGATTCGATGGCCTGGCACATCAGACCCACAGGAGTATAAGGCTTTCGTAGACACTGGTGCACAGTGCACCCTGATGCCATCAGCTATAAAGGGGCAGAACCCATTTGTATTTCTGGAGTGACAGGGGGATCCCAAGAGTTAACTGTATTGGAGGCCGAAGTGAGCCTGACCGGGAATGAGTGGCAGAAGCACCCCATTATGACTGGCCCAGAGGCTCCGTGCATCCTTGGCATAGACTACCTCAGGAGAGGGTATTTCAAGGACCCAAAAGGGTATCGGTGGGCTTTTGGTATAGCTGCCCTGGAGACGGAGGAAATTAAACAGCTGTCCACCTTGCCCGGTCTCTCAGAGGACCCTTCTGTTGTGGGGTTGTTGAGGGTTGAAGAACAACAGGTACCAATCGCTACCACAACAGTGCACTGGCGACAATATCGCACCAACCGAGATTCCCTGATCCCTATCCATGAGCTGATTCGTCGACTGGAGAGCCAAGGAGTGATCAGCAAGACTCGCTCACCCTTCAACAGTCCCATATGGCCCGTGCAAAAGTCCAATGGAGAGTGGAGACTAACAGTAGACTACCGTGGCCTGAACGAAGTCACGCCACCACTGAGTGCTGCCGTGCCAGACATGCTAGAACTCCAATACGAACTGGAGTCAAAGGCAGCCAAGTGGTACGCCACAATTGACATTGCTAATGCCTTCTTCTCATTCCCTTTGGCGGCAGAGTGCAGACCACAGTTTGCTTTCACTTGGAGGGGCGTCCAGTACACCTGGAACTGACTGCCCCAGGGGTGGAAACACAGCCCTACCATTTGCCATGGACTGATCCACACTGCACTGGAACAGGGTGAGGCTCCAGAACACCTGCAGTACATTGATGACATCATTGTATGGGGCAACACAGCAGAAGAAATTTTTGAGAAAGGGGAGAGAATAATTCAAATCCTTCTGAAGGCCGGTTTTGCCATAAAACAAAGTAAGGTCAAGGGACCTGCACAGGAGATCCAGTTTTTAGGAATAAAATGGCAAGATGGGCGTCATCAGATCCCAATGGATGTGATCAACAAAATAACAGCCATGTCCCCACCAACTAGCAAAAGGGAAACACAAGCTTTCTTAGGCATTGTGGGTTTTTGGAGAATGCATATTCCAGATTACAGTCAGATCGTAAGCCCCCTCTATCAAATGACTCGGAAGAAGAACGATTTCAAATGGGGCCCTGAGCAACAACAAGCCTTTGAATAAATTAAACGGGAGATAGTTCATGCAGTAGCCCTTGGGCCAGTCCGGGCAGGACAAGATGTGAAGAATGTGCTCTACACCGCAGCCGGGGAGAATGGTCCTACCTGGAGCCTCTGGCAGAAAGCACCAGGGGACACTCGAGGTTGACCCTTAGGGTTCTGGAGTCGGGGATACAGAGGATCCGAGGCCCGCTACACTCCAACTGAGAAAGAGATATTGGCAGCATATGAAGGGATTCGAGCTGCTTCGGAAGTGGTTGGTACTGAAGCACAGCTTCTCCTGGCACCCCGACTGCTGGTGCTGGGCTGGATGTTCAAAGGGAGCGTCCCCTCTACACATCATGCAACCAATGCTACGTGGAGTAAGTGGGTCGCGCTGATCACACAATGGGCCCGGATAGGAAACCCCAGTCGCCCAGGAATCTTGGAGGTGATCACGAACTGGCCAGAAGGCAAAGATTTTGGAATATCCCCAGAGGAGGAGGTGACACGTGCTGAAGAGGCCCCACTGTATAACAAACTGCCAGAAAACGAGAAGCAATATGCCCTGTTCACTGATGGGTCCTGTCATCTTGTGGGAAAGCATCGGAGGTGGAAAGCTGCTGTATGGAGTCCTATACGCCAAGTTGCAGAAACTGCTGAAGGAGAAGGTGAATCGAGCCAGTTTGCAGAGGTGAAAGCCATCCAACTGGCCTTGGACATTGCTGAACAACAAAAATTGCCAGTACTTTATCTCTATACTGACTCATGGATGGTGGCAAATGCCCTGTGGGGGTGGTTGCAGCAGTGGAAGCAGAACAATTGGCAGCGCAGAGGTAAACCCATCTGGGCTGCCACATTGTGGCAAGATATTGCTGCCCGGGTAGAGAACCTGACTGTAAAAGTACGTCACGTAGATGCTCACGTGCCCAAGAGTCGGGCCACTGAAGAACATCAAAACAACCAGCAGGTGGACCAGGCTGCTAAGATTGAAGTGGCTCAGGTGGATCTGGACTGGCAACATAAGGGTGAATTATTTATAGCTCGGTGGGCCCATGATGCTTCAGGCCATCAAGGAAGAGATGCAACATATAGATGGGCTCGTGATCGAGGGGTGGACTTAACCATGGACGCTATTGCACAGGTTATCCATGAATGTGAAACGTGCGCTGCAATCAAACAAGCCAAGCGAGTAAGGCCTCTTTGGTATGGGGGACGATGGTTGAAATACAAATATGGGGAGGCCTGGCAGATTGATTATATCACACTCCCACAAACCCGGCACGGTAAGCGCTATGTGCTCACCATGGTGGAAGCAACCATCGGCTGGCTGGAAACATACCCTGTGCCCCATGCCACTGCCCGGAACACCATCCTGGGCCTTGAAAAGCAAGTCCTGTGGCGACATGGCACCCCAGAAAGAATTGAGTCAGACAACGGGACTCATTTCCAAAACACCCTCATAGACACCTGGGCCAAAGAGCACGGCATTGAGTGGGTCTATCACATCCCCTACCATGCACCAGCCTCCGGGAAAATCGAACGATACAACGGGCTGCTAAAGACAACACTGAGGGCAATGGGTGGTGGGACATTCAAGCATTGGGATACACATTTAGCAAAAGCCACCTGGTTAGTCAACACTAGGGGGTCTGTTAATCGAGCTGGCCCTGCCCAATCAAGACTCTTACGTACTGTAGATGGAGATAAAGTCCCTGTCGTGCACATAAGAAATATGCTGGGGAAGACAGTCTGGGTTACTCCTGCCTCTGGCAAGGGAAAACCCATCCGTGGGATTGCTTTTGCTCAAGGACCTGGGTGCACTTGGTGGGTGATGCGAAAGGATGGGGAGGTCCTGTGTGTACCTCAAGGGGGTTTGATTTTGGGTGAAAATAGCCAATGAACTGAATTTTATGATGTCAATTGTTATATGATATTGTATATCATTATTTCTATGGTTGCTATCAATGGTGTAGCAGTGAAAATCACCCAGATTAATGAAGAATGAACTAACTCCGATGAAACCGAGCAAAGTGCAACGATAATAGAACTGAACGAGTGCAGCAGTACCGAAATGAGAACTGGCTTCAGGATGCAACAGCCCAACACCACACACCATCCTTCTGGCCCTGAAAGACTGTTATGACAGATGGACCCCAAAGTTGTGGACTAAAAGAACTCAATGGACATTTGTATATATTTATGTATATATATATATGTATATGTATTATATGTATGTATGTATGTATATGTATTATATATGTATATATATATAAAAGATAGTGGTGATTAATTGAAATGTATCGAAAAATGTGAGACCTAAGCATAACGTAAATGGTATGGAATAAGGGGTGGATACTGTCCTGGTTTTGGCAGGGATAGGGTTAAATTTCTTCCTAGTGCTGTGTTTCGGATTTAGTATGAGGAGAATGTTGATAACACACTGATGTTTTCAGTTGTTGCTAAGTGCCCTCCTAGTCCAAGGACAGCTCCCGTGCCTACTGACTGAGCTAGGTACACAAGATGGGAGGGAACATAATCAGGACAGCCAGCCCAGCTGGCTAATGAGGTATTCCATACCATGTGACGTCATGCTCAGTATATGAACAGTAGGCGTGATCCAGGAAGTACCGATCGCTACTTGGTTATCGGTCAGCGCGGGTGGTGAGCAATTGCATTGTGCATCACTCATTTTGTATATTTTATCATTACCGTTATTATTTTTCCTTTTTTTGTTCTATTAAACTGTCTTAATCTCAACCCACGAGTTTTTCTCACTCTTACCCTTCCGATTCTCTCCCCGTCCCACTGGAGGGGGCGGGGGGGAGTGAGTGAGCGGCTGCGTGGTATTTGGCTGCCTGCCAGGTTAAACCACGACACCTACCCATGCTTCTCATAAGATTATACACTTCTGTTATGTCTTCTTCAGTCTTTCCAGGCTGAAGAGGGCTGGGTTACTGAACCATTTTTCATATAGAAGCAATTTCAAACTTCTCATTATTCTTATTGCCCTTCTTGGAATGTTTCATTTTGTCTATCTGTGTTTTGAGAGCACAAGAACAGCATACGTTAGCCAATATATGAATAACATATGAATTTATACGCAAGCATAACTTTGTTTTCTACTCCTTTTATACTAATTCCTAATGTTTAGTCTATTTTTCTGTTACTGAACACTGAGACAGCATTGTTATTGAAGTATTTATCAAAGATCCAACATTCTGCTTGGAAATGTCAGGTAAGAACAAATAATTTATATAGGAAATTTCCTGTTTTCTCCCCCATTTCCTTAATTTTATATTAATCTACACAGGATTTCATCTGCTGTTCTACTACCCTGTCAATAATTTTAAAAAGGCCTTCAACAGTTCTTCAAAATTCTCCCTGAATAGCTCAATATAATCAGGAAAATGTGTCATCTCATTATTCACACCCATTTCCAGATGATTTATGGGTCATTCAGTCATTGAACAGTATAAATTCCAACACAAGTCACTAAACAGTTTCACTGGTAAATTTTCTTCTTTGTGAAAAAATAATAATTTCCTCTACCCTCCTGCTTCCATTATTTTAAACAACTACTCATTCACAAGGACTTCCCCTCTTATATGACTGCCACTTTTTATTTTTATTTTTTAAACCTTTGTTAGCAGAATTTTAAAAACCTTTTTGAAGAAATAAAGTTTACTCAGATTTTGGATGGCCCAAATCTTTCTAAGGCAAGATTTTCTCTTTATAAAAACAGTAACACTTCCCTAATACCCCACATGGATTCAGGTGGCCATCAATTCTAATTTTTATTATTTTTCTGACTATGGATATCAGGCTTACAGACCTGTACTTTCCCATATCTTTTTTGGAACCCTTTCAACATTACATTCCTTGACACATTATCCTTAGGTACCAAGGCAATTTTAAGGTAATCAGTGCTACTAATTCACTTCTTTTACTTCTGAGTTCTGGGGTTCCTGGGAGAATACTGTTTGGCTCTAGCAACACATTACAGTTCATCTTGCATAGCTCCAGAACATTTTCAAACTCTAACTTAAGGTAGCTTCTCTAATGAGTCTCATACAAAGAAAAATATAAGGTTAAAATCTCCTTACCTTCTTCTGCAATGGACAAAAATCTTTTCAAAAAGAACTTATATCATTACTCTGTTGTGGTGTCTTTTGCTGTGAGTGGTGGGCTTTGTTTGTTTGTTTGTTTGTTTTACTGTTATACCTTGATCACCTGGGGACTCTAGAAGACTTCTTGCTCCTCCTGTGTAGGAATATGGTGCGTTGACCTTGGCCTGCAAGACCCCACCCAGCCACTATCTCACTCTTCCTCCTAAACAGGACAGGGGAGAAAATAAGATGAAAACGCTCGTGAGTTGAGACATGGCAGGGAGATCACTTATCGATTACCATCATGGGCAAAACAGACTCGACTTGACTTAGGGAAAATTAGTTTAATTTATTGCCAATTAAAATAAAGTTGTGTAGTGAGAAACAAGACAAAACTAAAATAGCACCATCTCCTCCCCCCGCTTTTTTTAAACCAGGCTCAACTTCACTCCTTCATTCCCAACTCCTCTACTTGCTCCCCCATGAGAAGCGCAGAGGGATGGGGAATGGGGGTCAGTCCATAACAGCTCCTTTCTGTCACTTCTTCCTCCTCACAGTTTTCCCCTGCTTTAGAGTGGGTCTTTCCCACAGTCTGCATGGAAATACCTGCTCCACCACGGTACCTCCAGGGGTTGCAGGGAAATAGTTGCTCCACCATGGAGTTCAGAGAAGAATTCTTGGAGAAATTTCAAAATAAATAAATTCTTTATGCTTCAAATAAATTAAAATTAAAATGTTCCTCTTAACATGGAAAGGATTTCATTAAAATAACTCAAGTATATTTTTCAAATTTCCTTAGAAAATGCATTCTTCATTCCACCCATGAAGAAAATATGATGAAAGTGAAAATTTTAAGGCAGATTTTTCCTATGTTAGCAGTGAATTCATTTTAATAGCTTCAGTGAAATGAGCGTAGAGCTACATATTTTATATACACAATACATACAGTAGGATTCACAAAAGGGAGGAAAAAAGAGGGAAGGGAAAGAGGAAGGGGAAGAAGGAAGAAAAGGACAAAGGAAGCTGGTCAATAGCTGGTCAGCTATTGTGAAAAGCTGCTATTTCCTGCAAGATTTGCCAATTACACTCATTGCAATTTTTGTGAACAAAGTAGTAGACACTTAGCATTTTTTCAGTATCTCTATATCTATATGTTGAAGCCAAAGGGTTCTCTTGTAAACAGACTCTAGCAAGGAAGAAAGGCATATAAAGGTCTTTTATTCACTTTAAATTACCAAATGGTTTTCAATTACTGCAGTGAGATCTTAAACCTTCTCATATATTCCCAGAAGGCAGGAGCATGGCAGCAGGAAGGCGCGTAACAGCATGGTGACCACCCGGCAAAAAGCAGTGTCCCCTGCTTCTTCTGAGCTTCTAGCACCTGGTAGAACCAATGCAGCCACACAGACAGAGCTCCTGTTCAAAAATGCAATCACCCAGGTGTCGTGGTTTAATCCCAGCCAGCAAAAATAAACCCCACGCAGCCACTCGATCACCCCCCCCCGGTGGGATGGGGGAGAGAATTGGGAGGGCACAAGTAGGAAAGCTCCCGGGCTGAGATAAAAACAGTTTAATAATTGAAATAAAACTAAGTAGAACAGTAATAATAACAATGAGAACAACAACAACAACAGAATACACAAAGCAGGCAATGCACAACGCAACCGCTCACCGACCGCCGACCACGTGTCACTAACGGAGGGCGAGCCCCCCCACACACCTGGTTTTTATACTGAGCATGATGTCACATGGTATAGAATACCCCATTGGCCAGCTCAGTCAACCACCCCGGCTGTGCTCCCCCCTCCCGGTGCAAGCATCACCCAGCAACAGCCAAAGCATCAATGGGCCATCAACGCTCCTTTCTCACCGAACCCAAAACACAGCACACCCCCCAAGCTACTGGGAAGAAAGTTAACCTTGTCCCAGCTGGAACCAGGACACCAGGTTACCGGCTGTGGGATGTGTTGAAGGGATATTCCTAGAGGTGGAAAGTGATTGCAAGCAAGACTGCGGGAAGTGCGACCAGATTGATGAACTGCTCTGCTTGGTGGCTGAGCTGCAGAAGGTGAGCAGACTGAGGCGTATTTGAGAGTCTGAGAGGGAGATTGATCAATGGAGCCATACTCTGCCATCTATGCATAGAAGCCAACTCAGCATGGCCACTACGGAGGCAGGTCCTAGACCTGCTTTGTGCCAGGAAGAAGGCAGTTTCACAAGGGATAAGGAGGGGTGGAAGAAGGTTACAGCGCCAAGTGCTAAGAGAAACCCCTCCTTACCCTCTAAGTTATGTTCTAAGATATCCTTACAGAACAGGTACAAGGCCCTGGGTACAGTAGATGAAGTGCATAATGAGAAAGAGAAGGAACCTGCGCAAGCAGTCTTACCAAGATCAGAGAGACCAACCCCTCATAACAAAACCTGCATTAAGACCAGCGCCGAGAAGAAAAAACAGCAAGTTATGGTCATTGGCAATTGTCTCCTGTGCGGAATAAAGCACCCATTTGCAGACTGGACCTTTTTTCAGGGAAGTTTGCTGCCTCCCTGGGGCCCAAATTAGGGATGTCACCACAGGACTGAAAAGGCTAGTTCAACCTTCAGACTACTATCCATTTCTGCTCTTTCACGTGGGTACAAATGATGTTGCAACAAAAAGTGTGACGTCAATCAAAAGAGACTTCAGAGCCCTGGGAAGAATGCTAAAAAATTTGGGAGCACAGGTAGTATTTTCCTCAATCTCCCCAGTAATGGGGGGAGACTTCGGAAGAAACAGGCGAGACAAGGATATCAATACTTGTCTCCAGGACTGGTGCTTCTGCCAAAACTTTGGGTTTTTAAACCATGGAAGAGCCTTTGAGAGACAGGGTGTGTTGAGGCCTGATGGGATCCACCTGTTCCAATGGGGGAAAGGGGTCTTTGGGCATAAGCTGGCAGGGCTAATCAAGAGGGCTTTAAACTAGAATCAATGGGGGAAGGGGATACCAACAGGATTGCAGCAGGTAAGCCAAGGGTTGGCATGGCATTGCCAGAGGGTGGCAATGCTAGTGGGAACATTTACACTGCTCCTGGGAGCACGGAGGGCTCAAGAGCATATCTGAAGTGCTTGTACAAAAACGCATGCAGTATGAGAAACAAACAGGATGAACTGGAAGCTTTGGTCAGCTCCCAGAGCCACGATATCATTGGTATTAGTGAAACTTGGTGGAATGAGTCCCGCGATTGGAGTGCTGGGATGGAGGGCTGCAGGCTGTTCAGGAGGGATAGGCAGGGCAGACGAGGTGGAGGTGTCGCACTATAAGTAAGGGAGACGTTTGATTGCACAGCCCTTACAGTTAGTGATGATATGGTTGAGAACCTCTGGGTAAGGATTAGGGGGATGCAAAACAAAGAAAATGTTGTAGAGGATGTCTACTATCGATCGCCCAGCCAGGATGTAAGCACCGATGAGTTATTCTATAGACAATTAGGAGAAATTTCTGGATTGGTAGCCCTTGTCCTCATGGGAGATTTCAACTTCACAACCAAACTGTGAATATCATACTGCTGTGACAAGCAGGTCTTGGAAATTCTTGAAGTTTGTAGGAGATAACTTCTTGTCACAGGTACTTAGTGGACCAACAAGGAAAGACGCCCTCTTAGACTTGCTATTTGTGAATAGAGAAGGACTCTGTGGGGGACGTGATGGTAGGTGGCCGTCTTGGCCATGAAATCATGAAATGGTTGAGTTTAAAATTTTCACTGTAATGAGAAAAAAGGACAGCAGAGTTGCTATCCTGGACTTCAGGAGAGCAAACTTTAAGCTATTCAGGGAGCTATTTCGCCTGGGAATCTACTTTTGAGGGCTTAGGAGTCTATGAGTGCTGGTCAGTCTTTAAGAACTACCTTTTAGAAGCACAGGAGCAGGCAATTCCACTGTGTCATAAGTCAAGTAATCAGGGCAGAAGACCAGCTTGGCTGAACAGGGAACTCCTCGTGGAGCTCAGGAGGAGAAGGAAACTGTATGATCTTTGGAAGTGACGTCAGGCTTTGCAGGAAGAGTACAGAGCTGTGGTTCGTTTGTGCAGGGAGAAGACACAAAAGGCCAAAGCTCAATTAGAGTTGAAATTGGCCAGTGTTGTGTCAGAGAACAAGACAGGCTTTTTAAAGTATGTTAATAGCAAGAGGAGGTCTAAAGAAAACATTGGAACGATACTTGTTGAAGATGGTCATCTGACTAACAGGGATTAGTTAGAATGCAGTGGAGGCATTCAATGGTTTTTTTGCCTCAGCGTTTAACAATACTGATAGACCTTGGGCTGACCAGTCCCCTGAGTCGGAGGACCATGAGTGTGGGAACAGTGACTTTCCATTTGTGGACACTGAAATTGTAAGGGACCAGCTGTATCAGCTGAATGTTCACAACTCCATGGGACCTGATGGGATTCATCCCAGAGTTCTGAAGGAGCTAGCGGATGTTATGGCAGGACCCCTCTCTATCATCTACCAAAGGTCTTGGGAGTCTGGGGAGGTCCCTGCTGACTGCAAGTTGGCCAATGTTATTCCAATCCACAAGAAGGGCATGCGGGAAGACCCAGGGGACTACAGACCTGTTAGTCTAACCTCAGCTCCTGGAAAAATTATGGAGAACATTATACTGGGTACTACTGAAGGGCATTTAAAGAATAATGCAATCATCAGGCACAGTCAAGATGGGTTCACGAAGTGAAAGTCCTGTTTCACTAATTTGATATCCTTCTATGACAGGGTCACCTGCCTAGTGGATGAAGGGAAGGCAGTGGATGGAGTTTTTATGGATTTTAGTAAGGCTTTTGATACTGCCCCTCACAGCATCCTTCTGGAGATGTTGTCCAACTGTGGGATGAGCGGGTTCGCGGTGTACTGGGTGAAGAACTGGCTGAAGGGCAGAGCTCAAAGGCTTGTAGTGAATGGGGCTACATCTGGCTGGCGACCGGTCAGCAGCGGTGTTCCTCAGGGTTCAATTCTAGGGCCAGTTCTATTCAATATATTTATCAATGATCTGGACGCACGAGTAGGCTGTGTTTCCTGAAACAACTTGAGACTCTGTTAACAGGCCACAACAACTATTCTGACATTGTTCTGCTCCAACTACCATCTTTCCATGAGCACTGAAAACTTTCTCCCCACGAGGCAATGAGTGGGCTTTCAGTGCATTTCCCACCCATACAGAGTTCCTGAGAAAGGGTGTCTGAGAACCAGATGAATGAATTTATCTGAAAATTGCAGTCCGTGCCTGCATGAAAGGATTGTCTTGTGTGATTTTCAGACCAAGAATAAAATTACAATCAAACCTGCCATGTGTATGTGGTAATTGACTTGCACAGGTAGCAGGCCTGACACTTCTCAGGTGGTCAGACAAACTGCACCCAAATCTGACATGTTAGGTGGTTCTTATTACCCTGTAAAGGACATATAACAACATAGAACTATTTCAGGCCACCATAAAGATTTGGAAATGTTGAGCAACATTATTAAATTACTTCAGATTGTTACCTTGAAAAGCTTAAAATCTCTCAGTCTCTCATCCAACCTGGTGATAATGATTTGATTCAACCTTCAAGAAAATCTATTAGCTGATGCTCAGACTAAGTGGTTAGAGCATGTCTCACTAATCACTTGGCTGAATGCCTTCAGTACAGCATCCATATCAAGCACCTATTGAGATGGGATTTGGACTACACGGATCTCCCTGATTTAATTTAGTAACTTCTTGTTTGAAACATTATTAAAATTGCCACTGGTTTCAGCTTGGCCCACTTAGGCCAATTTCTGCTTTTCTCAAGTGAATAGAATGAGCTCTGTGTAAGATAAGTAAGGCTGAGATGTAATCTTGACCCATGTCTGTTGGATACCTAGCATTTGGCTTTTCATATTATATGATACTTTTGACTTACTTAACCACAACTAATGTCTATCGACTAGTTCCTTTCGAACTTCAATTATCACTGGGCCCAGGTGTTTATTGTGGCTAGGGCAGAACTTGGTTTGGTATTCCAAAACCGTTTTTGGTTTTAATGGTGAGACCATACGAGTTTTTATTTTGTTTTCCCTCTGTTTTTTTTCCTCTACAGTTTGTTGAGGAGAGTAACAGGAAGCTTTCTGTGCTACAGTTGTAAACGGAGTAACCCCCTCCCCTCATCTGTACCTTTTGGGTTCATGTATATCTTCAGATATGATTGTTCTAGTAAAATGGACTTAGAGCTGCTGATTCTGTACATTGGGCCCTGCTGCTATAGAACAATGTTTCACCCATTGCATCAGTCTGCAGATCTAGGTCATTCTCTCATCTCCTTAGAGTAAAACAGTGAACGTAACTAAAGAGTGTAATATCTGTTCAACAATAATACCATTGTTAGTCAAATCACAACTGGAGTTTGGTGATATATTTCAGTTGTGGCCCATTCTCTGTAACTACAAAGTGGCAAATTTAAACCTTCCACTCAACAGTTCAAGTGTTTCAAAGAGCAGCATCAAGTGCAGTGGAAGAAAAACCTTGTGTTTCTGAAAATGTCCTAGACTTTTTTAACTTTATGATTCCATTTTCTCAGATGTAACAATCTCCTATTTCCAAATACAAGGGTTCTTCAGAACAGAAAAGATTAATCTTTAAATTGTAATTATTATGAGGGGTTTTATTTCTCTTTCAAAACTGGATCATTTCTGCTTTCATGTTCCTTGTCAGCAACTGTTAGTTACTTTTTTTTTCCAAAAACAGATGAAACCTAAATTAATCTCAACTTCCAAGATAGTAATCTCAGCAGCAAATTTTAGAAAAGAAATAGTAAAATAATTAGAAGATGGTGATCAAGAATCTCAAGGATATCTCCACGTTTCATATCCCCTTAAAAGCAATTCCTCCAGTTACAGTTACAGAGCAGAAAAAGAACCTGTGGCTTGTGATCATTTACAGAGGTACTAGCATAATTTTCATTTAGCACGGTGTGTACTGAACACTTGCAGTATAGTGTGACTTACGTGCAAGACAGACTTGAACAAATATTTGTCTAAGATATTCATTTACACATTCAAAAAATTTATAGTCTTTTCATGCACATATCACAAGGAGGAAAAAAAAAACACTGAATTTTTTTTTACTGGTTGATTGAGTATGAATTATTTGCTCAATCCCAGTGTTTTTCCACTCTGTAAGTATCTTAAAATGCAAGGTGATTTTAATGATTGATAATGCTTCTCTTCACTTCAGTGTAGCACTTTAACAGTGTAAAACTCTGAAGAGGCAGCCACTGCAAGGGAAAATAATTCAATGCACCGTAATGCCAGCTACCACATATCATCAGCTGCTCCAGCGGTAGCAAACCACTAGACATGAACATCAAGGACAGCCTGTATTTAAAAAGAATCAGCTGGAGGTAACTTAACTGTTTTACCATTGTTAACTGTCATCAGAATTGTGACATGCTGCTCTCACTATTTCTAACTGATGTCAAAATGAAGAGCACAAAAATAACTGAATAAACCACAAGAACTGAAGTGGTTCCTTCATCTAATAGCTTTATACCTACAGATAACTTGATAAGAAAAACGATGGTCACAGGTTGTATTTGTATATAAAATATAATATATATATAAAAATATATAAAAATGTAGGCTATTATTGCTGAACAGAGTTTAAAGTTATTAAAATCAGTTCATAAATTAAATCCTGAACACTGCTCCCCAGCAAATGGTCCCCTGGAAAAGGCACTTGCGCCACTGATGATGTCAATTTTATTAACAACCTCTGTACTGCAGAAATCAAAGTTTAACAACTCATCAGGTTCTTGAGTGTTAATTTTGCACACTGTCACTACTCCTCATTCTACCAAGAACAACTTGGTAGATAACCATATATATGTGGATAACCATAACCACAATGACATGTCCTAAGGGCCATTGATGTTCCTTCTCATTCTCTTTGGTGAGTCACACTTGTTTCTATCTTCAGGTTTTTGTTTACTATTTTGGAAAATTAAATTGGAAAGGATTTGCAAAAGTGTTCTTAACACTGATGTTGATGCTTTTTTGATTGCATTTCTGCAACTTGTCAGTGTACACATTACCCTATCACAATTGTGCCGGGACTGTTTTTTTTTTTAAAAGAAAGCAAGCTTTCATCTGCATGATTTCCACCACTGCCGTTAAATAGATCCTGTGAATTATGTACTTTGTCATTAGCATGGCACAGGATTTGCAAGCTGGTCACAGGAAGTTTGTCTTTGCTTTCATTGGCAAAAATAGTCTATATCAGTGTTCAAGCTGTAATCTGGCAAAACTTGTATGTTTGTTTATTCATACAGTTAGGTGGTGAACAGGCCTAGTTGAGCCTATAGCACTACAATGGTTACAAAGCATTTTGCTTGGCTGGACACAATTTTTATCATTTTATGTATTAGTGATAAAGAGCCCTACAGCAATGGGAAGGTAGTGGGAGCACTGCTTGGTAGTACGCTTCACCTTTGGCGAATGCTGGACTGACACAGTCAGAGAGCTAGTGGGGCACAAGGTTGAAGTGTAAGGCCTGCTGACCATAGAGAACTGTGGACCTTGGGAAGCTTGGAAAGTTGTAGAGGGTGGTTCTCTCTATTTTTTGCTCAGAAGAAGGAAACCATTGGCTTCATATAGTGAAGAATTTGTCTGAAGAAAGTCTTCTAGATTTTGCTCTTTTATCTAGATAAATTGTCTGAGTGTTAAAATTACCTTCTTGTGTGTGAATATTTAATCTTCAGACAAGTGAAGTAGAAAATGCAACAAAATTGTTGTTGATAATTTTACTGTTGCTTACAGAGTGACCTAAGGTTTTGTGTTAGGTTAGTAGTGATTTACTTCTATTATAACAGCCTGCCATAAAAGAAACCTTTTATTAAGCTTACAGAGAAAGGTAAGAAAGCTGTTATATCACTTGAAACTTGATTAATTAAGACTTGCAATGAATGTTTTCTTATATGTCCTTTCCTTTTAGTCTCATAGACACTTTTAAAGGAAGAAATGGATTCCAATCTTAGACAGTAGAAAGAAAATTTTAACTGTTTTTTTTGGAGAAAGTCAAAGAGACATCTTCTGTTCTTCTTGATGATGGAGTTTAATCTTGTTCCCTTTAAGAAAAATAAAGCAATTTTGCACAAAGGAGAATAAAAAAGAAGAATGAAATTAAAGAAATTACAGCTTCTGTTTCTGATGTTTTCTTACTTGCAGCTAGCTTCTGGCAAACTACAGGCATGCCAATTGCTCACTAATTTTTATAAAGCTCCATCTGTTTAAGGCTCTTGTTTTTAGCTTGTCTTTCTGTTCACAGACACATGACTGTATTGCATAAGTGGAATTGTCCTGCTAGTTAATTTTATACTTATGTTTCACAGGACACAAGTTTATAATAGCATTTTTTTAAAGTAGAAAACAAGAAAGTAAGATGGAGAAAGGAAAACAGCAATATGTTTTAAGAGCTACAGGTTTAGTCATAGACACTGTAAATGTTGTGACCTGATCTTGATAAAGGGGTTGATGCTATGATAAAGGAGTTATCTTTTCTGATTTCCATATGCAATTTGCCTAGTTTCAGAATCAGGAAAACAAAGGGCATGATAGAGGACTGGCAAGCTTCAGATCCCAAGGGGCTGCAAGGAACAGGGAGACCAACATCCTGGAAGCTTGCTCCACCTGCCTGATCTACTTAGCTCCCTGTCACCAAGATACGTGGAGAGATGTAGCAATCCCTTTAAAATCAATCAAAACTTACTCTCCGTAATTCTCAGGAGACACATTTTCTTATGGCTTTGGGGTTCTTTGATTTTCACAATTGCTTTGTTAAAATCATCAGTCTGTAACAACTTTTCTACCTTTAATTTTCCTGCATGTCACATCATAGACAAAACTATACTTGAAAAAATGCAAATATAAGTTTTTCTCTGACAATTAGCATATAAGTATATCGGAATAGTCAGGTCAGACATCAAAATCTGAGAGTTATTTGGAAGGTAAAGTTCCATTAATATGTTGATTTACATATGTGTACATAAATACACTGATTTACTCTTCAGCAGTATAATGGAATTCCTATACTGAACATTAGATCAGTTTCAGACATATTAATTTTTTGCTAGTTACACAAGAAAACAGAGTTCCATTCTCTTCATTGCATTATATAATCTTTCTCAAAACTGAAACAGAAAGTGCACATATGGTCAAGATCCTCTAACCTATAAGTCAATCCCTTACATTCATTTCTTATGTAACTTAGATAAGTAGTAGTAGAATATATGTATTAGCTGCTGCTAAAGGTCTTGTCAACCAAAATCTAAAGTATATAGGTCAAATTGCGATCTCCAAAGATGAAATTTCTCTGTTGAAATGTCCTTTGCTGAAAGTAATACATTATAAATCATTATTTATACTGTGAGAGACAGCATAAAATTACCTATGTATTAGGATACCATTAAGAAAAAAAAAAAAATTGCATATTCCAGCTAGTAATATTCAGCTTTGAGGGTTTTTTTTATTCTTTTGATCTTTACTTAGTTGTTTGGGGATTTTTTATGTAAGTATGCGTGTTCAGAAGTTAGTTCTTCCTCTTCGGTCTTCCAAAATCACTCAAATTTGTTTTCAATTTTACAGTAGTCATTTAGATTGCAAGATGTTTGTTCAGCTCGCTTTAAGTTCCTGGATTTCCAGTGATTGATCTTCTTCTTTTTCTAACTTTTGTTATCTACAAAATATTGTATGTATTTAATGATACATTAATATTCTTTTCAGCATCAAATTTTGAATCATGCTGCTCATAGTTCAGGCTTTCAGAACTTTCATGTAGGAGTTCTGCATCTAAATCCATCAGTATGCCCTAAAAGCTAGTCTGCATATGACAAGGGAGACAAACTTTAAAAAGCCAAAAAGATTGCAGCTCTTTCCTTTTGGGAAATTATGGGCAAAGTTTTATTATCTAGAATTTAACCATATGTCTCCAAATAATGATTACTGCATTGATACTTTGCCTGTGTTGAATAGAGGAAATAAAGGACAAAATCAAAATTAGTTTCAAAGGGACTTGTTCCAGTCTTCTAGCCACAGCATAAAGATGTCATGTTTAGTTATGGCTTATAATGAGGTCACAGAAAACAGAAGAAATGATGGACTACTGAATGACAGTAAATGAAGACCTCTCCCAGCTGGAGAATACTAATACCATTAATCCCTAACGTAGCAAATATATATGCAGGATGCAGTTCTTTGGGGGAAAAAAAAAACCAAAACAACCAAGCTATTGGAAAACAAAAAGAGCAAAAGAAACATTGAATTTAGACACACGTAAACTTCAAATAACAATTTTGCATTCTCCAATAGGTTTCTGTGATATATTGAAAACACACATTTTGAACTACTCTTTTCCTGATTCCGTGTTGCCTAACTCATAAACTCTTTCACTTTCTTGTTTCCAGTACACTGATATGTGCAGTTATTCATTGTCCAGCTTTCTTAAAGACACAGTCTCCGGTGAATGTTAACATTCAGAAGTAAACTGGAAATAGCCCAGTACTGCTGGATGAGACTGGGTCATTTCAAAACACTAACCCTCTATTGTAACTGCCCATGTTATTTTCATTGGGTACTACTTTGAAAATATAACAATTTTAAACAAAAAATAACAATTTTAAATTCTGCTACCGGCAGCTTCTTATAGCTGATTAAAGCATGGGAGAAACATGTTCTTGTTTGAATAACTCCATAATCCTTTGAATGTGGTGTCTGGGTTTAAAGATTTGAATAAGTGAATCAGTCTTGAATAGGCATGACTGGGTGTCATGGTTTAACCTGGCAGGCAGCCAGGTGGGGCGGGGAGAGAATTGGAAGGGTGAGAGTGAGAAAAAACTCGTGGGTTGAGATAAAGATAGTTTAATAGAACAGAAAAGAGAAAATAATAATAATAATAATAGAATATACAAAATGAGTGATGCACAATGCTATTGCTCACCACCCGCGCTGACCGATAACCAAGTAATGATCGCTACTTCCTGGAACATGCCTACCATTCATATAGTGAGCATGATGTCACATGGTATGGAATACCCCGTTGACCAGCTGGGCTACCTGTCCTGGCTGTGCTCCCTCCCAGTCTAGCTGAGGATAGTTGTCCTTGACAAGGTACTTAGCAACAACTGAAAACATCAGTGTGTTATCAACATTCTTCTCATACGAAATCCAAAACACAGCACTAGGAAGAAATTTAAAAGAAATTTAACTCTATCCCAACCGAAACCAGGACACCGGGGGAATTTTTTTTCTCTTCTCCATTCCAAGTCTAATTTCTAGGAAAAATAAATGCATCCAAAAGGTACATCATATATATGTAAATACATTTACTTAAAAATGGAAGTGGCTGTGCAATAAAAAAATCAATATTAAATGTCAGTGATGGATTAAGGAATAGTTCATCAGAATTTTTAAAAAGTCTTTGAAAACAACAGATGTTCCTCTTTGCTGTAACTAGCAAAATCAATCTATTCGTATGAAATACTTTTCAAACATTACATGCAATTAAGAACCAGAATGGAGAAACTATTGTGTTTCTGATCAAGGAAACCTCCTGATGACAGTTTTGAAACCTTATTAATGAAAACCAGATTCAAGGAAGAAGAGATTTTTCCTACTCAAAAGCCATATTCAAAATACCTTGGCCTTAAGATCAGTTCAACATGGTCAGGGAAGAAGATGGTAAAGCAAACAGCAATAGATGAGACTTTGTGGAAAGATGTATTCAATGCTAAGGAATATTAAAAGAGGTAGCAACTCTAAGTATCGTGGAAACGTACCTACAGATTTGAAAGGTCTTTGGGAATGTTTAATATCAGCAGTACCATATGCACTGAAAATAGTGTTCTCGGCTGCTACAAAGGATTCAAGTAAATGGTAAATTTAAAACATGACTAAGAAGGATCTAAAATACAAGTATAAGAAATTCCTCATCTTGCAGAAGTGAACTCATTTTCTAATCAGAAATTCCTCAAGAAAATATCCTCAGGGCACAAAAATGTCCAGTGCTTGTGAACTTGCATAGGTCTTGGTAGGGAAGCATGGTATTTCAATTTAGCAGCTCTCTGAAACAAAAGACAAAGTGTTCATTCATTCTAGATTTTTTTTCAGGAAACACATGGAACTAAATAATTTTGTTCATTTCTTCTTCATTCAGCTTCAAAGACAGAATATAGAGCTGATACAAGCTGAAAGGACTAATAGAAAGCTATTAGTGTTAGAAACAATTTGTATTAAAGAACACAACTGATACTGTACTTCATGATAGCATGTTCCATAAATGGTTCTTTTTAAGAGCATTCACATTAGAGTTATAATTCTATGCAGAAAACAAATATGTAACAAAAATGCACAGAAAAAGTGACGGTTGGCATAAGCAAAGTGGATATACGAACGATATCCATGACCCCAATACGTTATTTATCTATGCCGCAGTTCTGGAAAGTGGGCAGGCGGCGGTGGCGGCTGCTGGTGTGGGAGCAGTTGTCGCTCACAACCTCCCATCTGCCAGGCAGCAGGAGCAAGAGCAAGCAGCTGAGCTCACCGCAGCTCCCCTGTGGCTCTGTGTTCCTGCTCCAGCTCTTCTCAGCTTCTCACCCATGGAGCTGCAAAATTTAATTTTGTCTGTGATGCCAAGAGGTCTTGAGCCAGCTCTGGGAATCTTTTTGAGTAACTTGAAAGAAAAAAAATCGAGGCAGCAAAGCTGCTGGTCATTGTAAAAGCTCCTGCTCTCTTTTCCTCTTGGTTATATTAAACTGTAAGTTTTCTGTATGAGGTTTCTACGTCTATATTTTCTGCACATGCACGCACACAAACACATCCCTTCCTAACATCTGTCAGAGAAGTTGTATGAAAGGTAACCATAAGAATTACTGAGTGTTTCTGGGATTCTCCAGACCCAAAGAAGTGTTATTATTTCATGTTTTTGCAATCTTTTTGCTATCAAATCTGGGATCCTTTCAGCTTTAATATTGCATTGGTATGATCTCTGAGAGACCTCTTTGGCTGATGTTGGAAAACAACAGAGGATCTAAATCACATCAGATCTATCTCTTGACCCTCTGTCAATCATTCTTTAAATAAACAAATGTTTCTTAATTCATATGCATAAGCTTCTCACCCTCAGTCAGAAGTCAGATTATCTCAGCTACCAGAAGGGGAATATGTGAGTCCTGATAGATGGCTTGTTTTAAAATTAAATAAGTTAAATACAGCTTTATCAGCAGCTATTCAGTTTGTCTAGTTAGCAAATGAAAGTGTTTTGGATATTTCAAAGCTTTTCTAGCTAAGTTACCCAAACTGGCACACAGAATACAGTTACTACAGCAAAAATATGATTACACTTTAGACCCCTCTCCTCTTTCGTCCTCTATGCTGCCCTCTCCAGGAGTGAAAACAACTAAACAAATAAATAAATACTACAAAACTAAATCGGGATTTACTTGATGTAGGAGTAGAGAGGAGGGAGGTATTTTCAGCTGGTTTCACTCATGAAAGAGTTGGATATGCTGATGTCCACTATCGATTTCCCTGCCAAAGTAGGATAGGCAGAGGACCAACTCCCTTAAGGGAGTTAACAGTGGTATCTCCCAGGAGAACCCAGAAGAGAGGTGAAGAGCTGAGCTGAGAATGGACGACTTCATCAAAATCATGCTTCAAACGGGAATCACTCTTAGAAGAGGGACCTGGACAGGCAGGATCGATGGGCTGAGGCCAACTGTATGAGGTTCAACAAGGCCAAGTGCTGGGTCCTGCACTTCGGCCACAACAACCCCAGGCAACGCTACAGGCTTGGGGAAGAGTGGCTGGAAAGCTGCCCGGAGGAAAAGGACCTGGGGGTGCTGATTGACAGCCGGCTGAACATGAGCCGGCAGTGTGCCCAGGTGGCCAAGAAGGCCAATGTCATCCTGGCCTGTGTCAGAAATAGTGTGGCCAGCAGGAGCAGGGAGGTGATGGTGCCCCTGTACTCGGCACTGGTGAGGCCGCACCTCAAATACTGTGTTCAGTTTTGGGCCCCTCACTACAAGAAGGACATGGAGGTGCTGGAGCGTGTCCAGAGAAGGGCAACGAAGCTGGTGAAGGGTTTGGAGCACAAGTCTTATGAGGAGCGGCTGAGGGAACTGGGGTTGTTTAGCCTGGAGAAGAGGAGGCTGAGGGGAGACCCCATCTCTGTCTACAGCTACCTGAAAGGAGGTTGTAGCGAGGTGGGTGTTGGTCTCTTCTGCCAAGTAACTAGCGATAGGATGAGAGGAAATGGCCTCAAGTTGCACCTAAGGAGGTTTAGACTGGGCATTAGGAGAAATTTCTTTACTGAAAGAGTGGTCAAGCACTGGAACAGGCTGCCCAGGGAAGTGGTTGAGTCACCATCTCTGGAAGTATTTAAAAGACGTGTAGATGAAGTGCTTAGGGACATGGTTTAGTGGGCATGGTAGTGCTGGGTTGACGGTTGGACTTGATGATCTTAGAGGTCTTTTCCAACCTTAATGATTCTATGATTCTATGATTCTAAGACAAAATCTGTTCACAGACATCACGGCATATTAAGTTGTCCTTTGCATGATAACAACAAGACAAGCCTGATGGACAGGTAAGTTAGACACCAGTGAAGTTTACAACTGTAACAATAATAAGGGATGAACATGGAACTAGTGCTCCACAGGGAGGGAGCCAGCTCGGGTTCCGTAATGGTCCTGGCAGCAAGGGAGAGCCAATTCATATCCTTGAAATTCTTTCCTCCCATTCTTCCTTCTGCCACTTAATGCTGTACTTTTACTTCCTTATTCTGTGAAGTCACCTCCCATCCAGCAGCTTCAACTCACCTTCTGTCATCTTTTACTAAGGAGGGAAAAAGGAACTCATTGTGAACGTAGAAAAACCCAGAACTGGGAAATGAGAAAAAAAGGGAAAACAAGAGCTAAGGAGGTATAAACCAATCTGCTTAATTTATACTACTGGAAAACTTACAATTATGTTTTTCTTGCAGTAAAAGCACATTTCCACAGTGAAAATCATGTCTGTATGCATTTCCTCCACTCATGAGGCTGTGGTAAGAGATCAGCCAGTAAATGTTTGAAATATGTAGACAAATTGTAAGGAGTCCAGAGAAGAACAATGGGATTGGTCAGACGTTTAGAAAACATAGAATATAAGAATTAATGTAGGCTACTTAGAGGAGAAGATGGAAGGGAAATGTTAAATCTTCAAATACATAGTAGAGAGCTGTAAAACAAAAGGGTATCATCTGTTCTCCATTCTCATTGTGAATAGGATGAGAATAATGGATTTGAAATGGAACAATGCAGATTTAGTCTAGGCAGTAGATTGGTAAAGGTAATTATACATTTTGATGGAATGCCTAGAAAGCCTATAATATCTCCATCACCTGAAATTTTAAAACAAGTGAGAAAAACATGTTATGAAGGTTGATAGTATAATTGGACCTGCACCAGAACAGACTATGTAGACCACAGCCTCTCATGATCACTTTCTGTTCTGTATTTCTATGTATCCCAAGTGAGTTAAAAATAGGATTAATTTTCTCTGTCTACATATCAAGATTTGGATATACAGCTGCTCAGATTTTCTAAAGAATGTAACCACTTTTTCTCACTAACCTAACAATTAACTCTATAATAATAGTTAAGACTTTTTTGCCTGCAACAGAAAGTGTGCTAGTAAGGAATGTAGGAATGCCAGATTTTTCAGAAGATGAGACGACTAAGGGAAGATACATAATAGGCCTTATAAAAGTGTGTAACAACTAAGAACCCTATCACTTATTAAAGTAATTGAGACGTATACCTACAACTTCAAAACTTTTTAAAATGCTGACCTATAATCTCCAGGTTTAACTTACATATAGTGACTGGGGGGGTTTTCCCCCCAAGTATTTTGTTGGTTTTTTTGTTTGGCTGGTTGGTTCCTGGGTTTGTTTTGGTTTTGTTTTTCTCTGATAGATTTTGTAACAATTGAGTGGAAACTTCTCCAACTTTGGAAAAGACACAGAGTGAGGAGAGTAACAAATTTACACCTTGTAACTTTCCTTCTCTAATTTCTAAAGTTCTTAAACTATAGAAAAATTACACAATAGCAGATTTACAGAGTTTTAAAATAGAAATGTCAATAAAAATAATGGAAAGTCTAGAATGAAAGAATGAACCACGCAGTTTTATCATCTTCAAAAGTCACAACAAAAAAAATATGATGTTTTCTGGGTAGGGAAGAAATGTGTATTTCTACTAAGTCCATTTTTTCAACAATTTCTTCTTTAGCTCACTTTTCTTTTCTAGACTGAAGCGAAAGTGATTATGAAATATCTCTGTTAATGGGGTACTAAGTTGACAAATTCATTAACAATATGCAATTCATTAACACATACTTTATCCTCAGTTGGACTCCTACTGTTTTGACTAAAAATTTGTAACATTCAGAAATATCAATCCCATTTCAAAACTATTTGTCAGATATGTGGAACAATCACAGAAGGTTTCCAGTAGGTCTGTTTACCCTTAAGAACATATTTCCTTCCTCATGCCATTTGGTTAAGCATAATGTTTTTCTACTTTCATGTAAAACATATGAGAACAGACATTCTTGGTTGTAGGCTACTGCTGTAGTGGGTTATTGACTCATCCCAGTATGATAATTCTTCTCTTCTCTCATATGTTATTTCCTGGAACAAAACATTAACATTGTTAGGGTCCTGCTAGGTTTTAGAGAGTCCCCAACTCAGTTTTATCAACAAAGGAAATTAGCTGCAGACCCTAGATCATTTCCTAAAAACTGACAATCTGGACCTTGACCATGGAGGAGCCGCAGATAAAACACAGCTTGTTGGTACCAACATTTCAAATGATTGTGAATAGAAAAAAATAGTGTGATTGTTGTAATTTCACATCTGCACAAAGAAATACTTTTTCAGTGACAAATCATTTTCAAACAATAGCTCAATTGGATATGCTTGTTGTAAGACAGGAAAGATAAAGGAAATTTTAGAAACAAAACAATACAGTCAGTTGCTCTTTGACATTTCTCAGTGGGAGAATCCATCAGCAACTGTTCAACTCTGTTTATAAGGTAACTTTAAATTAAGTCTAAATGTAGGCAGGCCTTAACCATACTCCTCAACGTAAATATTCCCGAGCTTTGGTGAATTAAAAACACCAAATTATACGTTACAACTCAAGTCCTTTTCTCATCAACTTTGAACTACTTAGATAATTTTTCAACCATGCAGCTACAGCTCAGAATTATGTTTAAATCATCTTGGAATTTCATTTGAGGTTTTTTTTTTTTTTTTTTGAGACAGGTTCTTACTCTTGAAGCAGCTTTAAAAGGTGCATACAACAAAGCTATTAAACCTCTTCCATTAATTGAACTGAAGATGAGAACTGATACAGAAGATAAATATATATCATAAAGTACTACAGCACATACATATCATAGGACTGCCATAGGAGGGTTTCTTCTGTCCCAGCCTGCAGATTGGTTGGCATCATGAGAAACAGACAGACAAACAGCAAGATGCTGATTATCATGTGTTCATTTTTCAAGTGACTGAATAAGACTGGATTGGTGAAAAACGAAATCCGATGTTGAATTTGAGGCATGTAGATAAATATACCTGGGAGCTTCTTTCTGAAATATCCATTCACCAAAGCTGCCAGACCCTAGGCAACCAGCAGTGATAAACATTGAGAATTGTTTTTTAACAACTTTGACATTAATACCTAATAATTTTTGATTTAACTAGAAATTAAGTTTTTTCAGGGCAATTTCTGCTTTGTCACTTTCAGAGAATGATTTCAAATAGGCATCTTAACAGTAATTGCAATTTCATTAATGCTTAAACTAGAATATTTTTCTTGCATGAAAGTTTATGGGTGAACAGTTTGTGAGTATGCCTGGATTCAGTTAATTTAATACTCAGAAGAAATATTTTCTGGACAATGGGCTTTGTGTTTTTCACCCAGTTCTAGTGTTCCTTCCCCAATAAGAATGCACAAAGTAGTAGAGCAAGTACATTACTTGCCTGGGAGCCTCATGATTTGTTCTTCACCTCTAGAAAAATCTGAACGTACTAATAAGCTCTGGGATTTCCAGATCAGAAATCTCAGCCTCTTTAAGTCTTCTCTCTCATGCCTTTATAAACAATTGGACACAACAAGAACAGCTTGCTTTACTTTAGTCCAAGAAGTAGGCATGTGTCATGTCATTTCTTGTAGAATATCCTTTCTTCAATATGTTACTCCTTCTGGAAATCCATAAAGCAATCTTGAAGTGCTAAAAATGTCTTTTTGAATGAATGAATAAATGGGACATTGCACTTTTCCTTAGAATAAGGAAAAGTTTTTATGTTTACCTCAATATTTTTTTATTTAATAAATAGGAAAACATAATTTTTTAATTCTTCCTTTAATGATTGTCTTATAGGATAATGGCACTGCTCAATATGCAATACAATAATGAGGTACACACAGTACTTAAAAATATATTTATCTCCTTAGGTCAGTGTTAATTCCACTGAACTTTACATGCTTTTAATTTCTGTATTGGATCCAGCCAAATATCACAGAATTATTTCCTCCACCAAGAGAAATAGGGTTCAGTTTTATCTGAAGCAGATTTAGGAAATACCCTGGTTTGTAAATAATAAAAGCACTGAACCATGTCAGGAACAAAACAAAAAATAAAAATAAAAAATAGATTATGATAAAATGTGTATCACAGAAGAAAGGACTTAAGGAAAGATAAGCTGTTAAGAAAGAACCCTGGGGTCTTTTGGGGTTTTGTGGTTCTTTTTTTAAATAAAGCTGTCTAAAGGTGACCTCTTTTGAGCATACAGGAAGAAGTGTTTGAAAGGAAAAAAGAATGCTCTGCATTATAGAGCAGACAGCTTATTTAGCTAGGTTCTCAGAGCAGTAAAAGGTATAGGTATTCCTTAAAACCACTTTATGAAATGCTCGAGCCAGTTTATTGATTTCATAAGTCAGGAGGGAAGCGAACTTACAGTAGGAAAAAAGAATTTAAGGGAGTTTGGAACTAAGATTGTAGGAGAAAGGCCTACAACCACTTGCAGCCTGGGTTTTGTTTCTCTTAGGAGTTTACGTCCTACGAGTGACAGACTCGTGCTGCATAGCTGATTATTTTGGTAACCTATCTGTGTTAGGAACTGATAGATAACCATTTGAGAACAAAAGAAAGTAAATCAGTGGCAGACCTGAGACTAGTAGGAATTTTCCAAAAGGTTTCATACACCTCCATCAGTGCCCGTCTAGCACATTTTGTCATGCTGATATTCTTATGTTTAGTTCATAGCAGGAGGACTCAGCTTTGTAACTCATTGAGGTTTCTATTGCTGCTATTGTTGTTGACTACTACGTTCTGTTCATAGGGCTTTTTAAATTGTCAAGGGCTAAGCTGGTTCATACAGCAGTCCTTTGTTACAAAATAGTTTATTTGTTCATAGACATAGTCTTTGAATTAAACTTAAAAATACTGCCTTCTTACATTTTATATCCAATGATAAGAGGAAATTTTTTTTATGTGCCATATAGTATACTGTCTTTGACCCTGTGTATACTGCAACCATGCTATGCCATGACCTACAAGATCAATGAAAACAATGGTTTTTAGAGTTTGCTCTGAGGAATACAGCACCCTAATTTAAAACAAAGTGAAACATGATTTGAGCACAATCTATTCTTCACTGGTTACACGAGTTCACCTACAGAAAGTTTTTCAAAGTAGGAAAGTCAAATGTGTCCAGGTGTTTGGGACAGTAGAACTAATTAAGTCTTTTTCCTGATGCATTCCTTTTCCCTGAAGCCTTACCAACTGTATTCCAGTAGAAAGAGCATATAACCTAGTTCTCCTTATGAAACACTGCAGGCAAAAAAGAAACTGTGGCTAGTTGTTTCCTGGCAAAGTATTGAATGTTTGAGTTCCTCCTGCCTTTTCCTCACTGGCAGCAGTAATTTGCATCTTCATCCTCCATCTAGTGGCTCATTTTCAAGAAATATGAGACTTCTTTCCAATTCCTGTGAAACTGGCCAATATGCTTAACAGTTTAGAGCGTTATGAAGAACAGACTGTTGGCAAGAAGGCAAATGGACAGCACAGTCACCCCAATAATCTGGTATTTGAAACGTGTGTGTAGTAGTAGCACAAGGTACTTCCCTCTTCTCAGCCCCTAGAACACCCACATCACCTCCAAAAGAACTGACTGGATTCCTCTGATTTGTATATGTGCGTGTTTATATGTATATGTATAAATACATATACACATAACTATACACACATGGGAGGGACAATTTGCAAATATTTTGCGGAGAATTTTTTCTTTAAGTCCCTGTGTTCAAGCTCAAAGAAAAGAAACGCCACAATTTTTTGAACAGCACTTTATCTCCCTTCCCACTCCCCATGAAGAAAGACTACTTTTAAAAGACAGAGACAATGACAAGACATGTCAAGCGGATGGCTCACATTGCTGTCATTACAGATTTGTACATTTTCTATTGCTTTGTGTCACCTAATAGATGCTTTTTACCTCAGCTATAAGCTAATTAATCTTTGATGGCACAAAATCAAACATAAGGCAATGGTATACTAAAATTTACTTACTGTGTGTGTTTGTCTGCCATACTAATTAAGAGAATAATTTTCAGTCTTCTATTTTTCTCCTGTTGGTGAAAAGTAAGTTCAGACATCCTGGCAGAGATATAGGCGTATGATGTATGTAACGCATAGAGGGATGAATGCACTGCATTACAGTAGTAGAATGAATAATTCTTGCATAGGATCCAATGCCAAAGAAATTTGCTAGTTGGCAAGATCTGAGGGTCTGATGTACCTGTTATTATATTTACCACACAGGAGTCTTTCGTTTTACTTCTCTGAAAGCCACAACTAAACAGCAACTAGTTACACAGAAGCATGAAAAAAAACCCAACTGTTACATAAAAATGGTAACTATAGTAATAAAGAATAACTTAGAAGGAGACTGGTAACGTTCTGAAGAATTCAGAAATTATTCTAATGTGACCATTGTTAGTGATGGTGGTGTACATCGCAAGAATTTCTTCCCTTTGCTTTCACATTTTAAGACATAGAACCCATTACTTTTTTATTCATTTACTTTTATTTCTGCTAAGAAGCCTGCAGCTGATGAGGAAACAGGCTAAAAGGTTTAAATACAAAAAGGTTCATTGGTAATCTAGGTAAAATCGTTCTATTTATACTTCCTGTTATTTTGTAATGTAGTTGATCCCACGGTTTCTTCTAAGCCATGGTAAAAATCTTTCATTATAGTTTTTTTTTTCTCCCCAGTTTAATGAAAGATCAGCTCAGTTTACCTTTAAGTAGCTTGATGGAGCTAGATTCATTTTGTCACCTAACTAAAGGAGCAGAAGCTGGCTTGGATTGCTTCCCAGTGTGTAAAGACTCTCCCTGATGCACCAAAAATGGGAATCAGATTGAAGGAGGTAGCTTGTTTTACTGAGTGAAAACTCCGGAGTACAGAGCTCTTAATTTATCATCTTTTGAATTCAGATGAAAATCACTAATTAGCTGAAATTGCAATTAACCCAATCTAAGCAAATGAATAAACAATTACACTGTTGTATGTTGGTGGCTCTGTATAGAGGAATGGTAGTACAGATTTCAATGCAGAGAGTTTAAGTCAGCTTTTATCTGATCAGCATAATGTTATCCAAGCTATTGAAGTCATTTCCTCATGCTGGACAAGAAAGTCCTGTAGGACTTTGGATCATGCCAGACCACAGTGGGTGCCATTTGACTTTCTGATGCTTACTGTTACAGTTACAGCAAAGAGTGCTTCTCAGTAAGGTTGAACATAATGAGCAAACAAAAGATTTTGCGTGAGAATATACTAAATACAAGGGAATACAGTTTGACTCTGAGAAAAAATATGATGTGCTTATCTCAAAACACTAATTTGATTAAAAAGTCTATTTTATAAGGTTAGAGGGGAGTATGAAAACAAAATGTCATTTTTTAAACAAAACATTTTATAGTTTTATTTTTACATTGGGCAATAGGCATGAAGTGATTCATCTCATTATCACATTTTACTGAGGGTCATCCAAGTATAAAGGTCCCTGAGAAGAAGGCACAAAAATGTAGCCTATAATCTCTTGTATCCTTTCGTAGTACCACCTAAACTTGGGAGATAAACCAACATTCTCAAAAATACCAAAAATATATAAGAATCCTAGCCCAGCTGACTTTCATGAAAAATTCAATGGACTTAGATCCTTAAATACTTCACTCTAGAATCTTCTGATTTAAAGAATTACACTTTAATAGGAGAAAATGAAAGTAATGAACAGGAAATAGGACCTATGTCTATGACCAGTCTGGAGTTTGCTTTAAAGCCTAGTTGAAATATGTGCTTCTTTTTAAATTTTGTTATTAATCTAGTTTGTTAAGAAATGCCGGAGAACATTTTGCTCTTAGAGTATTCCAACTCTATTGCCACTTACAACAAAGCTATAATGATTAATAAGTATATCTGAATTCACTGTTTGCATATTTCAAAAGATATTTTAATAGCCTATTTTTCTTTGTTCTTAATAGAAAACAAGTTTTTAAAGTATCTGGATCATATGCAAGGCTTTCACTTAAAGAAGCGCTCAGTGGAGTTACATCTCTTATACTGAATTTTTCATATTGGCAGCATTTTCCTTCATTTGTAAATGAATCCGATGAAGCAAAGCTAGCTGCAAAAGCATCATCTTAATTTGTAATAATGGAAAATAAACCCATCACTTTATGTCTACTCTATCCTTCTTCCCTTCCCTGAATTGCAAAAGTTACATTAATATGGCCAATTTATTACATCTGAAAGCATCATTATGTAAATATGCTGGATATCCATTATAAAAGCAGTTCTATACAATATTATCGAAACGTTTTTTGTAATGCTGTTACATCTATATACTGAAAACCAGTGAGAGTTCAGCTGATTAGACATTATTTTGACTACAAAAAATATGTGATATTAAGAAATTGATAGTACAAATACAATTGTTGCAGTGTTTTGGCTTTTAACAATACTACTACTCTAGGAGAAAAGTTCATATTGCAGCTTTCAGAAGTTCCTTTCTAATCTAGGGGTCTGGGCAGATAAGAGGAATAAAAGGAAATATGCAGACCCTGGATCAGTTGTTCAAACACTGAAGAAATAATGATTTTACTAGAAAATATTATAGTTAAAGACTATTGTAAATGTTTGTATTGTCAAGGTAGAAAGCTGGAAGAATGAGGAGATGGCTTGCTTAAACAAGGTACAGATCTGTTGTGCCAAAAAGCTGAGGATCATCTGAAAGGGCAAGATTACCCAGCTACTTGATAACACCTGCCTTTTATCTGTAGACAAAAAATCAAGTTGATGTGAAACTAAATTAACTGGACAATAGTTTGCTACTGCACGTCAGCAGTCTAAATTGTCTTACCTCAATAAAAAAGGACACTTGCAGATTATGCTCTACTTTGTGTCTGAAATGGTGCAAATTGAAAGACAAACCCAGAAACTATTGGAATATTATCTGTAAGAACTGGTTTTAAAGGATACAGCAAATTATGTTGCATTAGTCTAAGCAGCTGTCAAGAAACAGTGAGCAAACTTAAATGAAATGGGCATTGTGTTTGTGTATATGCAGGTAGACATATACAGACAAGCACACAAATATTGGCCCAGAAAAGAGCAAATTGAGATCTGGCCAGCAAATAAGAACACTTCTGGATTGCCTTTAGCTACATTTCTAACACACATATACTTCCGAACACCCAATGAGAGGAATAAAGCTGTTTTGCTATACTATAATTTTAGGATACCCACTTAAAAGTAAATAGTAATGCAAGAACTATTTGCATAAGCATAATTTGCTTAATAATATTAATCTGTTTTTATTTCAGTTAGCGCTATTTGGTTTGTGCATTGTTAGAAAACCTAACTTTGACAACTTTTATCTTTGACAAGTTAAATCTCAAGATAATGTCAAAGATTCCTCAGTTAGAAGACGTGATCTTTCACTAAGATTTTACATTTCTCCAGACCTTCTCATTTCAGGCTTAAGGGCCTGTTCATTACTTGAACTAGATGATGGTTTCCATTAAAATACTGCCAATATTCACTGGGATGCTCCAGCTATGTAGTTAATATTTTACTGAATAGTTCCCCAGTACAGAATCCCATTCTGTGATATTCACTAAATATTAAACTCCATCAGCAACATTGCACATTTGAGACATACTATACAATAAATGATCAGCTCACTTGATCACCTAAATTCAGACACTCTTGAAGCTCAAGAGTATTTCTGTAGTTAATTGACATAATCTCTGCAGGGAGGGTATTTTTGAAAAGCAGGACTAGATTACACACATTTACTCCTGAAATTGAGGAAAAAATAGTGTTATATACTGAAAGAAAATCTTATTGGGCAGTCATTTATTTTTTGGAGTTTATTAGAAGGCACAGTTCAGACATCCTAATAAATAGCCATTCTATTCAGGAAATTAGTCTGCTTTTTGTAAAAGGAAGGACTTGAGTGCATGAAACAGTATTCACAGAGGATGAACATGGAGATAATACTGTTCTGATTTTTTTGACCTTTAAAAGCAAGAGACACATTCATTTTTATAGAGTGTAATAACTCTAAGCCATATTCTGCTAGAATCTCTCCAGGGTCACCAGCTCCCCTACAAACATCTATGTTAGGGCCAACGTAAGTTTCCAAGTAAGTTTCTGAATTTTTCTGACCTTAACA
Organism: Calonectris borealis; assembly: GCF_964195595.1. Taxonomy (NCBI): domain Eukaryota; kingdom Metazoa; phylum Chordata; class Aves; order Procellariiformes; family Procellariidae; genus Calonectris; species Calonectris borealis. Next base: position 89,138,009 of record NC_134313.1, read on the forward strand.
TTTTGGTTTGACAGAGTGTCAGACACCCCAACTGCTCCCTGTAGAGAGGGACTCAGGGCTTTGTGCATCCTAGCTCTCCCAGCTGGCAAGGACAGCCCCTTTATTCAAAAGAAACCACACTTTTACCTATTCCCAACAAATATGTGGATCTCTGCAAGCTCCCAGCAAGTGTTCTGCACTGCTTCTCTCTGAACACATTTTTTTCTTGTGGCTGAGTATAATTTATAAAATATGATTCTCTGTGTTTATATATACGTGTACATGCACATTGCCCGTTTTCTAGTTTTCAGTCTTGTTTGACTACAAGTGAAGCATAAATCTTGTGTCAAGATTTCTTTGGTTGAAAGTTTGTGGTTTTTTAAGATGAACTTACTCAGAAAGATGTGAGATGTTTTAAATAAAATAACAGAAAAGGGTTATTTTAAAGTATAAGTTAATAGCCTAATCATTGGCCTTCAAAGCATGTACAAATTTTTCATTGTTGCTTGGTGGCAATTTAAAAATATTTTTGCTATGCAGAATACAGAAAGAACAAACATTTTAGTATATAATTTAGTATATAATGCTTGTAACCTTCACTATGCAGCTACTTTTTATCAACGCATATTTTGATGACCTGTAACTCAAAAAACAGCTTGACAGATTTAAATTCATAATTTGCAGGAAATATATACATTTGGGTGCCACTCTGCAACAAATCCATTACCACTGCACAGACTATAATCTCCATAAACCATACAAACCTTCATAGCTAGGATTAGCTCTTGCTAATCCCCTCTTTACTTCTCTCCACTGTCTTTCCCTTCCCTGCTGCTCCAAGCATAAATGAAAATATGAAAATATGAAAAAAGCTTTCATATTTTAAGTCCTTATGAACTATCTCTGCCCAACCTTTCACCTCTTAGGTGATATCAGGACATTGACTCCCACCTACAGTTTTGCTAGCAGTGCCTGTACATGTATTTGGCAATATATAGCTGTTTTTCAACAAACATCTTCCTTCCTTTTCCCAAACCACTTTGTGGGAATGGACAACATATTCTTTTCATTCTGACCCTCCATATCTGCAAAATGACTAAATTATCTTTCTTAAAATCCCTTAAATCTGTTCTATGCTTTACAGCCCATAATGGGTGGGTGAATCAGGTGTTGTGACCCAGGTGTACCCCTCACATAGTTTCATCTATCTTGGATATCTCTAATTCTACTTCATCTGCTACTATAGTACATAGCTATGTTGTTTTTCCTGACACATCTCATTCTCTGTACTTGACTGCTGAAGGGCTAGTTCTCATTAGAACCAGTCAAGGATAATTTTTCCCTTTCCTGTTTTTAGAACATTAAGATTCTAATATGGCAGGTTTGGGAAAATTTCAAGTATCCTGAATTTCATTGTAGTGTCTAATGCCAGAACGAGTACTTGGAGTCTGATGCTGGATTCATAAATAATGACATGTCATTCTAGAGGCTCTAACAGACTTTTCTGACAAAAATATGTTACTGGCATGGATAAATTCCATCTTGGAGTATGACTTACATATTAAAGCCATTTATCTTTTTCCTGAAAGTCTGAAAATATACTCTCAGTGGGCAGCTGGCAGCCTAAAGAAATTAGGGGTCTTGGTTTATTCTGACAGCAGAGTCTGAATAACCTCTGAACTACCCTCACCTCTCTTTCTATTTACCAACAGGCCTTTTCATTTACACCTTCTTACCTCATATCCAATCTTTATTGAAATCCTAATGTTATGCCTCTAAATGTAAACAAAAAGATAGTTCAACCCATTTTCCTGAAATTAAGTAAAAAATTATATGTAATAGAAAAGAAATGAATCTAATCTATGTGGAACAAGTGCTGTCTTCTATTTTGACTTATACCAGCATTTTGAAAATCAAATGTAAACTTTACATTGTTCATCTTCCCCTTCTTTCTACAGAGAAAACTATTTTCTGAATCCTAAACAATCACTATGTTTGACGTTTGCCTGTTTTCACTAGGCAAAAGACATGCAGACATACATCAGTCAGACATGATACAGACTTTACATCAAGCTGGCATGTCATGCCAGTTTAGGCCTTTATAGCATTAAAAAAGTGACAATTTATGTCTCTCCAGTAGAATGCAATCATGTAATTTCTCAGTAACATGTGTCATTGAAGTATAAATTAGCTATGCTTTTCCTAGCTGAAAATAAGAGAAAATCTCTTCAATCTTCCTGTGATACCAGTGCTGCCTATTGTGGGGTTGGCAGAAAAGGTTAGAAACAGTCTTCCATTTTTGAGACTCATGCCATTTGTCAACCTCAATTTCCATGTAACAAGCAATAAGATGAAATGATAAACTGATGCTTCACAGCAAAAGTTAGAAGCAATAAAAAGTTATGTTCTTCTAGGAATGTTGCCATCAATCCATGCTTTTCAGTGTGGAGAAAAATAATTATGCTGAGCTGGCTTTTATCTGAGGTTTAGGATTTGAATAGTAAGCATGTTTTATATTTATAATTGTTATCATTTAGCTGGATTTTAAAAGTGGAATGATAATGGTGAATAAAAGGTGTAATTAGCCTTTCCCTGGTAGTTACACACAAGTGACAACTCACATAAATCCCCCATGATTTTGTTTGTGCAATCTGATAACATATCTAATGGACAGCAATAAATAGCTGAGAAGGGGTAGAGTGTTAATTTCTTAAATTGCTCTGTCTGTTTCCAAGGTCTGACGACTGTTGGTCTACACACTTAGACTAGTATCGATAGTTACACATATGTTTGAATGGAGGAGGTATTTTACAATCATGTAAGTCAGGAGGGGGAAAAAATGTACCAGTATCTGCATGTATATAAACAAAGTGGATTTTCTTTTGCATATTGTGGTGTTTCTTAAGAAAGTGTTCTTCTGTGAAAACTGGACCAGTTTTGGGAGCAGCCATGTAGAGATGGCTGGACACAAATTAATATGGTGAGGCAGCCAAGTATCATTCTGGAAATAAATAGTATTTTACTTCATCTTTCTGAAGTGCTGCCAGAAAGATTATTAAATTCATAGGCTTTTCCTCACTGGGACACCAGTAATCTTGAAATGCTTAATCTTGGATTAATTCTCAAGCTTGTCAACTTTACTGGAGAGTCTCGCATTGTCCTTGATTAGCATTGTAATTATGTTACCATGTCCCAAAGCCATATTTTCCACCTCATTGACATTTCACTACCAAGTGTTCATCTACCCTGCAAATCCCCTGCATATTTCCTTAAATACCTATACTGACTCCCATAGACCATCTAGTTTTTTATACATGCATGCTATATGTACAGAACTGGAACTTAAGCAAATTAAGTTTCAACAAGCCAAGTTTCACACTCAGTAACATGCATAAATCCAGAATAACATCATGAGTACTAGGAAGTGTTGTTTCTTCCCCAGTCTCTAATCTGCGTTTGCACTACGGATCTAGCATTTTCAATCTTTAGATCTGTTCAGAAAGCAAACATGATTGAATTCATACTAGGTGTTAAGAAAGAAGTAAAGATCTTTAAGGTCTTCAGGAGCAAAAAATAGTAGCAGCACCTGAGTGCTGAACCTGAAGGATGCATGGGTGAATTCTAGCTTTTCTGTATCACAAACCCAGCAGTTCCTGCAGTTCACACACTTGTGCAGAAAGACATATATGCTTTCTAAGACAAAGGTGGTTTTGGTTTTGTTTTTGGCTTGGTGCTAAATTGCCTAAGCAACTTTTAACTGTTTTTTTTTTTGCTTATTTTGCATGTGGTGGGAACTTTTCTATAGCTGATTTCTCATGTCAATTAAATTAATTGCTATGGAACAACTGTCCAGCCACACCATTTGAGAGATATAGATCCTCATTTGTCAAGACCGAAGAATTTACAAAATGTGATTCACAGCTTTGTTGTCTAGTTACAGTACTTCAAAAATAGTTCCTTCTATTTAACTGAAAATTATCTCCAAGTTTTCTAAAAAGTGTTTTCATGAATATTCATCGATTAGCATGAAAATTTGAAGTTGGATCAGTGTATAGGCAAAGTTGTTAAAATATTCAGGGGCAGAATTATCCGTATTGCACTTGAGTAGGCAATTGCCTATTGATGAAAATTAATCTGAAAAATTAATTTGGCAAGGTTCAGATCTGGAAATTCCCGTACTTAGTGAATCAAAAGCTGGATCTAAAATGCACATCAAAAAGGCTTATCACCAATCATGAAAACACATGAGAAGCCTTGAAAACAGCAGGGTGAGGAAAACTGGCATAGAAGGCCTCTGAAGGGTAACTTGAATGTCAGCTTTGATCAATGTTGACAAATTTGTTAGTTCAGCCCTTTTCTGATATGACTCAAAAGTATTGAAAGGGCCTTGGGGGGATATATTTTGTGGAAGCAGGAGTAAAATGGTAATACAAAGTATGAACATTTATCGCCTACCAGTGCTTGAAAATTAATTATCTTATAGATATATTATGAGCAGAAAATGTCAGTTTGCACACTGTTATCCATTTTTTCCTAGACTTTTGAGATTTTACCTAAGTCTGAGCTGTGAAGCGTTTCGGTAAAAAAATGAAGTGGGGAGCTGACATGACCTTAGGCCATCAAACACATAGCATACCTGTGCTGATCACTGTAGATGACTTTTTTATTGGAAATAAAAAAATGAAACCTTACAGTGTTGACCTGTAAAATGAGAATCCACAAAGAGAGTTAGGAGTTTTTTGTTTGTTTGTTTGTTTGTTTGTTTTTAAAGCTGGAAATAATAGCTTTGCTCTCAGAAGAAGAAGAAAATAAACCAGTTTCCTAAAGAAGACAATCAGTAAAGTAGAGCTCTTTTATTTGCATTGATACAAATTGATGCAATGAAATCTTTTTTCCACTGGGTGATTGTTCGTACAAGCTCATACTGAGAGACAATTCTTGTCTTCCCCCAAAAAACGAAATCATTTTTAAATGAAGTTTAATACATTTAAAAATGGCCTTATATCTGTGGCAAGCTATTGATAGAAGGGGAGAAGACTCAGAACCTGTAGGTTTCTTTCTGTCACATGTCTTGAGAAAAGACATGATGCAGATTGGGTTAGATCTGGAAACTGAATCCATATCTCCTGAAACTTACCCCAACACTTTTCTGCTTGAGCACTTGTAGTAGCTGGGAACCAAATTCAAAATTCTTCTTTGAGTTCCTATATGACTGGATTTTGAGGGATGTTGAAATATACTTATTTTTCTGACAATAGCTCCATGTTTTCATTTGGATTATTGACTACTCTGCCGCAAAAAGTGACTTGTTTTCAGCTTACTGGCAAAACATTATCATAGATTTCTCAAGAAAAAAAAAAGAAAAAAAAAGAAGTCATGAATGCCAGTCCCTTCTGTGTTAAAAATAATGAAATGTGTTAGTATGCCACAAGAAATATGTTGGTGATAAAGACCAAGTTCACAATAATTGTGAACTTCAGCAGCTCTTTATGGAATTATTACAAAGAGTTGACATATTCTGTGTGACTCAAATCCCAACATGAATTTCAGGGCAAGGTAGATGCCTTTGCTGGCTGCGTTGTAGGCCAGTATGACAGCAGGTTGTCTTAACACTCTTTGCACTGTTCTTGGTTTATGACAGATTAAAAGATACGGTGTGTAGAGCTGCAGGCTCACAGTCTTCCTTTACCGTTAAATTCAAAGACAATGCTTGGATTAAATTTGATCTGAGGTTCTCACCCTTGGTACCTGCCTAAGTTGTGTCGCAGCCGTGACCATGCCTGGCCATGGGCCTTGTCACCCCCAGTCTGCCGCCTCAACCACCCAGTCACCACAACCTCACCTGGCCATTGCCCACGCATGCCCCCACCAGGACCAGTCCTGATCCTGACCCTGTTGGGCTTACTGGGATACAGGGGGACTGCACCCCTCTGGGAGGGCATTATTGTACTCAGAATGCTAGAATTGACCATACATATATATATATTTGTGTATTTATTAGTTTTGAAGCATCGTTAATACACCTATACTATGGCCAGGCAACAGCACTAGAACCAGTGTTTTATCATGTAGCTCTGGTGCAGCAGATACCCTGCATAAATTCTTTAAAAATAAAGTTATTTTAAGTAGTTCTCTGACTCATATGCTGCCATGATAAATGGAAAAGCAGAAGAAAGATGTTATTCTGCAGTGGTTTATATAAATTGATAGCTTTTTCTGGCTTTTGCATCCTGTCATCCTTGCACTGCACTTTGGTTCAAGGGCCTGCAGCTGTCCTGGTGTTATATATGAAATCAATTATCAGAGAAAGCAGTAAAAATGAATGGGTCAAAATATGTTCAAGCACTGTAGAAAGCCATGACTCTGGGGATGGCAACATGCAATGTCAATGAATTTGATAAGAAATAAGCATGTTCTTTCATGATGATTCAATAAAATCAGCATTTTCTTACTGCACACAGTGCAGTTGCATTAAGCCAAGTAATCAAGTAATCAAAGCTATTTAAAGTGACTGATGTCATTCTGCAGGAGCATGCAGAATGAACAGATTTTTAAAGATAGGAAATAGCTGTTGATGTTCAAGTTTTCTCCTGCATTTCTCAGCCTTAATTTATTTTCAGCCTCAAAAATAGCCAAGGACAGACATGCTTACCAACCCCAGATCCTTTCGAGAGCCCAGGAAGGAGTTTCATCATTGTGTGTATATGTGCGCACACACACAGAGACCCACGGACTCCATGAATTCTCATCTGACAGCCTGATTTTCACAAACTGCCACTTACCCAGCCGGTCCCATTAACTGTAGGAGAGCTGGTCCACCATTCAAGCCAACTGAACAAAAATCACACCTGTGTGGCTTTTTGTGGAAAAAAGGGCTCATTTTGAGAGTCTGGGATGTTTTCCTCTGAACTTCCAAACCTGTCTGAGGTTTACATGTCAGCCATTACACCCCAAAGGCCCCTGTACATCAGCACAAAGACATGAACTTGGAGCGCTGGTTAAAATTTGTTCCTCAGTTCCAGTGATCTGCACAGATCCTGTGCAACTCACTTTCATGAGTAGTGCGTGCATGTCTGTGATTGTCTTTTTCCCACCATCAGTTCAAAGAGGCCAAGTAAAACCTTTTCATTTTAAACCCAGAAAAGCAATTAAAACAACCCAGGACCTTGCAACATAATAAACTGGGTATTGTCCAGGACAAGTCTCTGTGTACAGGCAGAGGTGAGATTTCCTTGCCCATGCTCCAAGCTGGCAGGCAGCGAGTCTGCCTGTGTGGGGAAACAGATGGCTGCTGTGCTCTACTAAAGTAGTATACACCCTCTCCTAGCTTCTACGTCAAATATAAAATAGTTCCCCCATGTAATATATACAGTTTGTGAGACTTTAGTCCCATTTCGTGTCTTTATTATGTGGTACCCCAAACAGTGCATTTGTACTGTATCGGTTTAAAATAATTAATTCTTTTTTTTAATATAATTTAAGCCTTATGGCAATAAATTTGAAAACCTGCTCTCTCTGCAGTATCCTTCCTAGGAGCCAGGAATGAGATGTATAGGAGTAAAATATTAATATAAGATTGAGTTAAAATGAAAAATTGGTTCATGACCGGTACAGTAAATAAATTCTACAGTGTAGTGAAATGGCAAGTACGTAGCAAAAGTAAGTGGGAACTTAACTACAAAAAAAAAAAAAAACAAAAAAAAACCAAAAAAAAAAACCAAAAAAACCCCACCAAACCCAAAAACTGATGAAACAAATCACTTTGGTCACCAAAGTAAAGGCTACAACATAACATGAAGAAAAACTAGTTTTTCATAGGCCTGACCCCTGTTCTTACTATAAGCAAAGGGAATTTTGTCACTATCTTCAAACACAGCTACAGATTCATGTTACTGCAATTTCAGCCCCTTTTTTTGCCAGGCTTAGCTAAAGAATTAGTCATGTTCTTACATTGCTGTCCAAGACATTGACGATACTCTAGAGTTTTCTTACGACCCTTTTTGGTCACCTCACAACCTTACATTGTAGCTTTGAAATCTTGCATTAAAGGATACAAAATTTCATACAAAGCCTCAATTAAAAGCAGACTGCTTATGGCCAGAATTACTGTATCTACAATCAGAGATAAAAGAGAAAGAAATCAAACACCAGTTCTCCCACAGTCTTATACTCCAGAGGGATTTTATATGTGGAATCCAGAGCTTTATTTTTACGTACCATGAGCTTGCATTTGATTGTAATAGTCTGAATGTCAGAGATATTCATGAAGGAGGGAATATGGCCTTTGGTTTAATTTGTTTCAATTTCATGCTGAACACTGAAGGGATAAGGTCTGTGTATGTGTAAAGTAATGTAGGCTTCCTCATCCTCCAGTCCAAAGCAAAAGAGGAAAATAAAACAAAACAAAAGAAAGCAAAACAAACAACAAAAAAAGAAATGTCAGTATTAATTCCACATGAATAATGAACCATGAGAAAGTTACTTAGGAGATAAAAGACTTCCTGAGTCTAGTAGTTTTGGGCATATAACCTTTGTCGTGTATTCTGCCTATGTCATAAAATGCAGTTTTTACATACTTGTGTATTATTTCTCACAGCCAAGAAACTGAAGGAAAGTAATAATGTTCAAAGAGGTAAAATAAATCAAATTTCCATCTTCGGCTTTAAGATTTTATATCCTTGAAATTTTTCTGCTCTTGGTAAATTTCTACATAGAATAATGTATCAACTGAAATACTTTTACTTTCTTTTTTTTTAAACTTTGCTTTTAACTTTTTTTACAACATTTTTTCTATAAATAAGGAGGAATTTTAATGCTTTATATAAATTGACATCATCAATATAACAATTGCATCCTTTAACAATTTTACAAAAGAAAGACATTTGCTATACATTTGCTATACTTGTGGTGTAATGCCAAAGAGATGTTTGTATTCAGTATCTTCTTTTCATGTGAATGCTTCCACTTCATGATACGTGCAGTGTTGAAGTGTCACAATTACACTTTGGTTTGCAGAAAAGACCATACGATAGCATGCTACATGAAACTAAACTGTTTTTTTCAGGATCTATCACCCATATTTTGTTGGCACTCTACACTTTTTTAGACTGAAACTAGATTTTGATGATCACAGCCCATAATCTATCAGGATTTTCTGGTGTAAAAAGCCACAGAGTGAGGTAAAGAAACAAAGGAGCAAGGGCTATGCTTATATCCCAGTGCTGAGGCAGTCAACTCATCTTTAGGTTTAATAATGTGGATCAGGGCCATAAATTACACTTATGCTTGTCGTAAAATGCTCACTTTCTGACTGTTCCCTATTCTGACAAGCCTGGCATTCTATCTCATAAGCATTGTTTGTTTGCTTACTTTTTTGTTATAATTGTGTTAAAGTTTTTATTTTGTGATTTGGCAAGCAAGAACTAAATGGCTGGTATGATGTATAAAGAATGAAGATTGGAGGGCAGGCTGAATCCAAAAGAACTTGAGATCAATGAGAAGATGAGTAAAAAAGATAACAGTGATGGCCAATGGAAAGAAAGTGTGAGAGGAGCATGGAGAGAGCATGGAGCATGGGAGAATGGGTCAGAATAAGCAATCAATATCAGTGTACTCTTGGGATGCTCTCAAGTGTCCAGATGCGGCCTGGCTACATTTGGCTTATTCCTATAACTGGACATGTCAAAAAATATAGGGAAGTTCAGAAGATATAATGTTATGTATGTGACTTTTTAGTGGAAATGGATTTTTAATGATCTGCTCCAGAAGCCCAGTAATAGCAGCTGCTGAAATACAACCACTTTTCAGAAGACCTAAAGTTTTGACCTTTAGACCAAGTTAGCCCAGGCAGAATTAACATTATATCTTCATCTTTGTTTAACTCTACTGTGCCCAGATATTGCAGAAACTATGAACAGTGGCTGGCAATGGTATGTGTCTCCCATTCTGCAACATTTGGAAGAATCCTTTGTGTGATTTAAGGACGGAATCAAAGGTTTAAGCAAGTTTCTTTGCCATCAGCTGATTTAACACAGACAGAGCTTTAACAAAAACTTTGGACTGGAAATTAAAAGTTCAAGTAATATTTTAAAAGGAAAAGAAAAAGCTTGTTTCCTCCTGCTACAGCCACTTGTTATAATCCTGCATTAGGACTATGAAATTTTACCAATAACTGCATTAGAGCAGTAGAGTCAGAAATCATAGAAATAATAAGAATATTACGACAAACTATTGTTCTAATGTGTTCATACCCTCTAATACTTCTAGACTGACGAAGAATTTAATATGCCTGAAAATAATATTCACTTGTCCTCCCTTTTTAAAAAATCAAGAAGAATTGGGCCCAATCTGTTTAAAAATTCCCACCTCCCCAATTCTCTCTTTCTTATTACTGAAAATATAATTTGTTTAAAAGAGTAGGGATGGTGAGGTAAGATCTGAATTTAAATGAAGTTAAATTTCTGTAACTTCTTATTTAACCTGAAGAAAGAGTGAAATTGTTAGCAAGACCATCATTCCATTATATATAACTGACCTGAGTTGTATAGTTTATTTGAAACAGCTTGCTAAATGAGAAGTTGAATGTATGTCACATGGTGTTCTTTGCTCAAAGAACAAAGTGTGGGGAAAGAAGACAATAGTTTCTCACCATCGAAGAAGCTGTGGATAAGCCCCCTGCTGATGTTAGAGAACCCAGCCCTCCAGATTCAAACCCAGGAAGAAGTTTTGCTGTTGGCATCAGTGCAAATTGTATTGCTCTCACATGAAGAAATAATATAACAGGCCAGATAGGGATGTATTATGAGATTATAGTAGAGCAAAGACTCTGCTCATACTTACAATTTTTTAAGCTTAATAATTTTACTGAATTTACACATTTTATAACTGGCAAAGAAATAATCTCTTATCCTATAAACTCACCAAATCATTTTCAAATACAGGTCATCTTTCTATTACTTTCCATCCCACAAAATAATTAAGTTTGCAAACTAATCCAGTGGCATTTTACTTTGGTTGCCTACTTAAAGGACTACAAAGGTCTGCATAAATACTTACAGAATCCAGTTCCTGTCTATACTAAATGTAAGAATGTACATAAAGTCTTCAGAGACCTGAACTTTACGATATTGAAAACTGTGATAAAAACTTTAAAGCTTAAGCCCATATTTGGTGAGAACAATTTCAAATAAACTTCCCCAAGAGTGTTTTCTTAATAAAAACCACAATTGCCTTAAAGCTCACTCTGGAATACAAGATATAATAAAAACACAAACACAAAATAATGAATAGATGTTCCCACACCATCGCTGTGTTAACTCAGCATTTCACTTTTATAAAACATTTTCTTCCAGTCTTTCTCTCCTTTGATCAGCAACTCTCTTATATAAAGATTAAAAATTAGTCAAAGTTCTTCAGGTCAGGAACCTTGACTTTTTTCTGTCTGTGAACCACCTTGCAAAGTTATGGCTTCTGGAAAATAAAAAGAGCCTAACGGTGACTCTTGTTTTTATTGTTTATTGAGTTATATTTTCCTGAACACATTATTGCTTCACATGAGCATAACAAAAACAATAAAAAGCCAATATTCTGAGAGTAAACAATTTAACAGTCTAATTTTTTTTTAATACTCCAGATACATTCCTGTTTGAGTTTAACCAGTTTCTTAAAAATAATAATGCTGAATATTACTGTTGTACAGAAAAAAAGTGTTTCTTTGTATAAATTAATTTTGATAAATGAAAACTTTTTGCAGGCCAATATTTTTAATTGCAAGAAAAGCAAAATCCAGATGTTCCTAATCTGAGTGGTTTGAAAGCTGGCTGACAGCATTTTACTACACTGTTATAAGCTCCTGAAAATGGACATACTGACAAAACATAAACCAGAGCAGTTTAACTGACATGGCTCTCTAATATATTCATCCATTTATTTATCAGTGCCATCTCTATATTTTTCTATTTAATTTTCTATATTTTTTGTTTACTTGGAGACATGAATTGCTGATTTTGGTGCATAAAAAAAACTAGTGGAACTTAAAAGGTGATTAAATAATGCAAATATTCAGAATTTTTATTAAGATGCCAAATGCAATAAATAGCATTCCAGCTTTCTTTGATCTGTGTCTGCAGAGGAGACAGTAAAAAAAAAATATTCTGTCACTAAAAATTTCAGTTTTCCTATATAGATCTCTAAGAAATCAAATCGTACAATAAAAGTCTGAAACTTCACCTAAGTAGCATAATATGGTGCTGTCACCTCTTATTAATAAGACAAAATTTAAACTATAATTTGTGTATACTCTTGTACGTCTTTATTCATAGTCATCCTGTTGTCCTTAAGATTTCTTGTAGAGAAACTTGTGCAATGTTTCTTTCTTTCCAGGTGTTTCTCAGTATATTTCTTTTCCTAAATAAAAAAATCTCCAACATAATAAACAAAGAATATTGGAGAAGACTGTAACATGCTGTCAGGGACTGGACATTGCTTTGTATCAATATATTATCTGTAGCATTCTTTCATGAGTAAATATTGTATTATATATGTACAGTATGCAAACTCTGTTTCATTATAAACTTCCAAATGCCTAAATAAGGGCTTCAAATAATAAAGGCATTAGATACTATTATCATTATATAGCAAATATTGTATAAGATTTAATATTGAGTTAATATAAACTTTATATTTGATATAAAAGATTAAATTATTATTATTAGATAATATATAAATTAGAAGTTAGTCTTAAGGCCTTTTTTTCCTTAGAATGAAACATGGATGTGTGGAGTAGGATTGCAGTCATAAATTACTTAGTACAATGAGATCCTAGTCCCTGACTGGGATTCCTGGACTTTTGATAACAGAAGTGGCTGATAGAAGTTGTTATGAAAAATCTTAAACACCAACATTGTTATTATTTTTTCTGATACTTATATGCTATTTTAAACCTTAGTACACTACTATAAACAGTACTATCTTAACACTATTTTCTTAATTTCAGCATAACACAACACATTTTTACCTGTGAATTTTAATGAATATTACATTGGTGATGGGAAAAAAGTTGTGAAGCACACCACAGAAGATATACTGGAAGTCATATCGTGTACTGTAGGTAATTTACTTTCCAATAAGATCACTCATAACTGCAGGATGTTCAGGACATGTAGTATCATGATTTCAATATATACATCTTGTTGCAGTAGGGGGATGGACGACAAGGGAATTTTTCTGGCCTTAAAAGATGTTTCTTTGTTGTGAAAATTTATCTGCGCTGTGGGAGGTTTTTTGCCCTGAGTGACAAGGTCAAGTGACTAATATCAGTAAACAGTGAAATAGAAGATATATGTTGGACTAAAGAATCATATGTCATTTCACCGGTCTATGTCAATGTCCCTAACCTGTCTTATCTCTGCATGAAAACTCCAGCCTATTCTGTAACGTCTCCAGAATATCTACCCGACAGATACTGCTCAATATGAATAAAGGAAAATTCTTATTACTTCTCCATGCTCCACTTACTACCTACTTTTTTCCAACCACTTTTTCAAACAGCTCAATACAATCTATCAAGAAGGCCCATAAATCAAGCATGCTCTTCATCTGAGACAACAATGTCTAAGGCTGAGAGGTTTTTTTTCATAAGATCGCAACTGTATGGCCCTCCCTAACCATCCACATATTTCTCCAAAATATTCTCTCACATTCTAACACCTTTTTCTTTGACCATGCCAAATGCAGTCTTTCCTGTTTGTATCCTGCTGCAAATAGGATTTACCAATCCTATCTCTTTGATCAAGTGACTCCTATTCATTTATTGCAATTGGATCTGCATTCCTTTTACTTCATACTTAAACTGTGTCTCTACTTTTAAAGTCCACCAGAGAAAAAAATGTCATTCTAATTAATATCAGCCCTTTCTTGCATGTTGTATCTTTTCTGTCCATTTTCACCCTTTATCCGCATTTAAGTTGTAAGGCCTTCATTGTAATCATAAACTTAAATTTTGTTCTATCTTACTAAGCTTTTAGCAGAACATGTCTTAAATTCTGGACTGGGACTGATGGCATTTTCAAAATCCCATAAAGACTTTAGACCTTGACTTAGGACAAAACAAAGGAGATAAAACAAAAAAGCATACCACACAGACCTAAGACTACAGGAAAATGTTTCCATCTACTTCTTTCAGTGGGAAGCCTATGACACTGTGGTAAACAATTTTCTTTTAGGTTAGTAGAAGGGACACATAGCTGAACCACACTGGTAAGATATAGATGATCCACAGATTTGGAAGTGAAACAGTTTTGTTCTCTTTAGTATTCTTTTCCATTATTTAGAATCAACAACCATTTGGCCGAGAGAGCCTACAAACCAACTATTTATTCAACAAGCTAACTGCATACAGATATTCCCTAGAAATACACAAAGCAGCAGTTCTTTTTTCAGAAATGCCATTCATCTTCTTTGTTTAGATGTTGAAGGCTGGATCAGAACACTCACGTGGTGCAGCCCAGCTACATTTGCAAGAAATCATTCTTTACTACATTAAGACTAGTCTTCGTGGATCAGTTTAGTTTTAGAGAAAAGTGTTAATCTTTATTCAGTAGTCTTCATTTAACACAAAATGGCTTCTAACAGTAGTGACTGTGTATCAGTTTAATTTTAGAAAAGTCTTTGCTTGTTTTCAAAACAGCATCACTATAGTTGGAAAAAGAACTCATATGAAATGCTGATGACTTTTGTGCTAAAGTAAAGCTGAGAGAGCATAAAGTGATGAAAAAGGATTAACATTTTGACATTTTTTGACATCATTATCTGTTAGTTTGAAGCTACCCAGTGAAGTGTTGGAAATAGCATGATCTGTGTCTGTGGGATTCATCTTCGGTGGGGATCTGAGCTCCAGTTGTGTGAACAGAACTCTTGCCACTGAAATATCCAGGAAGATTCCCATCTGTAAAGAAGTTTAGAGCACTAGTCCTCTCTTGGGTACAAAATTACTATTTTGTTATTGTTACACTTACTGTTCTTGACTTAATGTGACTGTATTCTGCAACTGTGGGCAAGCTTTAAAAATCATTCCTTTGTGGCCAACTGTACTTTTCTCATCATTCTGTAATGATTTTACTGAATTCATGTCTGGAAAAAAAATTCACTGCTTGTTCTTGGAGAGCTGATGTTAAAATCTCAGTAAAACTTCTAAGTATTTTTGTTGCCTGAAGCAAAAATTAGATCAGAGTATAAGCATTCAAAACATAACCATTGTAAATGATCTAATCTTCAAATTCACTTGTGGATTCTGGTCATCTGCACTGTTTTTACATAATTGTTTGGAATTTGTTGCTTATATTCACCTTCTTTTTTAAAGCTTTAAGGCTGATTAAATAAAACACAATATATATATATGGTACATATTTGTAGCTAGGGATCAGAAACCTCACTGCAAAGACTTTTTTCCTATGCACAGAGTGTTACATGCTTCTGCTTCTTGTTCTGAAAACTAGAACTGAAAAAGCAGATAAAGCTTCACTAATTTCCAATCTGAAAAGCTGCAGCAAGTGCACAAAAATAATATTGACTCTGTCACCCTCAGTGTAATATGGTCTTGTGATCTCTTAAATCCCTAGATTTCGGTTATGTTGCCAGCACTCTGAGGGTTGGCTTGATATCAGTAGGAGGAAGAATGACCATCATACATTTTCAGTAATTTGATCTTGTTCAGTTAATGTTGTTTAATTGTTACTTGTTTAAGGTTCTATTACACAGGCTTTCACGAGGAGGAATACTAACTTAGAAGTGAGCTTTTTGTATAGAAAAGATAAAAAATTGGCCTCTAAATTTTCCATTCTGTGAGTAGATTGTCTCATCTTCTAACACCTGCCAACAGCAGTGTGCCCTTGCAACAAAGGTGGCCAGTCACATCCTGGGCTATTTTAACAAGCTTTGTGGGCAGCGAGTGCAGAGGAATGATCCTTATCCTCTATTTGGCACTTGTGAGACCAAATCTGGAGTTCTGCATCTAGTTTAGGGCTCCCCAGTACAAGAAAGGTATTGACATATTGGAGCAAGTCCAGCAGAGGCCCACCAGGATGGCTGGGGGCTGGAGCACAGGACGTAGGCAGAGTGACTGAGAGAACTTCTCTGTTCAACAGGGGAAGAGAAGGAGAAGGGGGAATCTTACTGCTCTCTGTAACTATCTGATTAGAGGATACAGAGAGGATGGAGTCAGACTCTTTTTGAAAGTGCACAGTGAATGGACATGAGACAACGGCCAGAAGCTTGAACATGGGAAATCCGGATTAGATACAAGGATTTTTCTATTGTACCATGATGGGGGACAAACACTGGAAGAGGTACTGAGAGAAGCAGTGGGATTTCTATCCTTGGAGGTGTTCAAGACATAACTGGACATGTTTCTGATCCTTCTGCCAGATAAGCCCTGCTTTGAATTTGCGGGAGCGGGTTGGACTGGATGACTTCTGGAGGTCCTTTCCAACATGAGTTATTCTGTGATTCTGTCATTCTATGAACTACATATCTGACAACTCATTTTTGCTGTGAAACAGCAGCACTGTGTCTATATCTCTATAGGAACTAAAAGTTTATGTCTTCCATCATTTGCTGCCACAGTGCTGTTAGCATATCTAGATTTTTTTTTTTTTTACTGTTTTGTAGTGGGTGGGATTCTGAGTTAAATTAATTAAGAGATTACAGGCACCGTTCTACACCACTGTCTTGATGAATTTATAATTAAATGAGATTATAAAAGTTTCTGTCTTCTTCCTTAGACTTTTCAAGACAACAATAATACTCTTCTTCAAAGACTTTCGAAGGCAGTTTCCAACTCTTTTTTCATATCTTGTTTACTTCTCTTTGAAAGCTCTGCAACTGCATTATTTTCTATTCAAATTTCACTTCGTAGGATTTCATCAAAAAAACAGAGAGCTCTTCCCGTTGTTCATCATCAGGCAATATAAATGCCAAACATGCTGCCTCAATACTAATGTGTTCAGCAAGACTTGGAGAGTTCCTTCAAAAAGCAGGCAAAAAGACATTAAATTAGAAATGCCGTTATCCCCTATATCTCTGTATGTCAAACAATTAAAGCATTGGCAACTGTTGATAATTAGCAACTGAAATGAACTCTTGCTACTAGTTTTTACTACAAGCAAATAAAGACCAAGAACAACTACTTCACAAGTGTATAAAATGTCAGTGTGGGCTGAAAAGTGTACCCATATTTTGTTTGACTGTGGAAGTCAGGAACCTGGCCAGGCATCTAAGCACTACAGTTAATTTTCAGATTTTGGCGGTGTTTTAAACTACCCCTTTGTTTTGAACTGTGCTTATATATGCTATATATTCTAAACTACAGTCTATGTAAGTAACTTGCTTTCAAACAGGGTATCACATGTTAGACTATCTGCCACAAGCCAAAACTTCTCATTCATATTAGAGAACTCCAACAGATATGGAACTGCACGTTATTTAGCTTTCCTTGGGTTAAATACTATGGTTTTTACAACATCTAACATGGTTGTTATTTTTTCCCACTAGTACAGATATTGGTTGAAACTTTCCAGAACTTTTAACAGTATTTGAAATTAAGTCTTCACTCATCCTTTTATACAAACAACTTAGTCTCTTTTTTTTTTTTTTGGAAACCAGTTAGTTCACTTAGTTCATTTGGTTATAGATTCATTTAGGTTGGTTTTTTTTGTTTGTTTTTTTTTTTTTTTTTTTAATCATAATGTCATCTGTGAAACCACTTTATGCTTATGCCAAAAAGGAAAATCCATAATGATTTCTTACTTCGAAACTCTTTGACTTCATTTAGTTGAATTTTGGGGCAAAAGCTTAAACAGTTTTGCAATTTAAAAAGATGATGCTAACTTACCAGGTATTTTTTTTTAAAATTCTTTAAATCCTAGTAAGCATCCTTCTTCTGAGCATTTCATCTAGTTAAATTGTAAATCACAAACTGTAAATATCTCCCGTTAGGTTCTCAGTTGCTCAAAGGTTACCCATTAGCAACAGAGCCAGCATAAAAGGTTATATTTCTTGCTACGTAAAAGAAATAAACTATCAAGTTATTTTTTAACTAGCAGTGGTATTCAGAGAGGCGATCCTGTAAGGCATGTGCTTAGAGAATGTGAAATTCAGGTCTCTGGAACTGTGTTTTGCAGTTTCTTTCACTGTTACCATTAATTTTGCTTGCCTTTGATACTGTGGAATCACTGAAGCTGACATCAAAGCCATCTTTCTTCTCCCCTCAGGAGACTATACCAAAAACAGAGTATCATACTAGAAGGCAATAAGCATAGAATCAGTGATATATTCCCTGAGACAGTGGAAATATTCTAAATAAATATATGTCTAGAGAGAAATATAAGCAATTAAATGAGTGAATTAGGCATTTGAACATACACTTTTCTTCACTAAAATAAATATGCTGTTGATAACTTTCAGGTGCAATTAAAATTTTATATCTATGGTATTTTAGACCACCTATTCACAGATATTCCTGGTGAAAGTATTCTCCCTTTGTACTGATCATTGCAGTTCTATAAGTAGTTCTTCAGTCTTTGCTGTTATTTTTCCTTTTAAATTATCACAGAAAGTTAGAGTGGAAGTTCCATTTAAGAGAAGGTTTGACATTTGACGTTTACTTCTAACTTGTTTTAGAATGAACCTTGAAAATTTCAGAATTTACCAGAAAATGAAAACGAAATGAAAAATATCTTGAACAGCTAATGTTTTATTTTAATTTGACATTTATCATATTATAATATATACCAACTAAAAGTCAAAATGCAGCGTCATTCTAAGACTTAATATCAACTAATTTCCTTCAAAAAATCATAAAAATTTTCTTTTCTGTGAAACATCTGAATAAAATGAGTACAGTTTTCAATGAGACTACATTTACCTTTTTTCTCCCTATTAGATGCACAGAAGTAAGTATACTGGGGTTTAGACCCTATACATACCATGCATGTATTGATCATATTTCTTAGGTATAAAATATTTCAGTCACAGAAGTAAATATTATGTAGTAGCACTTAATATTATTTCTGGGTCATGAAATACCAGTTGAGTGACAAAAATTACATGTTTAGGACTATTTTCCTGTAAAGAACTAACCTCAAAGTAAATCAAAATACATTTGCAGGAGCTATGTATTATGTTGTATATTTATTGGTCAGACAGTTGGACTAGACGATTGTTGTAGGTCCCTTCCAACTGAAATAGTCTATTCTGTTCTACTCTATACTATCCTATTCTATTCTATCTTAACAGTTAAACTGTTTTTTTACTGCATCTTACTCCAGAACAAAAGTTAGTCTTATGAGGACACACTTAGATGTAAAGCCAAGTTTACTCACCATTTTGGTTCATTATTGGTATGTGTATGCAAGGTTTTAGGTTGGCTGAATATTGAAATATGCACTGATCCTATTGGATTGCATATATGAGAGGAAAAGGGCTGCTCTGTTCTTATACTCTTATACATATACTACCAACCACAGTCAAAGCTGGGACATTGAAGTAGTTTGATCCAGCATTTCTACTTTTTAGCTTTGTTCCAGTTCCATTAAGCTTGCAAAAGCTATTCAAATGGCACTGCAGGGCTATTTAATTATAGGCTGTGAAATTTTTTTTGGCAGTCAATAATGTAATGGCAGAATGATATTAAGGTATTATAAGGTATAGTTTTCCTTCTGTGACATGTCAGGGGAGCACTGCAAACATGGAGAAAACCAGCAGAGAGATAATAAATGAAGGCACTTGTGCATATTACGGCTGCTAAAAAAGGGCCAGGGATAGAATTAAACAACAAGAAATGTATTTGTGTTCACAGATCATTATTTTTAAGACAAGTGGAAAAGGGCCATTGTAATTTCTGTTCTATTTTATCAGTGATTTCTGTGGTAAAAAAAAAAAAAAAAAAAGAGAGAGAGAGTTATATGATACAATAGTAACTTTTTCTTGGATAATACAATAGGAACTTTTTTTTTTTTTTAATATGAAGACTAATTTCTGCCAGTGATTATTGCTAGCAACACTAGTAGAAGTTGCTTCTCTCTCCTTCAGAGGAATTCTTGGAGTTCATATAACTAGGTGTCTTCTAAGGGAATGATCTGAACGACCTCTATGAATGACATGAAAATAAATATATCTAACATTTGATTACTCTTCCTGCTATGTATTTAGTCTTATTTAATTAGGTAATTCCTGAGTATCTTTTTAAAATGATTTTGTTTATATTGGAGAAGAAAAATATCTTTCAACATTTTTCCTGTGTTGATGGATTTTGTAACACACTTCTGAATAGCAAAATTTTTATTTATGATATGATGATTCTTCGTTGTCCTTGAAATACCTAAGTAGTGTCAGAATAGCAGAAACACGTTTCTTCAGCTCAAAGAAACATTCCTACAAGAGCTCTCTAAATGATATGGAGGTTTTTACTGCTTGCTGGCATGTCTAACGTTCATCAATGCCAATTATGCCTTTAGGTATGCAGTAATATTGCCCTTAGCTTGTTTTTGAACCAGCCTAAGTTTTCTCTTTCTCATATCTCTTTATAGTTTCAAGGATTAGGGCTATGTTAAATTATTTACATGCAGTACTTATCAAAGAGGTAGCTGAGATTTTTACACAGTTATTCAGACAACTATCTGGCAAAGACAATTTGTTGACAGCATTCGGTTTTAATTCAGTGTCAGCTGAGTGTTACCTTTTAAAGTCAAATGTTAGGATAATGAGTCAGGAAAAAGAAAAAAAAAAACTTGTACTAAATGAATGAAATATTGAAAAAAATGGAAGAGAAAAACTAGACATATATTGGTATCAATTTCAGTTCTTCATTGATGTTTAACTTGATTATCCATTTAATTCATTCTTGGGAATCACAAATTGTATCAAAATAGCCACCTCCTTACCTCTTCACTTTTTTGCTATCATTACTTATGACTCACTGAGTATGGAAACACATACGTTAATAAAATTTGTTGCAACTATTAATTGTAATATTGGGAAAGTTTGAAAAAAATACTGAGATCTATATGCCTTCATTTATGTGCACAACTCTTCTTGTTTACAGAATACACTTGTTTCTTTGAAAACTTGGCTACATTACTAGTACAAATGAAGGTACACACCTTCGTGTGCTTTTAAATTCTGCATGTGAAAGTATTTCAACTGTTGCAACTAGATTGTACTCACTTGAAAGTCACTTTCCTCTCTAGAAAATGTCTCTAGAGTTACTATAACATTATGTCAACAAAGTTAATCACCATATTGTAACTAAATTGATAGAGGGATGCTTAGATCAATTAAATACAGTGCATTATAAATAGATACCAAGTTACAGGAGTAGTTTATTTTTCACAGCAGCTTTGTCACAGGTTCATGTATGTCTACTTTATTTTTTCTTGACACCCTACTTATGAACAGATCTCCTAGGAAGCTTAAGCTTTAGAATCTCCATAATTCTGTCCCCACTTTTCAGAGATCAAAGTTATAGACTAAAGAAAAAACATTCCTTCAGAAAGGTTTTCACTGGAGAACACTGTATTACCATCTGGGGAGGCCTGGAGGCAGAGTGGGAAAGAACTTTACTCCCAGTAGGAAACTTGATGAGATAGACTGCTTTTTTCTGCCTCTCAGCAAAGTTGAATGTAAAGAGCAAGTTTTCTAGCCCTTCCTTCTGTTTTAAGTCCATTACTCTCTCATAGAAAATCTGAAATAATGCCAAAGGAATGGAAATAAGACCAAGGTGTCTTAGTCCTGCAATGAGTTCTCTGCCCTTTAAGGTATACAAAGGAGTGTCCCTTCTGCTTGTTTTGATTTTGGCATCATTAATTTTAAATCCCTACCTGGCCCACTCCAGTCTAGGATACCCAATGTAGATTCACTCCTCTAGGTAGTGTGGTTTTGGGCTTCCTTCCATCACAGTTTGAATGGAAGCTACAACTCCCCTGTTCTTGATAAATACTCCACTTGCTAGATCCTTATGAAAAAGGTGGAGCCAGGGACTCACAAAGGATTTTTCAAATAAAATCATGATGGGATATTCCTTCTCCTCAGCGAAATATTACAAAAGAGTTAGTGTAGGTAGAGACGGCAAATTCTCAGTCCCAGGCTGTGCGAGGAAGTAAAGGTAGAGTTGGTACATGGAAAAAGCAAGCAGCCACAGAGATAAGGTGTGCACTATCCTAGTGGGCTGTTCAGAGATCTTATGCACAATGAGACATCCAACTTGTGAGTTCCAAATTGTCTCACACAGGACCAATGCTCAGCCAACTAGATGAATAATCTGAGTATGAGGATGAGAAAAATTTCAGGCAACTAAGGAAATTTTTAGGCAAAAGATGTAAGTGACATACCCAGTAAAAAAGAACTTGTATCACTCACTTGAGTTTCTTTTTCAGGATCTTTTGCATACCACTCTTAATGCCCTGCAGTTGTATAACACTAATCTGCTACAGTGACAGAAGAGGGAAAAGAAAATACAAACACGGACATCGGGGGGCACTGGTAAAAGTGAAGCAAGATTCTCTTTAGGGTTCATCAAGGAGAAAGAAGCTGAAGCTTTTTTTTTGGTATACTCTTCCCTTTTTTCCTTTTTTTCCCTTTCTTCAGGGAAGCAATTAGTTTCTCTAATACAAATGAGCAAATGTAAGAAATGCTGTACGTCCTTTTTAAGAAGAAGAAAAAATAAAATTAATTCTAGAGGAGGAAGAAATAAAAATATTATAATGTCATGTTTTAACCCTAGCCAGCAACTAAACACCACACAGCCGCTTGCTCTTCCCCCCCCTCCTCCGGTCAAAGGTGGAGAGAGTTAGGAGAGTAAAAGTGGGAAAACTTGTGGGTTGAGATAAAAACAGTTTAATAATTGAAATAAAACAAGTAGAACAGTAGTAATAATAATAATAATAATAACAACAATAATAGAATATACAAAGCAGGAGATGCACAATGCAGCTGCTCACCACCCACCAGCTCATGCCCAGCCTGTCCCTAGAGCCGCGAATCCCCTCTTCCCAGACCATGCTCCTAGTTTATATAACTAAGCATGACGTCATATGGTATGGAATACCCCGTTGGCCAGTTGGGTTAGCTGTCCTGGCTATGGTCCCTTCAAGCTTCTTGTGTACTTGGCAGAGCATGGGAAGCTGAAAAGTCCTTGACCAGTGTAAACATTACTTAACAACTAAAGCATCAATGTGCCATCAACATTCCTCTCATACCAAACCCCAAACACAGCACTATACCAGCTACTAGAAAGAGAATTAACTGTATCCCAGCCAAAACCAGGACATGGACTGTATTCAATGCATTCCACAGGTAAATATCATGACAAATATGTACATTCTATTACTTTTCATTTACATTATCACTGAAGAAATTTTGCTTTAATCGTGTTGCAGTAGCAAGAAAGAACTACAGTTTATTATAAAAAAACCTGCCATCTGGACCAAATATAGACATATAATTTTAATTGTCAAGAAACTGCAGTTTAAAAATACAAAAAAAAAAAAAAAATCAGATCTCAAAGAATGTTCTAGATTCTACAAAAAGTGCATATAAAATAAATTAATACTAGAACAGTTTTCTTTTTCGTTCATCTTGCCTCTGGACTATCACTGAAGCGGGATAAAAATCAACTAAGAATATAAGCTTTTGCAATGCACCTCTTTATCTGCCTTGATGTTAACGGTTTTTCTACAAGGCCTTTAAAGTCTTTAGTGTTTTGTTTTGGGAGAACAAACAGCTGTCAACTGTAAGGAAGATAAGTTCTCCTAGCAGTTTTTTGTCTCTCCCTAGTAGTCTAGTGGCTGGAGATCTTTAAGTTTGCTGTCCTCTAAAGACTTAAGATTTAAAGTGAAAAAAGATGACATTTAACTGAAATAAAAACTGGTATCAACTTTTAGATCAATAAGTAATGACAGAGATGTAATATTAATAGAGTTTATCCATGTTTCTGATTTTGTCTTCCTGATACATTGTTAAGTAAAAAAAGGAGGGGAAAAAAAGGAAAAAAAACTACACATAGAACTGATGTATGTGAGTTTTGCAGTTTCAATAGTTTACAAGTAGGATGTTTTATCCCAGAAGGCCATATTAAATTACCTTCTCAGAATAGCTTATTACTTTTTGTTGTTCTTTGGTGTGCAAAGTGGGCCTGAAAATACCCCTTTACATTTTAATCTGAAGGGAGAAAGACTTTGTAGGATCCGTGAACACTCACCTAAAGGAAACAGCTTACAGACAGAGCAGGAAATAATGTTTGGCCCTGACCTTTATTCTGCAGGAAGGAGGTTGTGCTTCTGTACATATTTAGACCAGTAGTCCTTTATATTGCATCACTGTGCCCCAATCCACATTTTATTTAAAGTAAGATAATGTAATTAGTCTAAATCTATCAATCATTGAAAAACAGCAATTTAATTCTTCATAATCACTTGTTTCTGTGATGTGGGAATCCAAGTAATTTTGATTGTATGATGAGATGTTTTGACCTTTTCAAATCTGAGCATACTTGTCCTAGGCTAGGTTCTGATCTTGATTATGCTTCTACAAGCGCAGAAGTAGCTTCATAGGAGCTTGTAATTTATAATGCCATAGCTAAGACACAGTCTCCTTCAGTGTCCTTTGTCGTGTGTGTTCATCAACATCCTTGTTAGTGTCAATTGTGTTTTCATTGTTCCCTGTTTCATTCTCTTTTTTCTGATAGTCTAGTATTGACTCCTGATCCCTTGGCTCAGATCCCATCTCTATTAAGCCTTGTCCGGTAAGTGCAACATACTTGTACCTCTTTCTGCAGATATTCAAATGCCTCATTAGTTTCCTGAAGATGTATTCCACTCCTACTAAGAGACTTTTATACCTTATAGTCATGGCATTTTGTGATCTGGGTATGGCTTCCTTCTCATCTGTACATTATATTTTAGTTCCTAGAGGAATGTTTACTTCCAGATATGGTATTTTATCCCATTATTAAATTAATCTATGAACTTTTCTTTTTATAATATGAGGCTCATTTGTTGGTCTGCTCCTTATTGGGGTAATGATTTTGCATTTGATCAACTGCTTGGCATGAAAGAATATACATTTTAGCTCTTGTATATGGAAAATCATTAAAAATAATAGGAGGGGGGCAGTGATACTGCTGGTTTGTGGAAGGCACTTTTTTTGCTTCTGCTTTTAAAGATTATCAAATTTTAAAATATTTTTACTACACTTGCCACTTTGCAGTGTCCTTCTATTTCTCACCTATATGTCTGTGTAAAGTGGTTATTCTCTTATTTTCATTGACATTGCTTCTAGAAGTGCTTGTTGTATCTTCAGCTTCATTCTCTGCTTTCTTGATGGTGTCTTGACAGGAAATTGGATAACCAGCTGTTGCATTTTTACCAAGCAATGAATTTACCATGGCCACATGTAATATCAGTTATAGAAAGAAGAAAGAAGACAGGTCTTGCTTTCCTGACATTAGCCAGAGTCAAAAGTACAAATACAATTATACTTCCGGCACATCCCACGAAACTTCATTCATTATTGATCCCAACAATCTTGCACCCAAGAAAATGTGAAAGAAGCTCCATCTCCTCCATTCCACCCTGCAGTTCTGCTCGTGGCACAATTATTTTATACAATGTTGTAGTTCCACTCTCTGATACTGCTTTTGTTTGGATGGTAAACAGTTTGGAAATCTTTCTGCTTTCTAACCATCCCTGATGTACACTAGTTTTCACTTCATTTTTCATAGACATAAATGTAATGGCTTTGTCTGCTTTTAGTAAAACTCCTGTCAAGTCTGGCTTGTCCCCACATGAGCAATACTGGTTTTATACAGTGCTATCATACTATGGATCCAAGGCTGAACCTGTTGTTTTGGTTTTTTTTCTGTAACAGTTTTCTTTTTCGTACATATTATATAATTTCCACAAATTCATGAAAGTAAATAATCTTTCAGTAGAGTATAACTGGGTATGATTCTTTTCCAGATTCAACATTAAAAATACTTGCAATTTGCTGTGATCATGATATTCAGCAACAAATGAGTGTAACAGAAAAGTTTCTGTGCTCAGTTGTTGTATTGTGTCTGGCTGGAATGGAGTTAACTTTCTTCATAGCAGCCCATATGGTGCTGTGCTTTGCATTTGTGGTTAGAAAAGTGTTCATAACACACCAGTGTTTTGGCTATTTCTGAACAGTGCTTGCACAGCATCAGGGCCTTCTCTCTTTCCCTGCTGCCACAACAGAATAGGTTGGGGGTGGGCAAGTAGTTGGGAAGGCACGTAGCCAGGACAGCTGACCCAAACTGACCAAAGGGATATTCCATACCATATGATGTTGTGCTCAGCAATAAAAGCTCAAGGAAAGGTGGACGAAGGGGGGATGTTCATGGTTACAGCATTTGTCTTCCCAAGCAACAGTTGGTTATGCATGCTGAGGCCATGCTTCCCAGGAAGTGGCTGGACATCTGCAGTGAATGCTCCTTTTGCTTTGCTTGCATGTGCAGCTTTTGCTTTCCCTGTTAAACTGTCTTTATGTCAATCCACAAGTCTCCCCTTCTTCCTTCTGTTTTCTCCCATTCCATGGAAGAGCGGAGTGAGGAAGATGCAGGGTGGGTTTTGGCTGCTGTCCGGGGTTAACCTACAACAACTATTTATCCTAACCTACTTGCTCTTGAAATTGGTGCAGAAATATGAAGACATATTTCCAAGACTTTTTCTAGAAGAGTTTAAAATATTTTGTCATCCCTTTTTTTCTCTCTGATGCTAGAAACAAGCTATTCCTAATAAAGACGCAATGCAGCTTTCATGCTCCCTGGCTAAATTGTTGTTTTGCACTGGGTTGGGATGGAGGGGTGAGGTGAGAGAGAGATGGTGCAGGGTTCGTTGGATCTCAGTAAGAAAGGCCTGACGACAAATGGCTTAAAGGTGGCAGGAGGGAAAACACTTGGGAGGTGCTTTCTCACTGGTACGTGGATTAGTGGATTGCAGGAAGTGGCAGGGGTACACATGAAGCCAAAGCACCTACATCCCCAAGCGGAGTATGCAATCAGGGAACCTGCACTCACAGGTGAGGGGAGGTAACTCACTTGGGGAGCTGTGCCTATAAACCTGTGTGTGAGTGGGGAGAGGGATTAGAACTTTTGGCTGTTTATTAAACTTTGTAAGTGGCTAGTATCATGGTTTATCTGTTGCATTATTGATATTGATCCTGATGTATAATTCACTCATTGGTGGTTAATAATATCATTAATAAAACAATGAACCACTTTGTGATTTGGTTTAAACTACATGAACTGGGCAGTTTTTCACTATGGCAGTTCACTACAGAAAGCTCTCAGATTTGGGTGCAAAGTCTTCATGAGTACCATTTCTTTGTTTTGTTCTACTTTTTACATATCGGATTTTGGTTAGTTCTTCTCTTTAGCATTTCTTCCAGTTCTGTATAGCATGCTCCAATATCTTGAGGCAAAGAATCCAATTAGACATAATTAAAATATAAAATTTATACACTATGTGAATAAATATACAATGAACAAACCTTCATGTATTTGTCATCCTTTTCAATGAAGCCAAGGGTGTGAGATTTCCTGTCAGTTACCTTCTACGAACCGTATAGGGTTTGTTTTACTGATGCTGGTGCTTAGTAACAATGGCAAGCACTTCTCTTTCTTCCACTGTGCACAAGGTGCTACCTTAATGATGCCTAATGCCTCCAATGCTCCAGATGAGACAGGGTTTTCCTATTTAGCAGTCTATTTATTTCAGTCATAATCAAGATGTTAAAATTACTATCTATGCTATACAGAATAATTCAGCGAATGTAGTCAGCTGACTAAGTATAAGGAGAAGGGGGGTTAGCAGTCAGCTAACAGTTACTAAAAAAGTCTCGCTTAATTTCGTGGATATAGGCATGGTAGTACTTTGTGCACACTTTGAGAACTACTTATTAAACTAAAGAATTAAAAAAAAAAGAAAGAAAAATAAGGGATGTAATAAGCAGAGAATTAAAAAGAAACTTGAGGAAAAGGCAGCAAAACACAAGTATCACACTCAGGCAGAATCCACTACTGGAGGTGGCGATACCAGCTGTGTTCCCACCTATGGCTGGGTCTGCTCAGTGCAGCTGTGAGCCAGATCAGTGCTGCCAGACAAGACCCTGATGTTGCAGGAGATGGTGAGAGTAGTAGTCACAGTGGTAGAGTTTTCTTTTCCACTTTGATTATCGCCAATATTTTACTTTTCCTTTGCATCTCTCTTTGAAGGAACAAAAAGAGATTAAGGATTTGAATCTTGTCATTATTTTATCCTTCATTTAGGCCTCCTTCTCTATGGATTTGTTTCAGTCCATTGATTTCCAATTCTATTCTCCTTTGCTAGCAACAGATGATCATAATGCATTCCTTTGTGATGCCAGTGCATTTTTTTTATGAAAGAATCCAGACTTTGGGTCCTTCATTTCAGAAATGAGTTTATACAAAGGGATGAGACTTGCCAAAGCCTTAAAAGTACAGGCCATGAGTCAAATGGTTCCTAAGCAACTTAGACATATTTCAAAATGTTACCCACAGTAATTAAGTTAGAAGGGATCTGGCATATACTGAGCATATTTGTCTCACACTATTTTAATTGGTTAAGATTAATGGACACAATCCTGTATTAGAAAAGGGAAGTTTGAGTAATGGAATAAAGGGCAATATATAAAGAGAATTGCTACCTGGTGATGAATGGCTTAATGACCTTTTTTTTTGTATTTACAAAGAAAGATTTTGCTTATGTGGTTTTCTTTTCCTCTTTTGTGATTGAATCATACTCAAAAATGATCCAGCCATTAATATTTTTCACAACCTGTCTCCTCTGTCTTCTCTGCTAGGTGATGTATGAGTACATTTATTGAAGTAAAGAAAATAATTGCAGCATGGTTGTTCTTTAACGTTCCAAACATCTTGTGAACCAGGTAATGCCAGTTGACAACAAAGCCCAGATCTGTAAAGTCAGATCTTCTGTCTGCTAACTTGGTATTTTGTAAAATTTGAGGTAATTTCTCCTACTTTTCTCTCTTAGTCATCTAATAAGATATTTGCAAATGGCTAGATGACTTTGAAGTAATTAAAATGTAAATTAAGAGACGTATTATCTCTGATGGGGAGAACCAGAGGGCAACTGGGTAAGTAGGGTTTTTTGTCTTTAGAGTTTTAATTTTTAAGAACTTGTATCAGTCTTTAATAAGTTTTGCGATTAGCATGGATGGCACTAAACACATCAAGATGATAGAAGTCAGTTAGGGAAATAAGTTGATTCATTTATAATCCAGATGTATCAACTTCTGCATTAAAATTATAATTTACATAATTTGCAGTTTGGTAATTTCATGTTTTAAGTGAGACATATTTCAATTAGTTTGAAAGTCTACCAAACTGTAACAAAATTTGTGCCACGTTGAAAAGTGATTACAGAATAGCTATAGTGCATTGCTTATCTCTAAAAATGATTACATATAAGGACACATAAAAATTAATATTAAAATAACTGTCAAGATGCCTGCCTGCAACCTAGGTTCCCTAAATGCTTAGAAGTTTTTAAGCTATGCCTGTATGAGGAAGCATAGTGGCACAAAAGGAGTGGATCTGTAGGGTGCAGTGGTTGGCATTAAGGAGCTGATACTTGCAATTTATCTGTCTTGGGAGCGTTTACTATGGACCAGATATAGTCTGGTTCAATGGGATTCCTCCCACTAGCAAGCTGACTGCAGGAACCATGATCCTAGGTTGTATATTCTGGCAAAGCAGAGACGATCAGGAGATTCATTCCAAAACCACAGAGATCTGAGCTAGAGCTCTCCTGCAGCAGCACCCTTGAGGTCTCAATAACCCCATGAGTACGTGTACACTTTACCAGCCAGTTAACAAGGTTTTTAGGGCCTACAGACCCTCTGTCCAGGCTTTCCCTAGCAGATATTTCTCAAGCTATATTGGGAAAGCTACTAGTACTGCCGGGGAACAGAGAAGGATGCTGGAGATCCCTAAAGGTCTCACAAGCCCTGTCAGATACAACTCAAAAATATGAAAGATCTTATCCAGCATACAAGACTCTGCTGTCCTTGTATGCTTTTGCAAAATCTGCTTGATTTTATAGCTATCATTGGGAGTTTGGGGAGTGATGGCATTGAAAATACTGCCAAGTTTTTAATTGTGTTCATTCTAATGTTCTGTCTTCAGCTATGCAAAACTCCCTGGAGTCAGCCATACTTTAGAAAAGGTTAGCTGACATATGCTTGTTATTAAGTACAAGTGGATGGTAGTAGAATTACCTATATATCTGTTACACATGTGTTTAAGGATCCTTCTAATTTGGAAATTCAGGGGTTTTAGAATAATTTTTATGGAAATAAAATATAGTGACACTTACCTGGTTTTATCTGTATTTACAAGAGTTTTTCAAAATTAATGCTTTCAAATATGCCTTAACTGTGCTAATATAAAACTTAAGCTTTCCATATGATTAATATGACATTTTTAGCAATCAAATAACCACTCTGTTTGTGATTAGACTATAATTTAGTTATTTACATGTATCCTTTCTTGGCTGAGAATAACAGAATTTATGTTTGGATAGCTAATCTGCACAGCTCAAATTAATGAGTATTACTAAAAAATGAGAGAGAATGACTGCAATGTTGCATAAGTTGTTTTTTTCTCATCAAAGCAATAAATGAATTAATTATTTTTCTGTGACTTGAGACCTGAAAGTCACTTTGCATCCGATTATTCTTAATATAGTTTAAGACAAATCAATGGGCTGTAGCAATGAATATCAGTCTAATAAAATATGTATGTGTGTATGTGTGTGTGTGTGTAAGTAAACTTTTCCACCCTGGAAATAACAATAAATGTTCAAACTATAGCTATTGCCAGAAGTTATTATTCAGTAGACTAAACTACGAAGTTCTCAAAAAATATGCATGTAGTCAGCTCTTCACTGTTTTTCTTAAACCAGCTCTTGACAGAATTTTAAATAACTAAAGGCAATTTTCTGAAATCACTGTCTGGGAGGTGAGGTGAGAGTAAGGACAGTGCACATATAACAAGTCAGCAGATATTTCCAGGTTTCCTTTCACAACATAATAATAGTAATTTATACCAGGCAGAATGAGTTTTAATTGAACATCTTTCAAGCTGCAGTACACAGAGTAGTTTGGATTAATATTAGGAAATGTGGAGAGCTTAATGCTCAGTTTCAGAGCTTGCAATAACTTTCTGTTTTATCAACATGCCAGACTGGAGCTTAAAGCATATTTGGCAGGTTTACATATTCATACTATACGGTTACTGTGCAGATTCTGCAATGTCGCATTGGGACTACATGGTGAGGAAATGCAAAAGCAAGTTAGCATTATGGCTGTTCAGAATCTCCAATATTTTTCCAATCGTCTTTATTTACGTCTTTATTTAGATGGCTTCTTAGGCCAACAGTTTGCACAATAACTAATCAAATTAATTTGTTGCCTGTTCAGAATGTAATGTTTTGATTAGAACATTTTAGTTTCAGGTCTATATTTCCCATATATAAACTAAATTGTAGCACAATTTGTAATTACTTGTTTCTGCATGCAGTTCAAGTTGGCAGAATTATGGATGAATACTCTAGAGAGAAAAGAAAAAAGACTTAGGTTCAATGCTTGGAGTTTTGGAGATATTCACTCCAGTAGAGGTACTGAAACCACAGATATCTGAATGGCAAGATGCTTATTGCACAGATGCAGCCTGTATCTAAACCAGCCATATTCATTCTAGTTCATTTATAAAAGTGGCAGCCTCTCTGTATTGTCATTGACTCCCCATTTTTTTCCAAGGAAATTGGCTGTTTCAAGGTCCATGTTGTACTCAGACTTTTTGCTCACCAACTAAGGAATGTTGTGATTTATTTAGTGTATAAATGCTATCCTTTGATTTGTTTTCAGTGAGCACATAGTGAAATATATTACTGCTGTGCTTACACTTATTTAAAAGCACAGAGAAAAAAACCACACGCATGAGTATGTACATATACAGAGTGTTTCAAGAAAAAAAATTGAAAAGCCATAAGATTGGTATAGTATCTTAACTTCAGTCAAAGAAATATGTTAATTTGAATTGCAATAGGCAAGACTCCTTGATCCTGAGAAGTGCAGTGCATGGGAAAGCAATACGCTCTCTTGATCTCTTAGTTAGAGCCAAACATATTCTGTTCAGAGGAAACAATGGTCCTGGACTGTGGTTTGTCTCTCACTCTGTCAGATAGCTTCCTGCTTCCTTCTTTGTGTAAAGCATGCAAGAAGAATACATCCCATGGACACCTTCTTACTGCTGAATGAAACATAAAGGTAGGCACAAATGTGATTAGTATTGATTCGTCTGCATTTGAGTGGACAAACATAATTCTCTAGTTCTGTCAGTAACTGCATCATTTTTATAGTATTAAACCCACCAGTATATATCCTTGGTTTATTATGTGATCTAATGTGAACACTTCTTGGAAGAATGAATATGTAGTTATCATTTTAAAGTATTAATTGCAGAGGAACCAAATTTCAGTCTACAACTCCTGCTTTTATTTCTTTCAACTATAAAACATTAAAAGCAGAAAATGTTACTGTTAATCCTCTTCTGATTTCAAAATTTGTGTGACAGTGAATGCAATTAATCCATTTTTTCATTACTTTTCCTGAGAAAATATGCACAGGCATGAACAAGTAACAGCTTTGACTTGATAAAATAATATTTTAAACTCAGTTTATAAAACTTTAAAA
This sequence comes from Calonectris borealis, assembly GCF_964195595.1. NCBI lineage: Eukaryota > Metazoa > Chordata > Aves > Procellariiformes > Procellariidae > Calonectris > Calonectris borealis. The sequence continues at coordinate 89,170,796 of NC_134313.1, forward strand.
TAATGATTCAGAATTTTAAAAAATCTATCAAGTGGCTTTAGTTTTCGTGCTTCTGTAGCTTTGCTCTTAATATAACATCAGAGTAGCTCTGTCAAATTAAGAAAGGTAAATGGAGATGTTTGATTAATTCATGTTTATTTTGGTCACATCAGACCAGAATAATATAACACAAAGTGACAAAAATGCAACTTAATCTGAAACTATGCAATTCACTTACAGTCAGAAGTACGAACTTTTGGAATGAAAATTGAATTACTTGAAAGTTCATCATTCCCTTCCCTTCCTCTTCCTTCTCTTCTTTTTTCAAAGGAAAATACACGTGTGGTGGTACTATTTGGAAAAACTTTCATGGGAGAACCGTCACCCTGGAGAAAAGAGGTTGGACAGAAGAAGAAGAAGGGAAAATTCAAGACACTACATTGTCATTTGTCAAAAACACCTTGCTCTATATACTTCAAAAGGCTTCCTAAAGATGATTATATTAAGAGTAGCTAAGCTTATCTTGGCTTTATACTTCTGGTGATTTTTAAACTGTAGTTTGATAGCAATGACCATCTATGGCATTCAAAGCCCATTAATTTTATTGTGGCTGTAAGTATGTACCAATGACTTACTGAAGGTGACTGTAGCCCAAGTTAGGAAGATTGGGTTTTCAATTGTATTTAGATGTCTAAAGAAGTGCCCTGATTAATTTCACCTTACTGAGGCAAGTAAGTTTGCAATAGTCAGGTTACTGAATCTATCATCAATGGAAAGAAATAGCATCTCCTAGGTGCCAAGCTGTCCCAAGTCACGACCTGGGTATGGCTCTTTTCCTAACAAAAAGTGATGGAGCCCAGAGTGGTGAGACTCATCACCTGGAGACTTCGGGTAAGTGCCTGGAGTTAAGCAAATGGATCCAGATCTGTCTCCTTTGGCACTTAAACACTACTGAACCAGTCTCAAGACTAGTTTCAGTTGTCCAGCCAGGAAAAGGCTGACATGTACATGCCAACACTAGGATTCTCCCATTCTTCCAGAATGGTTTGTAGCCACTTGCAACCCTTTCCTTCTTGTTGTCTGTTCCTATCTTCATGTATCATCATCATATCTTCATCATATCCTCATCATATCAAGTCTGCAGTATAAGAAGTGTATGTATGTATGTGTATTCTTTCCTATCCTCAACTTGCTGCAATCAATAACGTTGACACTAAAATAGACTACAGAGAATTGTTTTGTTTGGTGCTGAGAAAGAGCAGAAACCTGAAAGTAATGGATACCTTTTTACCAGCACACAGAGTAAAGCTATATGAGGTGACTATTCTGTGGTATATGAAATAACGTATACATCATACTGCTATTCTGGAGGTAATTTCTCAATGGCAACAATTATGGTTGTCCAAGGTAGACATTTTATCCTGTGATATCCACGGCCTGGACCTGTAACTGAAGCAGGTATTGAGCGTTTGCTCTCTCAATTGTGCTTTATAACAGATGATAATACACAATATGTGTTTCACAGATAAAGTTACTGGTTTAGTAACTATCTGTTCTTAATTCTGATGTGTAGCACTTGCAAAAGACACCCGATAGTTTCTAGGTAATTTTTTTTAAAGCTGGGTTTCAGATCTGCAGCAGTTTCTTTTGACTGTAGTATGAGTTACAAAGCTAAATTTTTGTATACTGCTTTGAAAATTTAGAGGCAGATGTCATGCAGCAGGGTGGCCTAAGGAGATTTCATCACTGCTGTGATGTTGGTGACAAATTTAAATATCTGAAGAAACTGTCACAGTCCTTTATTTCTGACACCAATTTGACAAATTTGACTGTTTCACCTTTGTTCATCTGTACTCTTCCCTAATAAGTTTTTAACACACAGATATCACTCATAACAGTCAACAGAAATGCAGAGGTGATACTTACAGCTGACTAGAGGATATGTTATATGTTTATAATGGCTCTGATGACTGGTGAAATTAGATGTTGATATTTACCATATTACTATCTAGTAACTAAGCAGAAGACTTGGTAATGTATATATTTGCCAATACAATGAACCAGATCATTTCATGTAGCAGGTAGACCCAATGGTCTGACAGAGTATGGGGTAAAGAATAAAATTGTAAAAAGGGAGTTAGCAAATCAAGCTTAACTACATACTCAGATTATTCTGTCATCAAAGATCTGTGAGGCTGATGAAGTTGAACATCTTTGACTAGTTTAACAATCACTTATTTTCTTCCCTTTGCAGTGTAGGCAACATTAGATTTAATTTTGAAAACAATTTTGAAATCAATTCTTAAAAAAAATTCCATTGCAATATATATATGGATATATATAGTGACAAAATATGATTAATAGTGTCCATTGTTGAGTAGCCTGTGCTATTTTCTGCCAATAGTCTGGGGCTAGGTGAGATGATTGCCTTGATGCTATGCTTTGATTGCTGTCAGGAACACGTTATTCCTTCCCAGAGGGCAACTGAGCATAGTCAGCTGAACAAGGCTGCTGCTGGATAAGCAGCATGGGAGAGACTAAGAAAGTAAGAAACCTGAACGAGCAGCAAAAATTCCTATGATTCCTCTGGTAACAAGCAAGAAGCAGACGGGTAGGCAGGACTTAAAGGTGATAGCGCGAAAGATACTTGTCATAGGCACCAAGTTCTAATTTCTAAACCAAGAGCCAAGCTGGAGGAGAAAGCCAGTTCTGTAAAGACAGAAAGGACTAGGGAGGTTTCTTTAAGAAACCTTTTTGCTTACCCTTTTATCACTCACCTTAGCAGGGCTGCTCCACTTAAAAAAAGTTCCAGTTTTGATTATGTCTTTTATTAAAACCTATCTTTAGAGTTTCTAAGCTTTTCACGTGGCTGCTGTTATATTGGCTTTAAACAAAACAGCAACGTTAGAGCTACCTAAAAGCTCTGGCTGACTCAAGGTCTCATCACAGGTGCATTTAACACTTCTTCTGATTCAGAAATAGCCTAAAAAATCCCACTCGGACATGCTTTCCTGACTTCTAAATATGATATGGTTTTATAAACATAGACTTGCCTCACCAAGTTACGATGAACTGCCTTAGTTTAAATAAAAATTAAAGAGCATTTGGAAATGTTTTGAGTAGTTATTTATGAAAAAATACAGCTGATGTGTCAAACTGCCCTAAAAAGAAGAAAATTTGAAAATCAAAATGTTTAACTCCAAATGAAATACCTTCATCTCCACCTCAAAAAAAGAGTTCAAGACTATATTTACACATATTAAAAAATAAAGCAAAACTGATCTTTTGTATCAGATTAATCAGTTGCTTGATCCCAAATGCTGTGAGTTTTTGGGTTTGGGCCACTAAACTTGAAAGTCGATTTTTCAGCTGTAAGGAGTAGGTATCCATATCTTTATATAAGGATACAACTACTTGGAAGCAGATCTTATTTAATTGTGCTGGAAGTTAGGTGTCTCTTGAAAAACCATATGTCAGAAACAACAGTCTCTGGAATGCCTGGTTAAACATCAGATTTTCATAATTTTCCAGTTTGCCAGAATCAAAAGTATTTCTGGAATGAGCATTTTTGCTCTTGCTTTTTGTGACATAGTGAAAGATATGCAAGGAAAGAAGTAAAGAAGATTGTACTGGAACCCTGACTCCAAGCACATTGCTAACATTAATTTGCTTCTTACAGATTTCAGCAGCAGTCTATTCACTTTATTTCAGACAGCTTTTGCCATTTGTCAAATAGTTCAACAATTTTAACATGGGAACATTTTTTCAAATACAGGAAAATCCAATTTTTGAAAGCAGTTTACTTGCTCCAAAGTTTGCTTCACTGGCAATCATTAGTTTAATTTTCTACTTCAATTAAGTCCTTTAAAAAATTTACTCTTAGGAGTATAGCTTCCATTAAAAAGCAAAACATTTTTAACTTTTTCTCTGTTCCCATCCTGTAATGTGTCCCTTATGTTTCCTTCTACTTCAGTAAAGTCAATGTCCTCTCTACCACTATTATGAAAGACTCAAAATTACATAGTATAATCCAGTAAAGATTATGCTATGTTTGGGTAGCTATTTTGCCCTCAATATGGTTGAAAGGATTTGACCAGCAGGTTACCATCCACCTGCCTGTAAAACACAGAACTGGCTGTACTTCTGTGAACAAGTATATACCGGCTCACCAAGATTCTTGCTCACAAAAGATCCTAATGACTTCAAAGTTTCATACAAGTAAGATATCATTGGACAATCTTAATGATAATGCACAGCCTTGCAAGAATTTAGAAAATGGATGTGCTCTATCAATGAAACATAAATGAATTAATGGTGGGTTCTGGTTTGCTACAGGAGGTGTGAATAACTGTATTCATGCCAAACCCATTGCTCTGTATTTACACAGTGTACCTGAAGACTGCTGCCCACATCAGAAACATGCAAAATTAAAGGGGCTGGGGATGGCTTCAATCACAGTAGAATAGTTCTAGCTACCAGGAACATTTTTAATGTGTGACTTGATATGAAAAGCAACACTCAAATTTTCAACTCACTGCAAATCAAGTGACATACTGCATAAAATAAATATGCAACTGAGATAAAAAGTATATTTAACTTTATGTAGGCATGTATGGCTCATTGAATGTTTTCACACTTTTCATGTGATTTCTTTGAAAAAGCTATGAAATAGGGTGTACCAGGGAAAACCTTTTTAGAATAAAGTAGAAAAGAATAACTGACGGATAGAAATTGACAACCAGAAACTAAAATGAAACTTTAAAATTGATTTCATCATAAAAAACGAAAAAAAAAGAGATCTGTGTCTTTACTTAAGCAAGCAAGTTAGATTCCCTAGTGCTACTATAAATCATAAATAAAATAAGTTTATTAATCTTACATAGCAAAGATATGATTGAACAAAGCTGTTATTGTACCAAACGTTTTCTCCCCAATGTTTCAGCAATATCAAGGTGACTTTATCCAGGAAACTCCAGTAATATAATCTACCTACAACTAACAAATGGACACAGCATCTTGAACACTTTATATACGAAAACCAATTCTGCATATTATTTCTCTTAGTTAAATGAACGTAAAAGCACATCTTTACACTTAAGTCACTTTTTATGTAATATACTTTAACACTTCCCTTGAAAATTGCTTTCAGGTTACAGTCAAAGCACTGCTGCACTTGCAGTTTGTTTTGACCATGATATTTTCCCTTGCTAACATGATAATACACCCTTTCAGTCTAATAAACAGTAGATGTAAAGAAAATTTATGATCTGGGAAATTTGGAAAACATTGATATCAAATGTTTTTCGTTTATTTACTTCTAATGTCAAACCAATACATTCTAAAATTTGAATCTGGTTTTTTACAGCATAACGAATGTTTCCTACATTGAGGGCTATTCCCATCATTCCAGTACCTTCTCATTTTTTTTATTTCTTAGTATCATCCAAACTGTTTATCCTTCCATCAGCAATGCTTCCACTGCTTGTTTTAACCTGAAAATTCTCCTATTTTTTGCACAGGCCAGAGGGGAAGCCTTTTTGCTATGTTTGAAGCAATTTTGTCATGTTATTCGTGAAAGAGTAGCATATAATTTTCAGAAAGCATTCAGTGTGTGGTGCATGCAACTGAATACACTTTGGCTTCCTGGTTTCAAATGTTTTACCACATGTTTTTGATGGTATCTACCTTAAACCTTTTTCATTTAGGATAAGATTTGGTAGAAAATCAGGATTTCCAGTTTCCTTGTTCTCTTTTTTTCCCACACGCTGCCTGGAGATAAATTAAAATTCTTTATTGAAGATAGACACTCTTTTACTTTGATTAAGTGCTCACATTTATAGAGAGGCATTTTATTTAAGGTGAAATTTTCTGGGGTGCAGAATACTTTCTGAACAGCTTAAGCATTCTTCTTAGAAAATCATCAAATCTTAGGAATGCATCATCTCCTCATGAAATATATTTGGATTCCCATTTTCTTTTATAACAAATGCATCAGTCCTTGGTATTTCAAAGAAAATCTTGCATGGGTACCAGTGCAGCAGTGACATATCCAAGGAAATGGCATTCTTACTGAATTGGGTGTTTCTGTTGAATCAGAACTTGGTTAGTCTTTGACTGATCTATTGTATAAACTGGAGTCATTTGTCAATTGTCTCTGTAATTCGGGTTTGATTTCTAACTGTAAAAAACGTGTAAGGAAGAAGGCATGAAGCCTATGTTGCTAATGTTTCTTAGAAAAGATTTGGTGTCTGAGTCTGGAGCAAAGTGTCTATTCTTAAGTCCAGAGAAATAAAGCTCTTAGTCCAGTAGTATGTTATTTTGAACTGTATTATTGTTTTTTAAGACTTTTTCTGTGTATAAATAAATGAATATATTATATTATATAAATAATGTGTATAATATATGAATATATGAATGAATATACAAAAATTTATAAATAATACATATATATTCATTTTTTATTTAATTTTTATTTTTGTAATAATTAGATCTAACCTTATAATAAGTCTTTGATTAGACTGTTAAGATTTGAATTACACTAATAAATTACTGGCTTTACACATCAAGTGTTTCCTTTCGACCTATAAGGAGATTTTGGGTGCAACAGAAACTACCCAAAGATCTTGACACCAGGTGTCTAGATGCCTTTTAATTCACCTTACTGGTTTGTTAATGGTATTTAAATCATCAAGTACTTTGAAGTAGAAATACCAGTTTGTTTAGTTAATGAGAAAATGCAAAAGGGAAATATGCAAAAGTCAGAGCATATTTGTCAACCTAACTGCCAAAATGTGTCACAGAAAGGCAGAATCTTTGAAGAGATCATAGAAAATCAGTAACAGAGATGCTTTTTTCTCTAACAGACACCAGACTGAACACAGAGCTGACCTAAAACTGTAGTTAACGTACATAGACTTAGATGACCTTGGTTTAGGCTTCAAGTCAGTCTTTATGATTTGTCTGTATAATATCTGTAAACAGGCCTATCTTAAAACAGCATAGTATTAAGAAGATTGAATTTCAGGTGAAATGAAAGCATGAAAGAATGCATAGAAGGAAACAATATATTTCTAATTCTTTTCTATGCTTACTTTTGTTTGAGAGTTTCTCTAAATCAGGAAAAGAAGTATAACAAAAATTTATTCTGGAAACAGTCTGAAAATCTCTTATGGCAGCTAGTTGGATTTGGCAACATTCATTGTCTGAAATCCAGATATTGATTCTTTCAAGCCCAGTATAACACTCAAATATACACATTAATTAGCTGCAGAGATACATAATATTGTGTGTTTAGATCAGATTACAAAGAGTGCCGTTTGTTATATAACAATTTATGTTTGGACTTGTTGACCTGTGTACTTATATGAATTTACAGTGAAGTTTAAAGTTTTTCTTGTATTGCTGTATTGTATAAAATTTCACTTACAGCATCCTGTGGAACCTGTCTTTTCTTCTAGAAACACAACAATTTTAATATATATTGCTTTCATAATATCTAAGGGAAAAGGGAAAATCCATTAAAATTACCTATAATAATGATTCCCACCCCAAAATTATTCCTCTTAAACCATTTTCCCCATGTTTATTTCCTGTGCTCAGTGGAAGAGTGTGAAAATATACATGCCTAGAACTGTGTCCTGGGGATTATGAAATCCAGGCAAAGTTTTAATCAAATTTTGTGGCATCAGATGGTGAAGTCAAAACTTGCTTAGTGTTCCACTGTTTTACTAAGGCTACCTCAGATATTTAATTTTCCTGAACTAAGCAAACCTCTGAGAATAGTTTCCTAGATGTAAATAATAGCTGAGAACTTGCTTAAAGTTAAGAAGAATTAAATGAAAGTCCAGTATGAATTTTTCATCCAGAATTTGTTAGTCCATGTAGATAAGCAGTTATCTTGTCTCCTCACTGCTAGGAATACTTGAACAAGCCAAATTTCTGCAATAGTGGCAATTTCATGGTTTATGTGTGGTATCACTGAGATCAAGAGCTTAGAAATATTCAGAATGAATTTGACATTCATGTGGCAATGAGATCTTTCTGTTGTACTAGAAAACTTTTTTTTTTTTTAAAAGAAAGTAAAAGGCATAAGCCTTTTTGCCTCAGGGCACAGGCTCACCTTCAGTTGATGATTAGGAAGTGAGTCGGTTAATGCATAATCAGCTATAGAGACAATTCTTGCTGCTTCCACCAAAGTGAGTAGGCCTAATTTCTGGTAGGAATAAAATGCTGAACTAGAGAGAATCAGGGTCTGATCTTTCATGGCAGACCTTGTATTTCATAAAAGCCCTTTTCCGTTCAGTTCTGAGATGCAATTTTAAAGGGTCATTTGTTAACTCTGTCTGCAAACATATAAGGGCGCTTGAACCAGCTGAGCTCCAATTCCATCCAGAAGCAGTAAACCTTACTAGAGGCTTTTAAAATAATTAATAGTCTGAGCAAGTTCATTATCATTTAAGATCTATTTTAGCTACACATATTAATATTCTGTTTTTGTTGCAGAGCTATTTAGATACTGCCATTCATTGATAATAAGTCATTTATTCCTCATTAACTGTTAGGATGGATGTAGATATTCATTATAGCAAGACAACAGACCCATTTAACTGCACACAGTACTTGATTATACACATGAACATTGACTGGAATGCAAATTTCATTCTACATAAGTCTCATCTTGGTTGTTATTCTCACCATGGGATAAAGTATCTTATCATAATCTGCTGTATTTTTTTTTTTCTTTTTTAGTATCTGTTTCAAACCATAAGAAAGACTGTAATAAAGACTGGTGATAATTTCAATTTGGGTAAATAGTGACACAAAAAATAAAGGTTTCCTCATGTAAACTGCTGTTGAGATTTAAAAATGTTCTTTGAAATGACGTGTCCTTGCTTGATAGTTGTGCCAAAATTAGTACAATCTTAAAATAAATGAGATTCAGATTTAAAGAATGTGAGACCTTAACAAATACTCATTACACTGGTCATGGACACAAGCTTTTACTTTCTCATGGAATATAGATATTCTGTGCCCCAACTACAAATCAAAAGCCAATTGGTCTCTGTGAAATGGAAACAAAAGTATCATCTGTCATCTTTTGCTCTATACTAAGTCTGACTTTTTTTTTCTGTGCATATTTGTGATTTATTTTTCCTTTTTCTTTTCAGTTTTACCTGTTTATATTTATAGAAAGCCTTTGTGTGTATATGCAGAAGTATTATAATCATCCTTCAGATATTATTAAATACTACGCCACTGCAATGCTCAGGGCATTGCACAAGGCTTCTAGTAATGTAAGAAAATTACAGCTTTGAGATAAATTGAGGCTTTGCGTGATAGGCGGGTCAGGTCTACTGCACTATCTCATAAAAGGAACTACGACTCAGTAACACAACTGCACTTGTCATGTCAAACAATATAAGATAACTTTGTGTTGTTTTTCCACGGCCCTACTCAAGGCTCCCCCACTGCAAATATATATGCAAATATTTTGCAACATACAGGTTCTTTCCTAGGGGGTGTACATAGGATCTTTGCTGCTCGTTCAATGATGTTTACCCTTTGTGAAGGCAAATAGCTCTATTTTTACAAGCTAAATCAGAGGCTCCACATATTCCTTATGGAAATACAAAGAATAAGTAATGGAGCAGTCCAAAGGAACTTAAAAAATGGGAGGAAAACAGAGTTAGGGTTTAAAGAAGAAAAATAGCTTCATCAAGTCAGTTATCCCAGTTCTGCTGTTCAGCTAGTAGGAAGGTTTTGCAGAGAAATTGTCAGTTGCCTAGAGCAATAGTTCTTCCTTCCCACTCTGGTGGAGAAGATTGCATTAGTCTTTGTCAGCAATTAACACTTCACACACAGAAATTCAGGCTTTGTGGGTAAGGTCCTTCTATACTTCTTTCTGCATACTGGGTGCACACATTGAATCTGACATCCTGTTGCATATCCAGATGATGTGATGTCTGTATGTTACGTAACTATACGTGAAAACTGCAAAAACCAGAGTTGCTAGGCAATCATAATTTATCTTTTCTTTGACATTTGGGATTTATCAAGGTTGGACCATCTAGATTTTAAGGACAAAAAAAATCAAAGAAACATTCTGAAAAGCAGGCTTTTTCTTAGGAAGAAATCGTATGGTCAAAACATACTTTTACACTGCAGAATAACTCTGATGGAAAACTTTCAACTAGCCTTACTGAAAACCTTTGAATATGGAGGAGATAAGACATACAGTACCTTAAGGACTGAACTGTTCAAAGTTCTATGAAAAAAAGCCGGCGAAGACTATGCTGTATATAGGCAGCAATATTAAAGGCTCCAAAGGCGCCTCATTTCTTCCAAATGAAACCAGTTTTCCTTAGAACATACTCTCAAAAGTAAATCTCATTAAAGACTCTTGCCATCCACATTTGACCTTTCTATTCTTTTCCACTTCCTTTCAAGTCCTTAAAAGTTCTTGTTTTCTAATGGCAAAATATATTTTAGAAATTGTTTGTGCTGAAAAGATGTCAAATTAATGCATCTGTGAAGGTAATAAAAGATTGGGAATACTTTAGAATCAGCAATTAGAGTGCAAGAAGTAGGCAACAATATAATTTGACGTAGATTCCATGGCCTGAATATTTTTTATACTATGACATGCTTCCAGAGTTATGCAAATGTATGTTTTATTGGTTTAATTCACTTGATCATTTAGATGTAAAAAAATCCCTCTAAAGGTATATCTAATTTTAAAAAAAACTAGTACTACAAAAGTAATTTAATAAATGTAGCACAAAATCGAATTTCCTGTTATTCCATGAATCTCCCCAAAAATATAGGAAATTCTATGTTTCATTATCCTAGTGAGCCTTACAGAATTTTGCAACAAAGGAAGTACTATTTATATTTTTCTTTAAAGTGTACAGTTTAATTGGCAAACTGTCAAGCCTGATTCAATCAGATTGGTGACATGATCGTTGACAACATTCTTCAAGTATTCTGATTCACATTAGAAATTGAAGACATATGTTGTGGGTGAAGATGCCTTAAGAATGAAAATATTGTTGATTCAGACAGATGGTAATTCTTTTAGCAAGGATAATGAGAGACAAGAATATGACAGTTGAAAAAAAGTTAAACACTATTAAACCTGACAAGGTCAAAGATTGGATGGAGCAAGAAGGGGGTGGATTTCAAAATAACTGTTAAAAATAATACTTTATAGAAGAAAAGTTTTCTTTCCATAATGATCTTCATCACCAAAAACATTTACTTTTTTTTTAAATGCATAACTAGTATGAAACAGACACTGTTTGGGAGAAAGAATCCCTGAAATTCATTCAAGGTTTAGCTGTTTTTGGCTTGCACATCAATACTGCTTTATGTTATTGGATTCTTTATTCAGAAGTATTCACTCAGGGCCAAACTGTGTAGCCTGTATTCACATGAATGAACATGTAAACATGAAAGTTCTTCTGCTATAGCCAATAAATTTAATTGCTTATTTATAGATTGGCAACACTGTGTGGGATTCTCTGTTTCTTTCCAGTTCCAGAGAGTGACTTTAAATCTTTGGCCATTATTTCATTTGACCCACATTTTTTTCTCAGCTGGTAAGTGCTCTTATTTTATTTCCTTGTTAAGTTTGTATGTTTGTACTTGATTAGGTAGAGTTAAATTTGATGCTATGCATCAACAGCTCTTTTCAAATAATTCAATTTTGAAAGCTTAAAAGAAAAATAAGAGCTTGAAATGTGAAACATTAAAATTACAACCATTTAAGGAAGCCTACCTCTAAACACCAGATTCCAAACAGAATTTATAAATGAAACTGCTTAATCACTGTTAGATAATCTTGTATAAAAGCAAAAAAGAGCTACAGAAATACAGTAAATACTCTGACTTGTGGTGATAAAACAGTATGATTTGAATGAAGACTAGTTTGAACATATCAGTCATTTTATTTTCTTTGAATCATGATAATATTTTTTCTGCTGACAAGAAAAAATATTCTTAGATCAAACATTAAAGAACATATTTTATTTATGTCCATGCAGGCTTGAAATTCTTCAAACCTTCAGAAAACCTTTAAAAATTAAATTACATTTGGGAGAGGCTGTTTCCCCAACCTTCAGGATCCAAAATTCTACTATTCCAGAATAAGGCAATGTTTTCTTAGAACTGTAATGCTGATCCAGCCTTCTAAACAGGTTCTTCCCATTAGTTCACTGAAGTTTATATCAGGCTTTTACTTTGTATAGTGAACACTTTCTGGGATATTTAATTTAGTAAATAGCTATCAATACTTGGTGTCATGTTTATTAGGTGAGTGTCATTAAAAGAACAGAGAGACAGAAAGTTGTAAGATATTTATTGTAAGTAATTCTACCTGCTGCCTAGCACCAAGAAAAATTTCATTAAAGGGGTCTGCTGGGTGACACTGCTATTTTACTTTTTATTGACCAAAAACCTCTTTTAATAATTCTTAAAGCAGAAATAAAACCCATGTACCCAGTTATGATATATTCATGGGAATTTAAGATAAATCCATACAACAGCGCTGGCTGCCAGCTCAACTCTTATTTAATGTTTTGCATATACAATACTTTGGAATGCTTAAATTTAAAACAGACAGTTCTCCTCATGCAATATTTTGTAAAACAATGTTATAACCCAACCTTGTGAATAAATTATGCTGCTTACATTTTACAGGAAGGGCTGAACATGCAGATGGATTATCCAGGCTTACAAGGATACCACTATCAGAGCAGAGTAGAACTGAGAAAGTCTTGAAGTCTGCTTTGCTATTCAGTGCCCTTTTTCATGACAGAGTCTCATTTCAGATGGTGTGTTAAGGACAGCTGATCTAGCATGTAGGGGTAATCTAAATCCTAGGACACCTAAAAGATATTATTTACATTTTTATTGGTGATTATAAAATATCATAATATGCATTATATCTTAGTTAACCATAAATTAATCAGAATTCAGTGTGAAAAATAACATCCATATTCCCTGAAAGAAAAATGAAAACTATGCAAGGAAATCACTAAGAAACAAAGAAACTTCTAAGAAATCTCTCTGTGGTCTTTAGAAGTATTTATGTGACAGAGAATGATAGCCACCTATTTATACTAAGTAAAACTTTGGATTTTATGTATTCTCTAGTATGTAATAGCCCTATACCAGAATCATTCTGTAAGAGATTCTTACTCCAACAAGAATGATGCTTTTGTTTCACTGAAGTTGTCAAAGGATCACTGAGTGCAATATAGACAGGATTTCAGAATACATGATTGGACTTTCTCATATTACAGAAAAGTTTTTTTGCAGGAGTAAAACATATTTTTATGGTGTGGTCAAAGCTCTCCTTTTCTTTGTTACTAGGATAACATCAAACCTCCATCCCTCAGAACTGATATTTTTGTTATTGAAAGCATAATTCCTTCTGATCCAATTGTGTGTTCCAACTGTATAAAGACTGAAGGCTGGAAGTCTGCCACATCCATCCAGAATTTTAATTAGATAAAACTATGTGCTTAGACTTAAGCACAGACTTAAACTCTTTGTTTCACTGGGATCTATGTCAGTATCTTGGCAGGAACTCAACAAATACAGCCAAAAGCAATTAACAAAATAAGGGCTTTTTTAAGGTAATGACTTTACCTATGACTTCACTGGATGTACAGTCCAACCCAATAACTGATGGATAAGTTTCATTTCGGAAAAACTGAGAACGTAGAATCAAATTTATATGGTCTCTTAGACAGCAATGGTAGATGAAGCCTTGTCCTACCTGCATTTAAAAGACTCCTAGATACTTCATGTTATTAGAGCAACTTTAAGTAGAAAATCCTCTTTAAAATTTTAAAAATAACTGGGTTTTATATTACTGTAAATAGATCAAAGGAAAAAATCTATGACATTTAAACTGTAACTTTTAAAATTATTTGCTATCTAGAAACAAGTAAAAATATTCTGTAAGAAATTTAATTTCTTTTTTCTTCCACCCTCCAAAGACACTCGACAAAATACTTTCCTAATTTCCAAATTAATTCAGTTAATTTTTCACTATTTTAAAATTGCTATAAATTTGCTATTTCTTTATCAGAGGTAAAATTAAAGATGACTTATATGCTGGAGTAATCAAATAGATTACTCAGTGTTCCTGAAACATGGGATCTCATTCCAGGTAGTTTGATTTCATGGACTTGTTCAATCTGCCTAATTTACGTACTAGTTGATTGTTATTTTCCTTACCCATTAGCACTATATACAGCTATCTTCAAAAACGCTGTTTTAAAATCTGGAGTTCTTGTACTATAAAGGTTAATTAAAAAAAAAAAGGGGCAAACATATGATTGATACTTTCATCCCCTGTGTAAAAAGGATCTGTTTATGAAAGACCTTTGCTTCTTTCATAGGAAAGTAGGAAAATAAAGTTCATGTAGAAAGCAGTCACTTACTGGAATGAAACATGATGGAGAGTATTTAAACTGCAAGGAAAAAAAAAAATCCAGCCTAATATCAGGTATCTAACAGGATGAATAAGGATATCATCTACTTCTGGTAATGATGCTGAGTAATATGTGGCATGATTACATATATGATAGAAATTAATCTAATTTAAATTTTAAAAAAATTATAGGCAGCAGGCAATCTTAAATATTACTGAAATGTAATAATCTTTCCTCCTTTTCTAAAGTTAATAAGTACATAAACATGACAAATGGATAAACCAAAACATTCTAATTAAAGTCTAATAACTAAATAATATATGGAAAACAGAAAAGGATCCCTTTCTTCTCATTATTTTTTCAGTCTATCATTACCATTATGGTTTAACTTTCATGAAAGCTTCCAGTAAAAGCAATGAACATGAAAGTTTGCCCCCACTAGAGCCAATGACAAAGGTCGAACTGGCTTTGGCAAAACATGAATTTTCCCTTTCTGGTTACCTAAAAAAGTGACTATTTAAATGCAATCATAGGAAAACAAGCTCAGTTACAGTGAACACCTTCACTGTAAGCATTCATGTAATCTCTTCTTACCTGGAGTCTGAACTCTGAAAATACATTGTAACAGTGCCTTTCTTTTCGCTACTGTGCTTTAGTTTTTCCTTGTAAACACTGTGGAAATTTGCTCTGATATGGTATTTTGCTTGGGTTGCTATCAACTAGGACCTTACAGAACTGTACAGTATAAAAGTCTTGTTTTATGAGCCTTGTAAGCAATAGGACTCTAATGTCTTGTAACAGTGAATTCCAAAGGTTGTGTCTTTTGATCCAGAAAAAAAAAACAATTCTCTTTATCTGTTCTATTTTTTTGTATATCCATTTTTAATAATAATTGTTTTTTGTATATCCATGATATTCAATTAAGGCCCAATCTTTTATCCACCTCTCTTTGTTGCCTGTCCAGAACTTTCCAGTATCTCCCCCAGTGCATTTTTATCTCCTCTAAAACTTTTATTTAATAACTCAAAGACATTTCATTTTTGCAATAGTCTTCTTTAAATTAGGATAGCCACAGCACTTCACAAGAAGTTTTCATATTTTAGTATGGACTTCCATTTTAATTCTTTGTGCAAACTAATATTTTATTTGCAAATTCAGGATTTACATTTTAAGCAAAGATTTAGACTTCTTTTTCAAATGAAGCTTAGCTCACCCTGCATTTTAAATAGACATAGAATTTTCCAGAATAAAGAGAAGTGCTATAAATAGCAGAATAAATTAACAGTTCACCCAAACAGAAAAAGCAGAGATTAGAACATAAATGATTTTATGATGTCCAAACTGGGGGAAAAGAGTTTGATGCAGAGATTCTCACCATATGATTGTTGCTTAAAGAAAAATCAAGTGGTCTGGGAAAACTAAGATCTACTATTTACCACATTTAGTTTTGAAACTGTGTTGTTAGCTGGAGAAGCTGGGAGACTTGGAAATAGTGTTATCATTTTAACTGTTAATTATAAATCACTGGAAAAAGAGAAGAGACTGAAGGCCTCTGATTAATTCCAGTTCCAGAAAATGTGCTTTGATGTACAATTTGGGCTCTTAGCAGCCAAGGAAGTGGATGAAAAATTGTGAAGAAACTATGCCCAGCAGGAACAATCAATTCCTTCTTCTTTAAAAGTCCTGTCATACCTACATAAGTAGTTCAGAAGTAATTTCACAATTTCATGTAAAACCTGGAATACAAATATGTCATAAACACACTGGTGCACTTCAGATCGTACCCATTACATTTTTCAGTCTCCTGAATGCACGGAGCCCCAATATCATATCAAGATAAACAGCTGGATTCACAGTGGATGAGGCATCAGGAATGACTGAGAAGCATGGTGCATTTATTAACCGTCAGGGTTCTGCACTTGCATACTATCATCAAACAGATACACTATCCTGTAAAATCTCTTCCAGGACGTTTCTTCTTTACCTTGATTTACAACAACAAGGTGCCAGCTCATGGGATCTGGGAAGGAATGAATACCCAAATGAAACTGCAAACTAAGATCTTTTTTTTGAGGAAAAAAAAAAAAGCCCAACAAAATGCAACCACAAGTTTACATCCCCTGTCTTCTAAAAATATCTTCTATAATAAACTAAACATGAATTAGGTAAACTAACAGAGGAAATATTTACCATAATGTGAAAATTAATTGTTAGATGTTTTCCACTCTTAAAGAAGTGGAAAGTTCAAAATAAGTAAATTGTCATGCCTTTATGTCTCCTGGTTCTTCTCAAATGGAGAAGAACAGAGTAGTCGAACCTCTCAGAAACTTTTATTTTAAGCATTCCCCAATTGTATTTCTGGGTCAAAGGAGAGCTCTGCATTTAAGACCATGGGTCTGCATTATAACTATCAGATCTGTAACTCCTCCTTCCACCAATCCTCTGTATGTTCTTATGCAAAGATCTTCTGTTCCTTATGTATCACTCAGTAACTTGGTTTGGTAACCAATTAACTCTACTTATAAATTTTGTTTAAAATGAAAGACCATTTTTTGTTACATTTTGCAACGTAACCACTCTCCTACTTTCCAGAACATAGGGGCAGTGATCATCCTAGAAAGATTTTTCATTTATTTTTTTTTTATATATTCTTCTTCCATTAGGAAAAAGGACAATATTTGCTTTTAAATCATAGGTAAAACTAAACAATGTAGTTAGTCAACAACAGAGATTAAAATAAATCTAACAGAAGAGGATTTAGATGACAGGTTGAAGACTCACATATATATCACTGAAAACTGACAGCATTTTATTATCTAAAGGAAAAAAAAATGTCAAAAGCATGTATACATACTTGTCTATACCTTTAAATGTTTTTGGAATATGTAATTAGAAGAATAAATATGAGACTTCATTTAATCTTGCCTCAAAAGGTGAAGATCATTGTCACCGAAGATTTATATTCTGTAATATATATTAATATGAAAAGGGAATTTATCTTAAACAAATATTGAGTTACAAAGAAACAGGGGGCTTTTTTGCATTGCTTAGCTTACTCTCAGTTGGACTTTCGAGGATTAGATGTGCAGGAAGGTAGGCTGAAAAAGTCATTATCCCTTTAATAACCTGCAAAAAAATTTTAAAAGTTCAAGTAAATCTTTTGACTAGACTGCAAGTTCCTTTTAATACAGTAATGTAATTAATCATAAACTATTGCAGATGATAATTTGAATTACAGCTTAAAGGTAAATGATCTTATTACAAGGATTTTCAGGAATATTTGTTCATCTTTTATGAATTTTTTGGGGGTGTCATATTTTGAAATATTTTGAGTGAGATTACTTTAGAGGTCACATCAGAGTAGTTAATTAGATTGTCTTTCCATTTATAGTAGAGAAATAACATGATCTATCCCATGTCTCTTAGGTTGAGGAGACTCACGCTAAAGATACTTGTTTTTCTCCACTGCCTGTAAAGAAGTCACAATGACTGACTTATATATACATTATAGATACCTGAAGTCAGAACAGGTGATCCAATACTTTGTCCCTGAACTTTTAAGATGCTGAGGGGATTAAAATATCTACCCTTTGGGTGCAAACTCTTCATTTTGTTCCGTGTTCTGTGACTGAACTCGTGTGCTGTTTCTATACAAGTAATAACTGTAAACTGCATGTTTACTTCAAGCTGGGTACCTAAAACTCAGTCCACATAAAATTGCTGAGTACTTCTGAAACATAAACTGCATAATTCATTTGGCAGCATCCTAATTAATTTGTATTTTACCACTTTAAAAGTGAGGTTGAAATGTATTTTAGTTTTTTAATAAGCCTTATGTTGCTGAGCTTCAGCTCTGCCCTCACAGTTTTATGTGACAGGCGGGATTCCAGAGTAAAGAAGATAAATTAACTGTCCTACACAATGAAGTGGATTCTCTGCTTCCCTTGACTGTGTTATGCAGTTACTTGATTCGTGCCTTTCAACTGCGTTATTTAAATAATAAATTCTTAAATAAGAATGTTTTTTTAATGCTGTACATCACTTCTATGATAATTACAGTAATATTGTTGGCACTCAGAAGTCTGTAAATATTTTTTACAGTCTAGTAAAGTGTTTTGACATGGCATTTATTAAACCAAGGAAAACAGAAAGAAAAAATCAGATACACTACTGTGAATTGAAAGATAACAAAGCCAATACAGTGGCACTCATTCATAATGTTTATATACTTGTTCTACACTCAACTGTGGCTAGCATTCCATTATATCAGCAAAAATTTTTAATCCTTTGGTCTTCAGCTTTCCCTCCTTTACCACAGAGAATTAGAGGTGAAGTAGCCACAAGCTCACTGGTTTAACTGAAATCAGGACTAAGAAAATTCTATTTGCTGGTATTCACTGCCATCTTCATCATTGCACCAGGTTTCTGAAAGAGCAGGAGGCAATCACGTGAGTCAAATGTTCAACCCATGAGGCGGAAAGCATTTCACCAACAGCATATTATTGCAGGTTGCAGGTTTAGCACAGCTTTTGAGGGAGCTGGAAATTTTTCAGAAAGATGATGGCCTGGTCTACTTCGGTTACTTAACCAGTATAACTGGTGGCGTGGCATGTGTTATTTCAACATATTATGTATTGAAAATATATTTTATATTTATATAAGTATATATCAGCTCAGTAGTTTTCCTTTCTTTTTTACTTCTTTCCAACAGTAATAGTCTACAGGATTTTTTTACCTGGTTTTATATATGAATATTTCTGGCAGGAGAGAAACTAAAATGTACATAAGCATTTTTGGAGTTGCATGATAACAGCAAAGATCATCATAATATTATCTGAACCCATGACCAGAATGCAGCAACAGGTATGTAACATTTTTCCACCCAAAATGTTATTTGTTTGCATTTTTTCATTATTTACTTTCTTTTCATCAATTATTATAGACTTTGAATGCTGTTACTTTCATATGCAGGTCTGTGTAAAACTCTTCTAAAATAGTAGTGTCATATGGTCAAGGGAAACTTCTTACCCTATACCAAAGTTTTATATTTTCTAATAAGCTAGAACATAAGAATGTACTTCAGAATATACACTCTATTTATTTTCTTATAATTTTCACATAGCCTGTCGTTCCTGCTTTTGAAGGCTGAGCTGGGAATATATGCACTGATTGTGAGGCTAAACCTAAGAATAAATTTGCAGCAATTTCCTTACGTTCAGCGTTTTGACATGGAAGTGTTTTCAATGAGAGCCAAGCTCAAAATCTGTAACGAAAATTGTATACTTATTTTTAAGTAAGTTTTTAAAAAGACATATCTTATATTCTAGTTGCATAACAAGTAAATAGTTAATGAAAATACATTTTGAAAATAAATTTAATACATTTTTAAACTGACATCTCAGCAATATGCATCAATCAAGCTGAATGACAATATAAATGCCATGCCAAGAATCCTATAATTAAGGTGATCTTTCATAGAAGTCTTGGAATTAAAGTGAAATCTGACAGCCTCTCTCTGGAGGAAATGGTAATGGAGATACATCTGACCAGGCTTTAATTGTGGAGGGATGCAGTACTCTATTTTCTTAATGATTAATAGTTTTTTTGACCAAAATAAAAGAAACCATATAAACAGCCAGTATAAGTAGGTAGAGTAAGGTAAATATAAAGCAAACTTCAGTCCAGACTTTTTTCCAGTGATCAGCTCAGGCTAAAAGTGTAGTGTATTCCCACAAACTACATTATCAGTACTCATACAAACAGAATTTCCAGAAGAATCAGCAACTCTAAACTTAAAGAAGCAAATAAACCTTTCAGATCTCAGAAATCTGGTGGAGATTTAATTTGCATTGTCTCACTAGCTAAATTACAGTTTCAGCGCAGTCACTTGTAATAATGCTTACTGCTTATATACAGACATTTGAAAATTACTGTTACAGAAATATGTTGAATAAAGTCTTTCAGATACTGTAAATGTTCTGTTGCCTTCTGTTTGGTCAAACTGTATTGCAATATACTTCCTTGACTGACAACTGAAGTTGTTGCTTACTATTATTTATATTACCATAATACTTAGAAGTCTATTAGAGGCCAGGATCCCTATGCACAAATTCGAGCCAAGAAGACAATCCCCATCCAAAGAATTTTCAAACTAAGTAGAAGACGAGACAACAGATGGAGTGAGACAGATGGTTGGAGGCTGGGGGTGGTAAAATAAAGCCCAGAGACAATATTAGGCAGTGGTTTTAAAACTTTATGAGTTTAACGATTGTCAGATGCTTTGAAGACAGCATGAAAAAACAGAATTTTAATTGGGGTTCTGAGGAATTATAATGAAGATCTGAAGATGTCTATAGGGGCTTCTTAACGAGGTGGGGAAATTGACTTTATGTGTGTGTGTGTGTGTGTGTATATATATATATATATATATATATATATATATATATGTTCATGCATATATAGATACCTGTCTGAAAATCTGGTAAGCAATGATAATTTAACTTGCATTTGTGCATAAGATTCCCCTCACTAAGGTGAGATGAGAGAAAAGGATAGATGAAAGGTAATTTAGATGAGAACCTGAAAAATGTGAATCAGGAAACAGCTAATTTACCAGTACTTAGATATCTTTATGTTATCTAATCTAAGTCTATCTTTTCATTCTGAAGATGTGCTCCCTCAAGTCAGCTGGTATTTTTAACCCCAATAATATATGTGTGAATAGCTGTATATTGTGAGTGCTTTTGAACAGTATCCCACATAAATCAGCTCTGTAGTGATGAATCTTATACTCTTCTGAATGAACACAGATTATGAAAAAAACTTAAGCTCCACATACCTCTCAGTGAAGGTTCAGAGCTTTGCATCTATGAGGAAAAACAACAACAAAAAAAATTTCCTGTGGTCAGTGATACTCTTTGAGCTCTTGCTCACAGATGGAAATTCTGTATTGTTTGTCTTGTAGTGTGTCTTGACATGACCTACTATCCACAGTGACAAGCATTCATGGAGATAATGTTTCCCTGATTCCTACACCTATTGACAAGTATAATTAATAATCTTTTTATGGTGCTGAAGAGAAAACACGTATTGATTCAGATACTGACACCAAGGAGTTCACGTGATGTCAAAAGCTTAATTTTACTGTGTTGTTATTGAAAAGGAGGAAATGGATCTTTTCTACATTTTCTCTTCCAGACTGCTACTATAGGCTTGAGTTACTTCATTTGGAATAATATCTAGAACCGAAACCCAACAAACTTCAGAAATTTTGTGGCAATTATAATGGCAAGTGGTTCTGTGAGTGGTTCAGTCATCAGCAAGGAAAACCAAGTGGGATAGTGTGGTGGGTTGACCTGGCTGGATGCCAGTTGCCCACCAAAGCCGCTCTACCACTCCCCTCCTCAGCCAGACGGGGGGGGGAAGAAAATAAGATGGAAAAGAACTTGTGGCTCAAGATAAAAGCAGTTTAATAAAGCAAAAGCAAAGGCCACGTGCAGAAGCAAAGGAAAACAAAAGATTTATTCTCTACTTCCCATCAGCAGGAGATGTCCAGCCACTTCCTGGGAAGTAGGGCTTCAATACGCGTAGCGGTTGCTCCGGAAGACAAACGTTGTAATAACGAATGCCCCCCCCCCCTCCTCCTTTCTCTTAGTTTTTATTGCGGAGCAGACACCATATGGTATGGAATACCCCTTTGGTCAGTTTGGGTCAGCTGCCCTGGCTATGTCCCTTCCCAAGACCTTGCCCATCCCCAGCCTACTGGCCTTTGGGGTAAGGTGGGAGGAATGTTGGAGAGACAGCCTTGATGCTGTGCAAGCACTGCTCAGCAGTAGCCAAAACACTGGTGTGTTACCAACACCTTTTCTAGCTACCAATACAAAGCACAGCACTACGAGGGTTGCTATGGGGAAAATTAACTCCATCTCAGCCAGACCCAATACAGATAGAAATAATTGGATATAAGAAGCCGTTCAGAAGAAAATTTTTCACCATCAGGACAGTCAAGCAGGCTATGCAGGTGCAGTTGTGCAATTTGACCCTGTTTTGAGCAGAAGGTTAGATTAGAGATGTCCTGAGGTCCCTTCCAAACTGAATTATCCCATGAACTAAATGCATCCTAATTCAGAACTGAGAACCCATTGTTGGAGGAAGGAGCAATAAACCGTGAACTCTACAGAACAGTAGTGTGCCAGGGTGCTTTAGTGCCTCAAGATTTCGAGCCCATAATTCAAGCGAAATGTTTTTGGAAAGTTTCTCTAATCTGGATCTTCGCTAAGACAATGGAATTTTCTAACATGGGAGTACTGTCGCTGCAATATTGCCATTGCAAACAGAACAAGAACTAAGTTTGAGAGACACCACCAGTGGGAGACATGGTATGGGAAAGACAGTAAACCAAGGCTCTATTGACACTGAAAGGCTCCATAGCCACAATGCAAGAGAGAAGTCCAGCACATTAAATGACATGTCTGCTGTGCCCAGAAATGAAAGGGAAAATAAGAGACAATTATTTGAAAGATTATAAAGTTTAATATGAAGTTTCTGAAATCACTTCTGTTAGATGGGAAAGTTATAGGGGGAAGATTACAAGGAGAGCAAAAGGTGAAAGACTAGAGAAAACAGAGTGGGCTTGAGCTCTGTAATTAAAAAGTGAAAATGAAAACATAATGGGTGCAACATAAGATTCTGAGTTTGCATTGCATTCTTGTCTGCAGACTTTCTGTTCCTTTCAATACACAGTAATTGCTTGGAATGATTAGCAAGATAAATTCTGACCAGGAATAAGAGATTTTCAGAACTAAAGTCTGGATACTTGAGTAAAAATGAGTGCTCCTCATAAGAACCTCGAAATGTAAATTGCAGTTTTCACACTTAATATTATTACCCAAAACATTCCAAAGCAGAATTAACATCACAAATATAATTTTTCAGTTTGTTATTTTTTGTTGTATTCTACATTTGTTTCTTGTGTCTACATTTTTCTTTTTTTCTTTTGGCAATACAGAGAATTGGCTAAATTAGACTGCATTAGCTTTTAGCTTTTTTCCCTTCTCTTTTATCCAGTTTTATAACTTCATGAGAAAAAGGGCAAAAGAAAAGAAAAAAAAAATGTAAAAAATTATAACAACTCAGGTCCTCACCTTGTTCATTCCATAGGTGTGAGTATCAAAGTACAAGCACAAAATAATACAAATTTTTGAAGTTAAAAAACATTTATGTAAAATTGAAATAATTTTAAAAATATCAATATTTTGTTAATTGATTTTTTTAAATTTTATATTGTAAATGAATCACTTTTCCATCCACGTGAAAAAAAAAGTCTTCAGTGATCTTAAATTCCAAACATTGTCATGTAATCCTTCCTTTATGATAAAATCCTTCCTATATGAATACCTCTTCTTTCTGCCTAAATTAGACTATGTATTTGAGGAAGCTAAAGATACCTAAACTTGATACAAAGACTAAAAGTATTGCAAAAGGATATAGATTCCCTTTCTTGTTACATAATTAATTATCTTCTTTCTTTTAAAAACAAAGAAACAAACAAACCCACTTTAATTTTGTATACATTCAGGGTTTAGTGATTGGATGTTGCATTCTGGATCAAGTGAATAATATTTGTGTAGTATCTTTGCAAA
This sequence comes from Calonectris borealis, assembly GCF_964195595.1. Lineage (NCBI taxonomy): Eukaryota > Metazoa > Chordata > Aves > Procellariiformes > Procellariidae > Calonectris > Calonectris borealis. The sequence continues at coordinate 89,194,857 of NC_134313.1, forward strand.
AAGAAAACAATGGATAATGCTTCATTTTCCCTTAGGCATTAATTGTAGTGTATCAATAACTTAGGGTCTTCTTAGGGGATGATGGGTTTATTTTTTTCTCAATGTTTATATATAATTCTGGAATTATCAATATAGTTCATAACAGCTTTTTGAAGAAGTATTTTTGCAATGTCAAAGACACTTCATAGGAAGCAGACCACATATGAAGACCAGTGTTTTCCTGAGTGGGAGGAATGTGTGAATGTGTGTAAGTATTTTAGGATTTTTTTTCCCCTTCTTATTTCACTAGCTAGTACTTGAAAGGCTTCAGGTTAACTGATTTTTTTAATAGCCTGACCAACTCTTAAAATGAGGCTGCTAAGCCAAATGTTTAATTTTTTAACATCTGGATTTAGGCCTTTGGAATCAGGAAAATTTGTTTATATTTCTATTTGGTCTGTTAAACTATATTCTCAGTGACAATGATATAGCAAAGTTAATATTTTTCTCTGATGTATAACAACAGTATCTATATATGTTTTCATAAGTTTTGAGACAAACTATAGGAGAACAAATTGATTTTCAGGTGCATTTGTTATTCTCAAGGCTCCTGAAATGGCATAAAGTGAGGAAAGCTAATAGTCCTGATTATTAAGTCAGGCTTTGTTACATTAAATTTTCTCAGGTAATTAGCAGCAGTTTTACAAATAATATGAGGGAAATAGTTTTCACAAAGAATCCAAATGGTGTACTCCCTGCTGTTTTAAAATTACTCTGGAGAACTTACTACTAGGTGGACTCATTTTTTTAAATCTAATTTGAAGTCTAATTTTCATGTTCAGTTATCTTACACTGATTTAGGTTATTCTCCTCAGAAGGTATGTTTTGATCAATTTAATTATGAATTGTTTTGTAAAGATTTGGCAAAATAGTTTTTGGTTAAACTTTTCAGTTATGCTTTTTGAAAAAGTACCATTACTGTTCACTTTTTTCCTTATTGTTAGGAAGCATGGTATCTTTAAAATGTATTTATTACAGTTCAATTGTGCTAGGCTTTGGAACAATGATATTCCCTCTTCATCATAAAATACCCTCTTTAGTTTATTTTTTCCCACATGACACTGCTGAACCTGCATTCTCTCTTTACATACTACACTCCCGTCATCTTAGCAACAAATGTGTAAATTTGCAATATAAATAAGAAATTAATAGAAGCAGCAAAGGAAAACAAATCACAATGTTCTCAACAATTTTAGATTATCAAATCCCAATGAAGATTAGATGAATCCACTCTCTTTCCACTTACAAAAAAAAAAAAAAATCTTTTTAATAAAGCTGGGAATAACTGCTGTTATCTTTCATCATTCCTGTCCTGTAAACAGAACAAACATAGCACAATGTCATATAATCAGCAAAGAGAAAGTGTCTGAAGCCTAGGCAGTTCCTCATAAAGATTATACAGCCCACTGCAAATGTTTTGTTAACTATTTTTTTTTTTTCCTATTAAGAAAAAAAACGTCTTGAAAGGTCATGGACTATATTGAAAATACTAGGTTAGATGAAACAGTAGTAAAAAGAAATACAGTAGAACAGTGAGAAAAATATTTCAAACAATTCACTCAAGGCCTACGTGAAGTTTGAACCTCCTATAAATGCAGGGAACAATTATTTTCTGAATTTATAAGGATCAAAAATGACAACTTTTAAAATTTCTTTAATCAGAATATAGTTGTTTATTTTTAATGAAGATTTGCTTGACCTACATTATTCTGAGGAAGTAGGAGAGATTTTATTCTAATAATTTTTGAGGATGTGGGCTAAGAAATGCCAAAAGAAGATCAGGTATTTATTGAGCAGAAACTTGGGAAGGAATAAAAAGAAAGGGATGAGAATAGAGAATCCAGCTGATGATTGTTGGTTCTTCCTATGGGGTTAAGCAGCCTTATCTCTCAGTGTCTTCAGTGGGTGTTAAGAATATTCCGTTTTTTTTTTTAATGTCCAGTTCATTGACTGGAAAGCATGAAAATATTCTTCCTCTGTCTTTTGCTCTACCCAAATATTAAAAATCAAACTCAATCAATCAGCTCTGTATTGTCATTAAAATACATATTCACCAGTACATGAGCTTTTGCAGATAACAAACTGTATAACACCAAATCCATTTCAAATCTTCAAGCATTTTTTAAAGACGTATTAAAGGAAGAGGGAGCACAGCTTTTTGAACTACAATGATATTGTGTCAGCCATGGAAATAAGTGGAAAGGATTAATACTGGTACACTTTTAAGCTTCACAGAACAAACTCTCTAGATAACACATTATAATCAATAACGAAGAAGTCTAAATTGCAATTCGGTCTTCTTGTATAAAAATGGAACTTTTCCTAGTTACAGTATTCAACTTAATTGAAGTATCATTGAAGATTTTTTTTGCAGAAGGGAACTGTTACCCCTATGAAATTAAAACATTTATGAGGAACAGCTTGATGACTGAATAGTTCCTTCCTTTGTAATGCTAATTATTCTTATAAAGAAGCCACAAATAGAAAAAGGGCTGTATCCAGTTTCAGGCACAAAACGTGTAAAATACGACTTTCAGATGAGCAAAGACTTTTCATCAAATATGCTAAGACTCCATATTTTCATTGTAAAAATCATTACCTCTCTGAGACCAGACTCACAAAGGTGCTAAAAGATGTTAAAAAGTAGCCTCAGCAGTTTTGGAACATAACTTTGCTTACAGATTTGTAAATTTCAAACACATGGCTATGCAAATCTACATGTAGTTTTGATATATTTTAATTAAATGTATCAATGTTAATAAATATCTTGAAACAGAGGACTTTCAGCCATTAGTTTTAACAAAAAAAAAAAAACACCCTAACCTACTGTGGTTGTATGTGCTTGAATAGTTCTCACTGTGGTTACATCTCATTGTTGCACAGGGAACTTGCTTAAGTACATCCTTAGTTATATGATGATATAAGCATGATTTTAGCCAGGAGCATGAAGTTTAGCACATACTTAAGTACTTTAATTTCCAAATTATTTTTTTATTTACAACACTACTGCTGACATAAGTCCAAAAAAAGGGAAAGAAGACTGGAATTAATTTTATTTTTATGTAAATTTCTATGAAATCTGTACAGTCTTCACAGCTTTTATACAATCAATATTGTTTTATCAGCAGCATAGGAATGTTGTAATTCCATCTAGAGCTAAAAGCTTCTCTCATAGTCTCATGCTATCTACCTGATTCTAGAAATTAATATTAATAGTTATTAATTTCATTGCTGTAATGCCCATGGCTGAACTTTACTGATCTTCAAATGGCTCCAAAGGGCTTTCAAATTAAGTACAGGCAAAAGACAACTAGATGGATATAAGCAAACAGACAGAGGGTTAATGAAATAATGACCTAATATTGTCAGTGTGCTAAGCCATAGACTTAGCAAAACAGCATGGTAATGACTGTCAAGTGCTTTGTTGTTGTTGTTGTTGGGTTTTTTTGGCTGGCATCATGTTCAGAGACAGTAAAGACTACTAGCTTATATTTGATGTGACACAAAAAAAAGGAATCAGAAAAGAGAGAGAAAATAAAGGCTGATGTCAAAGTGGGAACAAGCTACAAGAATAAATTGTGCAGCAGCATTCTGGATATTCTTGAGCACTACAAAGGACACCAAGTCAAAATTTATGGCTAATCCATGTCTTTAATGAAACAGTTTATGTCATCAGTGACAAAGGGGATGGGAAAAGTAAGAGAGTAATCTCTCTAACCTACCTTTATCAAAATATGAGCTAAAGAAAAACAAACAAAAAACCCAACAAAAACCAAACCAACTCAAAAAATAAAGCAGTTCATGAGATGATGGTCACATGTTCTTATACAGGTGTTAAAACAGTGTCCTACTCTTCCACTGTAGTGCTGTAGGTCAACTGCCATCACTCAGAGGAGTCAGGGAACCTTCCATGTTCTAGACAAAAAAAAATTCAATAATTTTTCTTTATTCTGTTTCTAAAGTTTGGGGCAAACAAGAATTTCATAGATCTTTTGGAAATACCTGGAATTCCACAGCACTCTTGTCCTATCAGGGACCACCATGATACCACCCTCATGAATAACTGCATCATACCTGACACTTGCAGTCTTCCAAAGGACAGTTGCTCCTACAGGAATAAATGAGTCAATATTGCATTTATCAAAGCCAAAATGAAGTACAATAAAAAAGGAATGTTGTAATGGGACAACTGGATTAGTCTGCATGCTTAAACTATTAGAGAAAACTGCTATAGAAAAGATTAAAAATTATAGTGAATGAAGAAAAGCACTTCTTCCTTTTAGTTTTGATTAAAAATGTTATTTTTACTTTATAATACATGTTTCAGAGTTTTTGAGGTCAAAGATCTCTTTACTGGCAAGACAGGATATCTACAGTGCCTTATTTACACTAGTCTATCTTGACCTGTGAAGATCTTTTGTAGGTTGTGAAGGAAGTAATCACCTTGAATAGCCAAAAAAAGCTTTCGTCTCTTTTGGAAGCTAAGCAAGTTTCCTTTTTGCTAATGCTTCTGTCATAAGTGAGGATGCACACACATTCACTCTGAACTAGCTGTGGTCATCATCTTCAACATAGGTTAATGAGCACAGATAATGATTTGTGATGAGTACAGACCAGTTCTAAATAAATGACTGAAACTGGAAAAATCTGCAATTTCTCAGTACAGGACAGTGTTACAGAGGAAAGGAAAGGAAAGGAAAGGAAAGGAAAGGAAAGGAAAGGAAAGGAAAGGAAAGGAAAGGAAAGGAAAGGAAAGGAAAGGAAAGGAAAGGAAAGGAAAGGAAAGGAAAGGAAAGGAAAGGAAAGGAAAGGAAAGGAAAGGAAAGGAAAGGAAAGGAAAGGAAAGGAAAGGAAAGGAAAGGAAAGGAAAGGAAAGGAAAGGAAAGGAAAGGAAAGGAAAGGAAAGGAAAGGAAAGGAAAGGAAAGGAAAGGAAAGGGGAGGAACTAGAATCAAATATGTAAAGTAAATTTGGTAATTTCTCAAAATATTTAATTTTTTCAATAATAATCATGAAAAACATTCTAGGCAACTTAAGAAGTTGCCCGTTTTAGTATATAAGTATACAAAATGACACAACATAGATATATTTTATATATGTCTAAAGGAAATTGTTGACTGACCAACAATTTCTGTAGCTGTAGCTTCTTCTAGGCATAGCTAAAGCAAAAAAACAGCATCCTAAATCTTGAGTGCTTAATAACATTTTTCAAAAAAAATAGAAAAAATATTTCCATATTCAGTTTTTTCTGCTGCTTTGATAGATAAGTACATATGAGAAAATAGATTTGGTTATTAAAAAAAAATTCTTTATATTATATTTCATTAATATAGCATTATCAAAGCTCTTAACTTGAGAGGATTTTGATTTTTTTTTCCTATACTTGATAGGAATTAATAAATCATAGTACTTGATCTCCATCCCATGAAATCCATTTTAATAGCCATGTATTCTATATTTCCCATTGAATAATCAGTAGGAGGCCCTGACTTCTCCACTGAACTGTAAAAGGACACATTTCAGATTGTTCAGCTTCTGATGATTCCCCCCTCCTCTTCTGAAGAGAATCTCCAAAGAGCAGGCAAGATCAATTTGTTATTAATCCATTTAGCCTTCTCGAAGTTATTTGTCTGTGGTTGTATTTTTGTTCAATATTAAGACTGAATTGTTCTTCGTCTTGTCTTCATATATATGTATTCGATATAACTTTGTCAATTTGTGTTCCATCAGCTCATGTATCTTCTATTTTAATTCTGATGCAGTCCCCAAACAGCAATTAAAGTCATCAGAAAGCTGAAAGAGAGAAGTCTTTGAATTACTGAAATCATATTCCTCTTGTAATTATTTCTTTCTAAGGTACTGGAAATGAGATATCACCCTTCCACTTCCCCAGCGGAGGTTTCTTTGTTCTCTATCACAGGACTTTGTGATAGTCTTCTGCTTCAAATGACTCACATCTGAAAAAAAGTTGTTGCTGTTATTCCAAGAGAAAATTTGGTAAAACTAATCTGATATTTGTATTATTAACCCAATTATTTCTAGCAAGTGAATTTTTTTTTCCCCATTCCATTGTTATATTAACACTTTGCAGTCCTTTACATTTCTTTGGTTAGGTTTAGGAAGGAGGTATAGTAACTATGAGCATAAGTGGATTATTGTTTCTTTACTTCCAAACTCTTTCAGCTTACTCATACTATTGGAAAATACTAAAAAAAGGTCTTTTCTTATCACTGTCTCTGCTATATCACTTTCTCTTATGCTATTGCAGATTATTTCAAAAGGTCTGCAGAATCTTTCTCTTCTGGTCAATGGTAAATGGAACTGTATCTACAATGCAATACAACTGTATCTGCAAATATGCAGACAAAAATAATGAGAAGCAATTTCTTTGCAGGACATCATTATCTCTATTTACTTCAATTAATGTTTGCCCTCTATACTAAATATCAAACAAACAAATAAACAAAAGCCCAGACCTGTCAGATAATCTTGAAAAACCATCTAGCCCAAGTTAAAGATAAAATTGAATACACTTCAATCATTCCTGAGAGAAAGCTGTCTAACCTGCCTTTCAAAAACTCCAAGAAAGGAGACTCCATAAATTCCTGAGCAAAATATTCCAAAGTTTCCTTGCATATACCATGAGAAAGATTTTCCTAATTTCTAACCAGAATTTGTCCAATTTGTCAAGATTTTCTGAATTACAGTTCAGTGTAAGAACCAGTTCCTATAACTTCTACAAAGCTGTCTTTCCTAAATTTGAAAAGACTCAAGGACATTTTCATATTATGGAAGTAATATGAAGGAAGGAAAGAAGGGAAAGAGAGAGGTAAGGCAGAAATTGAGATAATCTCACAGAAATAGTCAAGACACTTGCTACTTGATAGTTCCTGAAAATGAACCTTTACCTCATCTCCTTTTAAAAAAAATCCCTTCACTTTTACTTCATAAATATAAAACTGATACCTTCATACTCTTACAGGATCAAATATACTACATAAAAATCTCACAAACATAATTGCATCTATCATTATAGTATCTTGGAGCCATATACTCATTCTTACCTTCGTATTCCAGAGGCAACCACAGATCTTTTATGTCCCAGCCAAAAGCCTTACCCACAAGCTTACTCTCACACCCCCTCAGCTTCTTTCATCTTGAGAATCCTCATTAGTAGTAATAAAATGTGCACCATTAAAGCCTAATGAAGTATCAACCACATCCTTAAGCTATTCTTTATACTCAGAACGACTTGAGAGCTTCTTCCTAGCAGGCATTGCACTTGGAAGTGGTGTTCTTCAAGCATGGCAATGTTGTCAATAGATAGTACACTGGTTTTCTTTCAGCTAATAGCTAATAGCTAATAGATCACAGACCAGCCATCTGCTTTCACAATATCATTGCTCTCTTCCCTTTCAAAAATGTAATTGCAGCCGCCTCTTTAAAAATACCTTAAGTTATTCTACTTCTTTGGTCATACTTCCTTCACTCTGGCTTTTTTTGTATTTTTTCCCTCCTTCATTCTGTTTTTTTATTTCATTTTTCAGTCTTTCCTCTGCTCTACTCAATCAAATATGTTCAACATTTCTAAACAGTCTAAGCCATGCCTCACTCTATTCACTGAATGACTGAAAACTTTTGTGTGTATTTGTCTTCTGTCTCTCCCACTCTGTATTTTGCATTGTAAATTTATTTGCTTGAGGATGACTGTATGTTCCTTTGATGAGAAACTCCCGTCTGCTTTGTCTGGTTGCTCTTAGCTTGAGGAATTTATTTCCAAATAAAGGATATGTGGTACTGACAAATGCAAAGAGCTTTGTGTCTGTGGGCCACAGGTTTTCCACTGCAAGCAAAGGAATTTTTTTCTTTTCTCTGCATCCCATCCGGAGATCAGAATAAAATAGGTATCAAGGCAGGAAGTTTGCTACATGCTCCCTTCAAAACAGGTCTCATCCTCTCTATTATTCATTCCCCCTTCCAAGAGTTTATCAGTTAAATTGCAATAACTTTCATGGAAGCTTTTGACAGACTTCTATAACACAGTTCACTTGTTATCCATCTTGTTATCCGTCGATACAGGGATAGGAGAGACAGTCTTTTAGAATCATACGTGTTCTTTTTCTCTTAAGATTTTTCCCAAGCACAGCAGGAGTAACTTTTACTGGAAAAGGTTTCAGAAATAAAGTAGAAAAGTTGTTATCTTCTACAGTTCAGCAGTTGTTTTTTTTTTTTTTTCTTCTCAGTGTATTGTTTGCTCTTGTCTTCTGTTGTCTAAAAAACTGATAAATAGCAAGCATCTTGAAACACTGCTGGTCTATATAGAAAGAGTGTAAGGAAGTATGTGAAATGGATGGGGAATTTCTTTGTCTATAAAGAGCAGGGTAAATGATGCATATTGCTGTATCATCACCTCCAATTATAATAATTATAAATAGATCATTTGAATATAATTAACATAATTAATTAAAATATAATTAAAATATTATAATAACATGTTGCTTGCAAAAAGGTTAATCAGTTTACACAGACCTTTAAACAACAATCCACAGTGAAACATGCCATGCAAGTTCAGATTGTTGGTTCAAGACTAATCAGAATAATTTTCATTGCATACAATCTTCAGAATTTTTGAGAACATCCTATTTCTTTCATGAATTTCCCTTAGAGTTGATTATACACAGAGATTATACAGTTATTTTTTGTAGACATATGGTAGGATCAGGATGAAGATGATGGAGAAAGAAAATTATTTCATTATCACAATTTGTTGTAAAGCTGAAAATTGCTAATAATACCAACACATTAACTATGGACAAACATTGGCTTCTTTGGAATCTACTTTGGTCTGAGAGGACTGTATAATGTTATTGCAGTGTGAAATTTATTTATGATTTTAAGAACGTGAAAAAAAGCTCTTTTACAATATTTTATTTCATTAATTTTTACTTTAGTGGTCATTTGTTACATGAAAAAAAATGACATGAATAAATGCAACTGCTAAAGTAGTTATTAAAATGTTAAGATTTTGTTATTGTTCTGTTATTTTGTTATTTTAAATGATCTTTTATACAAAGAATAAAATCAAAGTGATTTTATAATATCCAAAATATCTTCAATTTTCAAAATAAATTTCTGGATGACTACTGAATTTTACACACTTCTGTTAAACAGAAATAGAGTAACATTTCTAGTCTTCCAAGTTGCACTCAACATTTTGTTAAACCCTTTAAGTCCTTTGACATTTTATTTCACGATGGCAATTCATCCTAAATTCTGTGCACTTATGGCTAAAAATGGTCACCTACTGTTTAACAGACCATAATCCAGAATCGAACTTTAAACCCTTAGACCTTTTAGCCTACAAATTCAGTGAGTTATTAAAATGCTTTCCTACCTTAAAACAAATAAGCTGATTATGGACTTTCTTATAACACTTTTCCGTATAAGAAAAAGTGTTATTTCATGTAAACAATTTTTTTTTTGAAACTTAGTACTAATTAATATAAGAAGATTGAGAGTAGAGTAATATAGGTTTCCAGACTTTCTAACTCTTGAGAAGCATTCCTATTCATAGTTAAGATTTGGTGACTCCAGGCTTCCAGGCTTTGCAAAGAACGGAAAAGTTGTAAGCATTCCATACTAAAAAAGAGCTCTCACGATGCCAAAGCTCCCTTGTTCCTCAGGAGGAGATATTCTTGCCTAAATAAGAACATACGCACCTGCCTTTAACAGCTGACAGGCTTTTGAAGAATGCAACAATCGACCGTTACATTTCATTTATCAAAACTAAAAAAAAAAAAGCCAAAAAAGCCCACCAGAAAAAAATGCACAGATATGTTCTCATTGTTCTGTAATATGCTTTAAAAGTAACTTACTTTCCATTTTTCTAGCTTTTGTTATGAATCAAAGTGAAAACTTTCTTGAAACCTCACACAAAAGAAACATCATGCTGCTCAGAGTAATTCTGCTCAAGTTCACCATTATCAATTTACATGCTTAAAATATGTTTGGCTGATAGAAAGTTCTATTTGCAGTATTTATAAGAATCATACATGCATCTTTCAAAATAATGAGACAAAAATACAGACAGTTTTTTTGCTGATACTTTTTCGGTGACACATACTTTTAGAGTACAAAGAAATAGATGAGTAGATTAGCTTTCCCATTGACAGGGAAATCTAATTTTTGGTGGCTACTGCAAACTACATTAGTAATACTGATTGATAACTAATTTAAAAAACCTCCTAAATAACATGTAGTATAAGCATCTAAAATGGCAAAGTAAACTGATTAACTGAACATTAGCTATTTTATCGCTTGGTCCTTGCACTGCAGGAACTATTTCATCAGTAACTTATTCATCAATGACTTTAAAAGATAGATTTCATTAGAATATGCCTCTGAGATACAGAGCAGAAAGTTTATTTTGATATTTGTTAAGCAACTGACTATATAATGACATTTTTGTAAGTTTTTGGTGATTCAAATTCATTTTCCTAAGAGAAATAAGATGTATGGCATTGATCCAAATTGTTTTGAAGTAAAAGGAAAAATTCCTTTTAACTTCAGTAGGCTGGATCAGGTCCTTGTAGAACAAGGACAAAAAGAAAGGAAACAGGATAACATATTTGAGAGGATTAGTTGAGTAGCAGTACAAAAACGTACAGCATGAAATACATTTTCAGATATGTATGAATGCACTGGAAGTATAATATCTGAAACCATGCACAGACCAGCAACACCATTGTGCAAGGTTTGCACTAAGATATATAGTTAGACATTTCTGAGACACTTGGTTTGAATATTCACTTTAAAAAATCATGCTAAAAATAACTGTAGAATTTTTTAAAATTACATCAGTCTGTATAATTTTTTCTTCCATTATTTATTATGCAGATAGGGGTATCACCTTATTGCTGGTCTTTGTTTTCTTCCTTTTGTTTTCCTTTTTAAAGCCTTTTCTCATTTCATTTGCTTCTTATTTGAGTAGGTTACGTGTCATTTCACTTGAGCCACTTGGCCAAGCCGTTAGCTCCCTCTGTGGTCAATAAAGAGATGGGTTTCCACAGGAGAATATAAACCTATGATAGAATGCAATGAGTCATTATCCTTTCTCCACTGATTTTAGAAAGCTGAAAAACTGGATTAGTCTGGACTATTAGTTTTTAGATGCTTAAAGTCAGATAACATGAGCCCACTGTAGATACCTTGGTGAATAGGTATTGTCTTATGTAGCTTAATAATATAAGCATCCCTGTTAATTACTGACACAACTCCATTGCACATGCATGTGGCTCGTCTGCAGCACAGAAAGTTCTGTCATATATTCCTTCTGTGTCTGATCTTTGTTTATAGATATGTATCATCCACCCACTGCCTAGTAACATCTTTAAAACTTCATGTCATTTTGTATTTCATCATTCCTCCACACCCACTATTCTTATTTCAGCTATACATAAAAGCTTATCTAGTTTCGAACCCATTGTTCTGATTTATCATTTTTCTTTATTGCTAAGCACAGGAAAGTTTATTAACTCTGTGTAATATTCTGACAATTTCATGCATTTTAAACTATATGTAAGAAGACATATTCTTGAAGTTAAGTATATTGTATCAGTTAAATTTCATTGTATATGATTCTTGAATTGAAGTGCATAATCTTAAAGATATTCTTAATGCATTAAGCTCTTTTAGTGTTTATTCTTTAGCAATGATCAGTTTTCATTTGTAGGGTTTTAAGATTCAGTAAAGACAGAACCCACAATTTCACTTTGAAAAATCATTTAAGGCATCAGAACTGCAAAGACTTTGTGATAAATTTCAGAACTGAACTGTTACAACTGTTATAATGAGACACTGGCTGACATTATGAGAGCACAATAACAAAAAATCTGAGTGCTGTCTATATCGCATTCTGGAATAAAATTTTTTACAATAGTGGATTTATTTTATTGTACAACACTACGATCATAAGGTTATTTAACTGGGATCTAACAGCAAACTTGCATGCTAGGCAAACTACTGCCCACTTTTAAAAAGAAACAAATTAAAGTTATGATTCCAGACAGATTATGGTTTCACAATAAACAGAGTAAAATAGCTGAGAACCATACTGTCTCCAGTGACACAATCTCTGCATGTGCTAAGAGGCTAGGGCAAAAGGAAAATCCAGTTACTCCATTATACCTCCTGAATCACAATGAAGCACAGCCAATGCTGACATTCAGACAGGTATTCATGAGCCAGCCAGTCTTATTCTGGCCCCAGTAGCAAACCACCAGTATGTTGGAGGAGGGTGGAGGGTGGGTAGAACATGACACTATACGACACTCTGCAAATATTTCAGAAGGTTTTGTTTACTTCAACATGATTCATTTTTAATTTGGTTCTGGTGACTTAAGCTCACTCTGGTGTGAGCTTAAGTGCCTTTTTCCTTTCCACTCCATGACAGATTCTCCTGTGCTTTAGTTTGGTATCTCTGAGTGAATCAGGCAAGGCAGAGAGGTTGCCTCAAAATAACTTTGTTGGTATGAGACGGAAAAGCACAATGTAGACAATCATCATAAAGAAATATGTACGCACTATGTAACAAAGCACTGAGGCTTAATGAACGGTAGTCTTGCTTTGCTGTGTTTTGCCAAAGAGAACCATTTGATGAATTCTATTTCCATTAGCTAGCACTTTTTTAATTGTAGGTAGCTTAGCTCAGTACAATACAATTACCAGCTTTCTTTTCTTTTTGATGCACCCATGAATTCTCAGTCCTTGTATGTTAGTTGTTCAGAGCCAAGGGAACACCTTTTCTCTTGATTAAACTGGTTTAAAAAGAATTTTGACTTGCTTAATTAGCTTCTCTAGAACTGCTAATAACCACACATCCTCCACTGTGAACCATGTAATTATTGTGACATTAATTCTCTCCCTGGGATACTTTATTCTTGATGTGATCATTTCTCTTTTTCGATTGCTGGCTGGTGATTTTACTACTGCAGAGTAATGAGCACCATAAGACATATTTGACTGTTACTCAGGGTTTTCAGTGTCCTTCCATATGATGCTAAGATTGTATCCATAAGTAGTAACAGCATGCTGGTTACTAGTGATAAAGCATTAAAATAAAATAGAAAAAAATTCAGCAAAGCTTTTGAAATTTTGGTAACACTGTGCAACTGTTTTCGTGCATCCCTGTATCAGTTTGTCACTCCATCACATCCATACCTCAGCAAGTTTGCAAAGTGAGGACGGAATGATGAAAGAAAATATTATTTCCTTTACTGAAAGAACACATAGCCTTTATAATTCCCTCTAAGCCATGTTGTGCCTCCCAGTCTAAGGAGACCAATGTAGTTTAGTTTTTCTGGGGCAAGTCAGAGTGGCTACAAGCCTCCATAAGCTCTTTCTTCATAGCTGGGGACTAGATAGATCATTCTTCTTTCCCTTTGTCAGACACGCTACTGTAACACTGGGAGCAGAGTTGAAAGAAACACTACAATGCTTCTATATTGCTAATTATCCTATAAAGATATTTACATCTACGAGAGAGACTTGATTTTTAGACCTACAATATTGAAAAATAGACCTTAATGGATTGAAAAGTCCATTTGTAAAAGTCAGTTTGTACATGCAGAAGGGTTTTGGAGAACATTAATTTGAAAATTCCCTAAATGTAACAGTAAAAGGTAGTAAACAATAAAATCAGCAGGGACATGGGCTTTTCTACCCTTGGCAACTTTGTGCTACCTAGGTTTGAGGAATAGCTTCCTTCTGGCTGGTGGAAAGAAAGCCTGTTACCTACTTCTCTTACATTTTCTAAACAGTCAAGTCACGTGTGTGCCATACTGACTTACATATCTGCATGACATCTGTAAAGCTACTTTTTGGTACTTCATGATCATGGGCATGAGGTTTTTGTTTTCTTCTAAGTTCTTGTGGGTATTGCTGCTCAATTGATTTATCTCTTAATCTTTTTTATATTTCAGCAGACAGCCTTAAAAATAGAAACAAGTTGCAAAAGAACCCTAGAATGAGTAAGATAGTTGTGAGGAGTTTAACCACCACAGTCATCTCCTGTGATTAATAATTAACTTACCGATTAACTTAGGTGATAAGTAATGATTCTTAAAATGTTATTGTTATTAGCTGTTTCACATAAGAAAACAGAGTTACATAATTTCAGGGCTCCGAGGGCATGAACAGCCCTTGCTGGCCCTGCCCAGTCTCCCCTGGGAACTCCTCCCACCCTTGCACATGGACCCAGGAGCCCCATTTCAGCTCAGACTGGGGATCTCAGTCCCCTGCCCCAGAGGAGTGCTGGTCTCCAGCCCTGTCCCTGGAATGGACCTCAGGCTCATGTTTGTAGGCATGTCTCCAGCCCCATTCCTGTCCCCTTCTCCTGCTGCTGGATGGATTCTGATATCAGCTTGCCACTTGCCTGCCCGGGACCGTCGGTGGACCCCATTACAGCACCTGGCTCTGCCCACCATAGTCAGAACCTGCAGGATGGTGCCCATTGGTGAGAGCACTGGGTTCCCTGGGGTCACCCTTGGCTCACAGCTCCCAGTCCCTTAGGGAGCAGGTGGCCCTTGCTGCACCCTGACACATATCTGAAGAAATGTACTCTGAGTGACATCCTGGGTCAGTGGCTCCAGGGCGCAAATTTTGTTTGTAAATGGTTTTTGAAAGTGCACCATACCCTTCTCAGAGCGACAGACAGCTCTTTCCTTTACTGAAGACTTCATGTTAGACTTTGGGATTCTTAATCTCCAGAGAGCATTATTTCAATAATCATTACTCATTTATTATTTAATAATCTCAAATTTGTACATATGGTACAAGTCATGCAATAGTGCTTTTCCATAAATGACCACAACAAATCTGAATTTACGTCAGTATTAACTACCACTATTTCCACACTACATATGATCAGATTTTTTTTTCTTTTTTATAGCTAAGGCTTGTTATACAAATTTAAATTGCCTGCATCTGGCTTGTTAAAATCTAATTTACAGTTTCTGCCTCAAGAGGATAAGAAGTGGTGTCTGTGTGCTCCATTGTATATCCCTGAGAAACAATTCACTTTTGAACTCTGAATTTTGTCATGGTAAATTGGTTCTGTGATAGAAAAATAAACACATTTGTTTTCACAAAATGCTGTAGGGGAAAAAAAATCATAATTTCTTTCTAGACAAATAAACTATAATGGAACCAGTATCCATATATGAGAAGTTGCCATTTTGTATTTTACACAGCAATACACGGGTTTTTTTACCTTTAACCCCTCATTTGTTATCAAATCCATGTCATTAACATCCATTTCTGTTAAATAACATCTGATAATTGAAATCATACAAAACAATAATTTTGATATAGCAATGCAATGGGGTTGGGGGAGTGAGGGAGGAACATATAAGCAAAATTCCTGCTCCAAATGGAAGTTCCAGGTACTTTCCTTTAATTGTTCCATCCTCTATTCTAAGTACATTTTTATTACCCAAATTGCTGTAAAAGCATTTCTTTCTGTTTTCTTTCATTAGTAATGACTGACTTCTACATCTAAAGTCACTACTCTTGAATACCCTTCTGTGAAGATTCGGTTTACAAAAATAAAACCCACATTGTATCAACCTCCCACTTGTCTTCTGCCACGTGCAAAAAGTTGACTTGACCCTTCACTGCCACTAGTTTATCACTAGCTTTTTTAATTTAAAGAAGGGGGCACTTTCATATTTATATTTACACAGGTGTAGTATCTTCACATCTTTGCCCGTTTATAAGGCTGCCAGTCAAAAGTATCCAAATGGATTAAAATCCAGGTAGCACAGTGCTACCTACCATGGCAGGATGGATTGCCTAGGGCTCCGAGGAAGAAATATAAAAGTTGGGCTTTTTGAGAGCCTTGGAATAGTAAACCTGATAGATGAGTTAGTTATTTTTTTGCTTGCACTGTTATTTTTTTAAGATTATCTTCTTAAATTTTAAATTAAATAATTTTCTAAAGCAGCAGCACTTTTCTTGGAGAAGGTCTGGTGGCTCACTATGACTGCCTTTGCTTTAGATGGCTGCAGTTCAGAAAGAACAAAAGAATCACATAATTCCACAGCAAAAGACAGGTCAAAGCGAGAGACCTGAGGCCCAGAGCAAACATTGTGTGAAAGCCATGAGAGTTCAGAGATGCAGGCTGGCCATAAATACAGAATAGAGTTACAATCAGCTTGTGTCTGGCATTGTGCCATTAAGCCAATTACTTCTTGTCACTGACATGCATCATTGCTACTGTATTGTACCACAAGAAGGTGGTATACCTGGACTTCATAATTACGGGACATCTGGGGTTATTTTATTCTTTTATATTGTTCTTAGATGTAAACACAATTTTATTCAGAAGAAGGAATAAATAAGGAATAAATCTATAAGACTCTCCAAGGGGCAAAAGAAAGGGTCTGCTTAGTGAAAAAGAGCAGTAAAAAAGAAAAGTCTAGTTGGAGACCAGTGACTAGTGGTGTACTAGGGATCAATACCGGCTCCAGTCCTGTTTAACAACTTCATTAATGATCTGGATGACGGGGCTGAGTGTACCCTCAGCAAGTTTGCAGAACACACCAAACTGGGAGGAGTGGTTGTTACATCGAGGGTTGTGCTGACATCCAGAGAGACCTTGAGAGGCTGAAGAAATGGGCTGACAGGAACTTCAAAAGGAGAGGTATTGTTACACCTAGGGGGAGGAACAATACCATGCACCCATATATGCTGGGGGCTACCCAGCTTGGCAGAAAGGGACCTGGGGGTCCTGGTGGACACCAGGATGAACATGAGCCAGCAACTTGCCCTTGCTGCAAAGAAGGTGACTGGTAACCTGGACTATGTTAGGCAAAGTATTGCCCGCAGGTCATGGGAGGTGATCCTTCGCCTTTTTTCAGCACTGGTGAGGTCACACGTGCAGTACTGCATCCAGTTTTGGGCTCCTCAGTACAAGAAAGACATGGGCATACCAGAGAGAGTTCAAGGATGATGAAGGGACTGGAGCACCTCACAGATTAGGAAAGGCTGAGAGAGCTGGGACTGTTTAGCCTAGAGAAGGCTCAGGGGGGAATCTTATCAATGTGTATAAATACCTGAAGGGAAGGTGCAAAGAAGACAGCGACAGGCTCTTTTCAGTGGTACCCAATGACAGGACAAGAGGCAATTCTATTAAAACTACACCTTTTTTTTTTTCTTTCTTTTTTTTTAATGTAACTTTTTCTATTAAGTCTCAGGAAGATAAAAATCTCACAACCCGTACAACTGTAGCTAAGGTACTATTGCTACAGCAATAGGGCTGAAGCAAGAGTGCTGCTTTTTTCATGCTGAGTTTTATATAGGCTTGGAGTCAGGAAGTGAAGTCAACCTCACTATCTCTACAAACATGTTTATAGATTTGGAGTGGGATGCATTAGTCAAATCACATTAAATGGCCACATAGAAACCTTTGGCAACCCTTGGAAAAAACGATTTATACTACAGGCTTCCTAAGGTGTGCCATCTCTACAGAACACAAGGAAGGCTGGTAAAACAGTTAAACAGTTTTCTTACTATTAACTATGTATGTTAGCAATCTGATAAATTGGTATTCTCATATACTGACTAATGTTCAGTATCAGTTGATATTCAGTTTATCAGCTGATAATATAGAACAGTGAGTTTAACCTACTTTCTGATGGACATAAAATCAAGTGAAAAAAAACACCTTTCTTGAAACACACAAAGCCATTTAATTAAATGAATTTAGATACAGTTTCCTTAGCTGAAAGCTATTGATAAATCTTGAACTAGTGTAGAATCAACTACAATCAGTGGCAATTCTAAGGCGTTTTGTTTGTGGTTTATCATCATCATCATTATTATCACCATCATCATCATCATCATTATTATTATTATTTCCTAGCCTTTTGGAAAAAAATGCTACATACATACACAAAAACTGATTGTTGACAACTGATTGTTCCTTACACAGTGCTCACTCACTGATTCCTTTTTAATCTCTTAAATAAATGTACCAGCTGCAATTGCGTAATTTAAATTGCAATAATTTAATCAGAAAAAATCACACAAATTATCATTAGAAACTACCACAAAAATCACACAACAAAATTAAAGTAATACAGCATTTTAGGTGAAGACAATACTATAAAGAAGATTTCCTTAGGAAGATTGGACCAGATAAATCTGTTTAAATCTTCAGTGTGTTATAGCAAGAGGAGTTTTAACCGAAAATGCTACAGGTATAGCAATTTAGATGTGGCATCTGTACCTATTTCCTGAGGCTTTTAAATGGATGTTTCAGCTGTATCCATTTTTGAGGCTTTTAAATGGAAGATCTTCATTTAGTCACACAATTTTTCAGGCTAAACATTTAAAAAAGAACAAACGACCTTCCAAACTAAATTAGAAACAGAGCAGAGCCTTTGTGATAATTAAAAGCATATACATCAGAGAAGGATTTGTACTTCCTGTTTCTTAATAATGAAGAAAATACATGAAAGCTAAATAAAATGTGCTTTTGGACCACTTTGGTACAGGGTAGGATTATAGGGTTTTATTTAGTCAGTCCTCCTATCAGCCCATATCTATGTTATGCTTCAATACTCTCCATGATACCATCCCCTAAAAATGTTATTCATTTATGCGTTTTCTTCTGGCCTCTTTTCATCAAGCAACAAGACAGCAATGGAGATGTATCATTATGCGGCAACTATAGTTAAAGAAATGTGAATAATGCCTAAGCATTAAATTAGCAATCAGTCTGCCGGCTCTCGTCAAGAATGGTCCACCAGTTTTATTATCTAGACACTGCTTCAATGGCTTGCAGCAGATGAGGGGTGAAAGGCATCTCTTTTCTCATCTGTGAATAAAAAAACCTCAGTACCCTAGTAGGTGGATGGGGAGCAGGTGAAAAAGTAGTGCCAACAGAGACACTCCTTTCCGAGTACCCTACCAAATTAGCAGCCATTCTTAGCTGGCTTGTTAAATACGTGTACAGGAATCATGTAACGGTGGCACCTCCCTGGGAGGGGAGGGGTAGGTTTCCTAATGGAGCCTGGCAACCTCCCACACACCTGCCCCAGGCACCTCGCCGTCACTCCCAGCCGTGCTCAAGCCCCCCGTCCCTCCTGCCCGGCGGCACCCCGCCGCCGCTCCGCCGCGGACCCCCCGCCTTGCCCCAGGCCCGGCCACCAAGGGCCGCGACCAACGGCCCCGAGGCGCCTGTTGCCAGGCAACGCCCCGCCAAGCCACTTTGCCTGCGGGGCCGACGCCGCGGGGCGGTGCGGGCCGAGAGCCCCGGCCCCACCGCCCCGGCCCCGGTCCCCGCCTCGGCCTCGCCGTGAGCCCGCGGGAGGCCCCGCCGCTTCGGGCTCGGCCAAGGTCATCACCGTGCCTCCTCCCGCTGCAGAGGGAGGGCGGCAGCCGCCACCCCCTTCTTGGCTGCCGCGGTGAGCAGTCTGACACGCACCGCACCCCCTCCCGCGCCACGGGCTCCCCATTCCCACTAGAGAGGGGAATAAATACCCACACGGTATGAAACACGCTCGGGGACACGTACACGCGTGCACGCCCCACCAAAACAGTTTCTGAAGTTGCGGATGTCTGAATACATTGCTGCGTCCCCAAGGTGCGAGTTTGCATAGTTCTACAGAGGGACTACAGGGTACCCCGGTTAAAGTTGTACTTTGGTAGTTTGTTTTTTTTTTTTTAACATCATCTGTATAATTTATGAGTTACAGAGCTATTATTATCTAAAATCAGAATTAATCATAAACAAATAGCTGCTATATAGTTATTATCACAGTGGTGTGTGAATAGTAGTGGTTTTTTATTTTAAGTACGGCATGGTTTTCTTAGTTTAGCTATATAAAAAAATGTTTTCACTAAATTGCTTTCTTGCATTTTTAGGTTTTTTTTTTCATTGATTGTTTTCATTTACATACTGGGGTAATTTAAGAGTAAAAACAATGCTTGAAGTGAAAAGTCAGTGTTTTAGCTTTGACAAGAGGAAATACTTCATCCTTCATATCCTTCCTTTCTCCAGATGAATTTGTTATATTTAACCCAAGTTAACAAGTTTTTTGGATGCCAGAAACTAATGTTTTGTCAAATACACTTTTCTTAAGGGAAAAAAAACCCCTCAGGTTAGCATATGTAGATGTTTGTCACCATGCCAGGTTGACAAACTGAAAGACTATCAAAGGCATCTGTTTAAGTACACGGACCAAGTGCTTTGATCACTGAAAAAACACAACCCAAACCAATTCGATTCCACAACACACTGCTCCCAACAATGGATCCAAAAAACATTATCACTCCCCCCAGCACAGTGGAAGAAGGCAGGCATATATTGTTGTGTATTACAACCATGAAAATACGGTTTTACTGAACTATATAGAAATGCACTTCTTATGTATGTAGGACCTAGTTGCTTATAATCAGGCAACAGGCTAGTAAAACAGACATCTAAGGCTCTATTGCCAGGTGGTTTGGAGTGACCCTTTCTTTTTCTTACAGATATTACCAGCGGGAGGAGGGGTAAAGAACTACCTAGCTAAGTTTTTATCTCTAAGAGTTTGAAAATTGAACCACAGGAGCTTAATAGCAGTGCGTTATTTATACACATATGTGTTACTAATATTTTTTTTATTAAGGCTCCTTCAGGATAGAAGAAAAAAAACTTAATAAAAATAATGACATTTATTTTGCATCTGTTTCTATTTGAAGTCCCTACTCATAGTAAGGAATGGCTGAAATGGCAGCAAAACATCCACAGTGCATAGCAGTTAAGGTTTGAGGTTGATATTGAATCAGAATTCATATTCACATTTTATAATGTCAGAATCTTATCAGCAGTTCTCATAGTGGTTACTGATGACAAAGTAGCACCCAGAAACTCAGAGTGATATTGGGAACCCATTTTATTAGGATCTGTGCAAACATATAATAAAAGAGAGTCTCTGCCCCAAGCTATTTGTAGTATAAATAGGCAAGACGGAGTATGTGGAAAATGAAGTAAGATAAAATAAAAGGTAAAAGAAACGAAATAATTCTCAAAGGCTACACAACACAACTATTATGAAGCAGAAAACAGTCCCTGAATTCTGATCCACTGTACACCTAGACCTCTTGTGGCACAGATTTCATTAGATTATTATCCTACAGAAAATTCTCTTCCACAGCCTGTCTGCATTTGACTGAGAACCGAAACAGTGTCATGGTTTAACCCCAGCCAGCAACTAAACACCACGCAGCTGCTCGCTCACATCCGGGAGGGCACAAGTAGGAAAACTCACGGTTTGAGATAAAAACACAACAGATATGGGGCTCTGGAACTTGAGGGCCAGACGAACGAGGACGAAGATGAAGGCCCATCCAGGGGGTTGCCCGAGGCGAGGCAGCCAGCCCCACAAATTACGACTGCCTCCGCTAAGAAAAAAAGGAGGGTAATTGTCATTGGTGATTCCCTTCTGAGGGGGACCGAGGGCCCAATTTGTCGGCCGGACCCATCCCACAGGGAAGTCTGCTGCCTCCCTGGGGCCCGGGTGAAGGACATTACTAGGAAACTCCCTGGTCTCGTGCAGGCCTCCGATTACTGCCCGCTACTGGTTATACAGGCTGGCAGTGAGGAGGTTGCAGAGAGAAGTCCCGAAGGGATCAAAAGGGACTTCAGGGCGCTGGGGCGACTGGTGGGAGGATCGGGAGCACAGGTAGTGTTTTCCTCGATCCCTTTAGTGGCAGGGAGGAACACTGAAAGGAACAGGAAAACTCATCGGATCAACACGTGGCTCAGGGGCTGGTGCCACCGGCAGAATTTTGGCTTCTTTGACCACGGGGAGGTTTACACGGCACCGGGCCTGCTGGCGACGGACGGAGTTCAGCTGTCTCACAGGGGGAAAAGGATTCTCGCGTGTGAGTTGGCCGGGCTCATCGAGAGGGCTTTAAACTAGATTCGAAGGGGGACGGGGATAAAACCAGGCTCTCTAGAGAAGAGCCTAGGGACCGCACGCCATTGTCGGGGGAGAAATCGGCAGCCCAGCTCAAGTGCCTCTATACCAATGCACGCAGCATGGGCAGCAAACAGGAGGAGCTGGAAGCCATTGTGCAGCGGGGTAGCTATGACTTAGTCGCCATCACGGAAACGTGGTGGGATGAGTCTCACGATTGGAGTGCTGCAATGGATGGCTGTAAGCTCTTCAGAAGGGACAGGCGAGGAAGGAGAGGCGGTGGAGTAGCCCTGTATGTTAGGGAATGCTTCGACTGTCTAGAGCTCGATGGTAGTGATGATGAGATCGAGTGCTTGTGGGTAAGGATGAGGGGGAAGGCCAACAAGGCAGATATCCTGCTGGGAGTCTGTTATAGACCACCTAGCCAGGATGAGGAGGCAGATGAAATATTCTACCAGAGGCTGGCAGAAGTCTCCCAGTCGTTAGCCCTTGTTCTCGTGGGGGACTTCAACTTTCCGGATGTCTGCTGGAAATACCACACGGCAGAGAGGAAACAGTCGAGGAGGTTCCTGGAGTGTGTGGAGGATAACTTCCTGACGCAGCTGGTAAGCGAGCCCACCAGGGGAGATGCCTCGCTTGACCTGCTGTTCACGAACAGAGAAGGGCTGGTGGGAGATGTAGTGGTCGGAGGCCGGCTTGGGCTTAGCGACCATGAAATGGTAGAATTTTCGATACTTGGTGAAGTAAAGAGGGGGGCCAGCAAAACCGCTACCATGGACTTCCGGAGGGCAGACTTTGGCCTGCTCAGGACACTGGTCGAGAGGGTCCCTTGGGAGACGGTCCTGAAGGGCAAAGGGGTCCAGGAAGGCTGGACGTTCTTCAAGAAGGAAGTCTTAAAGGCGCAGGAGCGGGCTGTCCCCATGTGCTGCAAGAAGAACGGGCGGGGAAGGCGACCGGCCTGGCTGAACGGGGAGCTCTGGCTGGGACTCAGGAAAAAAAGGAGAGTTTATCACCTTTGGAAGAAGGGGCAGGCAACTCAGGAAGAGTACAGGGATCGCGTTAGGTCGTGCAGAGTGGAAATTAGAAAGGCAAAACCCCGGCTAGAACTCAACCTGGCCACTGTCGTGAGAGACAACAAAAAATGCTTTTATAAGTATGTTAATGACAAAAGGAGAGCCAAGGAGAAGCTCCATCCTCTATTGGATGCAGGGGGGGTACGTTGCCACCAAGGACGAGGAAAAGGCTGAGGTACTCAACGCCTTCTTTGCCTCAGTCTTTAGTAGTCAGAGTGGTTATCCTCAGGGTACTCAGCCCCCTGAGCTGGAAGACATGGACGACGAGCAGGATAAACCCCCCATAATTCAAGAGGAAGAAGTTCATGACCTGCTATGCCACCTGGACGTTCACAAGTCTATGGGGCCGGATGGGATCCACCCGAGGGTACTGAGGGAGCTGGCGGAGGAGCTTGCCGAGCCGCTCTCCATCATTTACCAGCAGTCCTGGTTAACTGGGGAAGTCCCGGACGACTGGAGGCTCGCCAATGTGACTCCCATCTACAAGATGGGCCGGAGGGAGGATCCGGGGAACTTCAGACCGGTCAGCCTGACCTTGGTGCCGGGGAAGATCATGGAGCGGTTGGTTTTGAGGGTGCTCACGAGCCATGTCCGGGACAACGAGGGGATCAGGCCCAGCCAGCACGGGTTCATGGAAGGCAGGTCCTGCTTGACCAACCTGATCTCCTTCTATGACCAGGTGACCCGCCTCGTGGATGAGGGAAAGGCTGTGGATGTGGTCTACTTGGACTTCAGTAAGGCCTTTGACACTGTCTCCCACAGCATTCTCCTAGAGAAGCTGGCGGCTCACGGCCTAGACAAGTACACTCTTCGCTGGGTAAAAAACTGGCTGGACGGCCGAGCCCAGAGAGTTGTGGTCAACGGAGTTAAATCCAGTTGGCGGCCGGTCACGAGCGGTGTTCCCCAGGGCTCAGTGCTGGGGCCGGTCTTGTTCAATATCTTTATCAACGATCTGGACGAGGGGATCGAGTGCTCCCTCAGTAAGTTTGCAGACGACACCAAGTTGGGCGGGAGTGTTGATCTGCTCGAGGGTAGGAAGGCTCTGCAGAGGGACCTGGACAGGCTGGATCGATGGGCTGAGGCCAAGTGTATGAGGTTCAACAAGGCCAAGTGCCGGGTCCTGCACTTCGGCCACAACAACCCCAGGCAACGCTACAGGCTTGGGGAAGAGTGGCTGGAAAGCTGCCCAGAGGAAAAGGACCTGGGGGTGCTGGCTGGCAGCCGGCTGAACATGAGCCGGCAGTGTGCTCAGGTGGCCAAGAAGGCCAACAGCATCCTGGCCTGTATCAGAAATAGTGTGGCCAGCAGGAGTAGGGAGGTGATCGTGCCCCTGTACTCGGCACTGGTGAGGCCGCACCTTGAATACTGTGTTCAGTTTTGGGCCCCTCACTACAAGAAGGACATGGAGGTGCTGGAGCGTGTCCAGAGGAGGGCAGCGAAGCTGGTGAAGGGCCTGGAGCACAAGCCTTATGAGGAGCGGCTGAGGGAACTGGGGTTGTTTAGCCTGGAGAAGAGGAGGCTGAGGGGAGACCTCATCGCGCTCTACAACTACCTGAAAGGAGGTTGTAGCGAGGTGGGTGTTGGTCTCTTCTCCCAAGTAACTAGCGATAGGACAAGAGGAAATGGCCTCAAGTTGCGCCAAGGGAGGTTTAGATTGAACATTAGGAGAAATTTCTTTACTGAAAGAGTGGTCAGGCCTTGGAACAGGCTGCCCAGGGAAGTGGTGGAGTCACCATCCCTGGAGGTATTTAAAAGACGTGTAGATGAGGCCCTTAGGGACATGGTGTAGTGGGCATGGTGGTGTTGGGTTGACGGTTGGACACGATGATCTTAGAGGTCTTTTCCAACCTGTATGATTCTATGATTCTATGATTCTATGAAAAACAGTTTAATAATGGAAATAAAACAAAGTAGAACAGTAATAATAACAATGATAACAACAACAAACAGAATATACAAAGCAGATGATGCACAATCCAACTGCTCACCACCCACCGACCAATGCCCAGCCTGTCCCAGGCTGCGAGAGCCCCCCCCCTAGTTTTTATACTGAGCATGACATCACATGGTATGGAATACCCCATTGGCCAGCTGGGTCAACCTCCATGGCTATGCTTCCACCCGCCACAGCTTCCCCCGCACTTGGCAGAGCATGGGAGGCCGAAAAAAAAAGTCCCCGGTGCAAGCACCACCCAGCAACAACCAAAGCATCAATGGGCCATCAACGCTCCTTTCATACCAAACCCAAAACACAGCACACCCCCCAAGCTACTGGGAAGAAAGTTAACTCTGTCCCAGCCGGAACCAGGACAGACAGAAGCTAAAGATTTATCTGGTCTATGCCTTCAGAGTGTACGAAGCCTCACCCAGAACAAAAGCTGTTTATCGCAGCCCAGGGAAGAGAAAGGCTGGTGGCAGGCATCAAAATTTGCATCATAGATAATAAGCAGCACAGATTACTTACTTAGGGTTATGTTACAGCTGAATCTAATGATGACATGTATTACCTCCCCTTACATAGGAGGTGTTTTCCTGTGTTTTTACCACTCATACTGGTACGTCATGTGCAAAAGAAGTAACATTTCAGAGATAAAGGACTGATATCAAATATGGGAACCCATATTTTTTAGGTGACCCAACCAAATATATCACTATGATCTGGATTTTAACCTAATTTATACTTAAGACCATACTTAAAACTAAGTATACTTCATCCTTGCAGGCCGATTTTCTTACCAGTTCATTTTCTTTTCATTCCCCTTAACTGACTAGGGGTAGGGGGTGTTCTGATTCTCTGTGATTTACTTGTTCTCTTTTACATTTTTTTGAATCTTGAAAAGCTTTTGTTTTTCTATTTCTCTTTTTTTCCCTTTTTCTCCTTAAATGTTTTTTAAGCATCAGAGCTGACTTTTCCTCACTTTTGCTCTTGCATAGTACTGCAGCTCATTGTATTTTGCTTTGGCAGGGTGAGTCAAATCTAGCTCACTCTATTCACATGGTTTATTCCAATTACCTTTGCTTTTCATTTCCACACTGTTGCCCGCTGTTACAAGGACCTCCTCATACTCTGTTGTTAAAATGCTTTGGGGAGGTCTATCAACAATATCCCCATTGTGGCTGCAAGATATTTTAGAAGAAAACCTACTCGTAAGTGAGACTTCTATTTTTTTCTATGTACTCAAGTGAACTCATCTTGCTAAATACAAGCATTAAAGTCAGATGAGTCGCAACTTCTCATCCTGAAATGACCACCTGCTCTATTGATGTTTTTCATCAGCCTAGTCAGTAAATGTTTTAGCTGCATATATTCTTTCTTAAAGGGCATGTTATATTTTGGAGATGACTTTTTTCACTCTCTCTGATTTTCTGTACTACCCACTCCAGCCTGAAACACATTCATGAATTACATTGTCCCTACCAGGGTTGCTAATCATCTCTGTTTTAAACTCTAAGACTCTGTTCTCCAGACACAGACACACACTCTTGATCTTTCTTTATCTTTTGCAATCCACTTTGTCTGGAGAGCTTCTCTCCTTTGAATTCTACTATGTCATTTATGTCCTGTTTTGATGATTATCCCTTTGGTTACATCTTCTGGGGATCCTCCTCCCATTCACTTTCTCTCAGGGTGTTGACTGAAGGGTTTCATCCCTGTTAGAATTTTCTGTGCCAACAAGTCTCTATTATACTTCCTTAGCTCTCACCATCTAGTCTGCCCAGTATCCTGTTTCCCCTGCCTATGATATATCCTCAGGGAAATCCTGCTGCTGGTCTGTTCTTTTGTCTTGAATCTTTCTTCCAAAATCTTCTTCTTTGACACTTATCATCTCACACAACTAACCAGTCACCCTGTCACTCACCTCACAATCTTGTGCTTATTTTTTGCTTTCTGCTTTTCTTTCCCTAAGCCTTCCCGGATCTCATTATTTCATTCTTAGTAATGTTTTGAAATCCCATTTCTTACATCAGTTTCACACTGTAAAAATCCCGGAACATGCACTGGTCTTTCTCACATGCTCTGACCATTTTCTGTTCTGAGTCTGTACCACTCCTCCAGGCCACGCAATGTGCAACACAGATGAAACTATTTCTAACCTGTTGTTCAGCCATGTAAGCCTCTAATCCCATTCTGCAGTCTTTTCACTCACTCCTACTTTTTAGCATAAAATTCATACTTACTGAGCTCCATATACTCTATTTTTCTAATTTACATAATTAAGTTTGTACAACAGGTATGACAGAAATCTGTACATTCCAGTAGAATTAATGTTCTGCTGGGAAGTCCTTCGCGGGGAGTGCTGGAGATACACACCAGAGCATTCCTGAGGATTTTGTTACCCATGTCAGGATGGGCCTAAGCCCACCGTCATGTTCGTAGACCCAACATTGTCAGAACTCTGCACAGATTTCAAATCAGATTTTAAGACAGTACGTGTTCTTGCTGTTTTTTAAGACATATCTTTATCTGATATTGTATTTAATACCTGCTCCATATTCTCAGAATAGAGGTCTCAATTAGATTTAACTATTCTGTGTTGAAGATTATAGCCCTGAGATCATTTTAGCTAATTTTAATGTTCTGTAGACTATTATTCTGGAATATAAGACTGTCTATCTATCTGAAATGTGCTGTCTTCTTACAGGAGTTTACAGCCTCCTTCATTTCCTATAGATTTGAGGGACACAGGCAGATTTGTAGGTAGATGCATATACATATTTTAAATCACTGTTTGTGGGTAACCTTATTATACTGCATATGGAGCAGGAAAAAAAAGAGGCACTTGTCAGTTGAAAGAATACATATGATGGATTCAGTAGCTAATACTGAAGACAAAGTATATACACACACACAAAAAAGTCAGAGAACAGATAGATAGATCTAGAAGAAACACCTTCTTGTCTATTAAAGAGGGGAAAAAAAATCCTAGAACAGTAAACCCCACATATTCTACTGGGATGTGGGAAATGTTATTTTTCAATAATAGATTTAGTATTCTATCAGTAGCAGAATCTATGATAACTTACAGTGAGAAAGACAGGTTTAGAACAATCTTTGTATATGCATATGCTGAGGTGCTGAGTTTTCTGAGTGTGGTGGGTTTTTTTTGTTTGGTTAGTCTTGTCTGTATTTTTTTTTAAACTCTATATAGTAGCTACAGTGCTGACCAGAATACATTCAGGTTCAAAACAAAGCATATGGAACACACGAATCTTGGAAAAGACCAAACTGCAGAGGAAGTTTACTTAAAAAAAAAATTAAAACATTAAAACATGAATTACTAGTAACTAGATTATAATCAGTGAAAATCATAAAAGGGGATTATGCAAAAAACAAATACATACAGTATTGTCAAGAAACAGCTGTTTGATCTTTTTTTTTAAACGTTACACTGTTTATTCCAATAAAACACCCAGATTATCGTTTGGGTGGTTTGTTTGGTTTTTTTTTCATAATAGTACAGCCATTAAGACTGGGATAAACAATAGCTATCCTGTAACATTTCTCATTTTGAAGGATTCTGAAATATATTACAAACATAATCCAATATAATGTAAAGTGAAGACCTCAATCATTATGAAGACAGACACAGTTTAAAACAGAAAAAAGATATAGCATCAAAATGAATTTTCAGAGGCAGTTATTAAGGAGAAAGAAAATAACAAAACTGGTTAGAATTTGTCCAAAACACTCAACAGTGCTGCTCCTTTCAAAATGGTCAGTGTGTTTTAGTCATGAGCAATGTATCTATCTGATTGGCCTAAAGGGACTAAAAAGATGGTTTGTTTCTGGTTGTCAGCATATTTTTACTGTGACAACATTTTTCTTACCAGCTATAATCAACTCAAGCAGCAACAGTCTCTCTGCTTCACAGCTCCAATAGCATGGTGCTCCTGTCTCCTTTCCCATCATGTTGCCATGGTTGTCAATGATTCAGTAGAACTCCAGAATCAGAACTGTCACAGAAACACAAATATAAAATCATATTGTCAAACTGCCAAAGATTTCACTGCGATGATATTTTCTTGTTAAAGCCAGTCTGGTTTTAAATGTCCTAGTCAATGGAACATTTTCTACTTCCCATAGGGAAGCTACAGAAAAATGCTAGAAACATTCCCCATATGCAGATTTTTTTTCTTTAGTACAGTCCTCCTCTACTGCCTTAGAGGGAGCTATATTGATTGTTGCATCTCCAACTGGTCTTTTATAACTAGTTAATTTTGTAGAGGTGCTGTGGGTTAGCCCGCAGCTAAGCACCACACAATTGCTCGCTCACTCTCCTCTACACCCCAGCAGGTTGGAGGAGAGAATAGGAAGAGCAAAAGCAAGAAAACTCATGGGTTGAGATAAAGGTAGTTTAATAAGCAAAGGAAAGAGGAAAAAAACAGAAAAAAAAAACCAAAACCAAAGCAAGGTATGCAAAGGCAATCAATCACTCACTACCTCCCAGCCACTCTCTGAGCAACGGCTACCTTCCCCCCCAAAAAAAACCCCTCTGCTTTTTTTTTATTGCTGAGCATGATGTTATATAGCATGGGATATCCCTTCGGTGAGCTCGGATCAGCTGTCCTAGTTGTGTCCCCTCCCAACTTCTTGCGCACCCTCAATGTACTCACTGGGGAGGCAGAGTTGGAAAAAGAGAGAGGCCTCTATGCTATGCAGACATTGTTCAGCAATAGCTAAAATATTGTATTATCAACACTGTTTTAGTCACAAATGCAAAACACAGCACCTTACTGGCTGCTGCAAAGAAAATTTAGCTCCATCCCAGCCAGACTCAGTACAAGAGGTCACCCAAACAAATAGCCCCTCATCCTACCTTAAGCTAAAGATTAAAGTTAGAAATTTTGTAGCATGGGGATGCCAGGATAATCAGTAAGTGCAGTCTTATTTAGTAAGATATCAGGTGCACTGGTCAAGAACTCCAGCAAATATTGGAAAAACATGGAACTTGCTGCATATATGTTTATTGTAGCTGTTTATTGCTCTGAGGGACTCCCAGGACAAGCTGGGACCATCAGAGTGCAGGGGAGAGTGTAATCTCTGTACAACAGGTGACAAAAAATTATTTAGCCCTATCTCACTGCAGAATTCTCTAGCAGCTTTAGGGCTGTTTTAAACCACAACAGTAACATAAACTAGATTTAATGCAGCTACTAATAATGACTGAAATCTCCAAAGAATTTCAACTTTTTTGCATTTTGGAAAAGAAAAAGCTTTAGGCTTCAAGAAGATATTTTAGCAGTACTTGTAAATGACTGTAGTCATTCTACAATGACATTCAGAAGCTTTAGCCGTGACACCACAGGTAAATGTAACTGGTATTACAATCAATAGTTCAATGTGTAGGGCACAACCATTTCAATTTTATAAGCCTGTACTCTACAAGTATCTTTAAATCAGTTCAGCATTTGACAGGAAGCAGTGTTCCAGTTTTAGTACCAATTCAGTGTTTATATAGGTTGCATTTACAAGGTACCATA
Organism: Calonectris borealis; assembly: GCF_964195595.1. NCBI lineage: Eukaryota > Metazoa > Chordata > Aves > Procellariiformes > Procellariidae > Calonectris > Calonectris borealis. The sequence continues at coordinate 89,225,415 of NC_134313.1, forward strand.
GCCGTTGAATTCTGTACAAACTTAAGTTTATGTACTGAAACAAACGTCTGGGAGAACTCCAGGGTGTAAGTGTTAAGAATGTATAGCTAGGTTCTACAAATAGATAAAGAAAGAACTGTGTGTCTGGCTGAGGTTTGGATATCTTGGGAAGAACACTGTGGCTTAATTTGCTTATCATTAAAAAATCAGGAGTCAAAAGTAATATCAAGATGAGACTCAATGTTTGGCATCAAACAATAGATGCATACAGAGTTATGCCAGTTGTGATATTCATCATTGCAGTGCCTAACTTTCACACTCCTGAAACATAAAACGGAGTCTAAATTGAATACATAATTTTCCTATATTGAATGGAAAATGCTAAGGCAATAATCACATAATTAAGTTGCTAAGTTAGGCTCCTTATATATTGCCAACTGCAAGAGAGAGCCTTCTCTGAAACACAGTAAAGAAAACAAGAAAAAAACTTTGGAGCTCCTAATCATTCTGTGAAGGAGTTAGCTCTCTGCATTGAGTGTGTCTGATTTACATTGACTAAGTTAAATTCCACAGTTAGGTGATGGAAACACTCTCACTTGATCAGTTCGGACTAGGATTCGTAACAGTACTAGAATAAATTAGCTAATGGGATGTCTATAAAAGGTTGTAGCTTAAACACTGCTGCTCTTGAGATATGATCCCGAGAACTTGGAGTGTGTATCTTTCAGAGTAGGATTCTGTGTTGACACCCTTGGCTGAAGTTAAGTGCCTAAATGTTTCTTCCTGAAAACTGGGCAACAGTTATTTGAGGCAACAGCCTAGCTGTTAGAGCACTCACTTGCAACACGAGAGAGTTCAGTTTAGAGCAATTGTCAACATGAGACAAAATTACATGTCTCATCTGTCAGAGAAGTGTCCTAATCAACTGGCTGTTGGCTGTTCTGGGGTACTTTTCTTGGTGAAGCTATACCACTTCGCAAAAAGAATTAAAAGGATTTATGGGCGTTTCTCCTACTTAAAAATAATTAATAAGTGAGAAATAGTATCTATGCATGTCACTTGGTTCTCCCCAAGACATCAGCATCGTGCTGGATCTGGCTTCATATAAATACTATGAGTAGTGTCTTAAAGGCTGTATGGGTTTCTCTTTTTGCATGTCTTTCACTGTGGACAGCCTTTCACATGAGTGTTTTAGAAATGATTCCACATGCACGCTTTCGCATTCCTTTGCCTATGGTTGGTTGTATCAGCAGAACCAAATCCAACTCCCAGGCTTTGTGATAACATGGATTAACTCATTTCACCATTGCCCTTTTCTGGGGTGCAAATGAATAGTTTTGCCTACTCATGCCAGTCAAAGCTGAGACACAGTCCATTCAGCTGGTAGTGACAGCCCCTAGACAACAGGCCTGCACCTGCTCTGATTCTTAACTTAAAGGATGGCTCTGTTTCAGTGCATTTTTTTTCATAGCATTGCCTTAGAGAGCTGTAGCTTCAATGAAGTAATTGTTTCCATCATCAACTGCTTGAATAATTCATTACTTAGCAGAAAACATCCCTTTTTGCTTTCTGTTTATTCCATTGTTTGTACATTTCAGAATAAATAAGTCAATGAGTAATACAGCGACTATTTTGAAAAAGGCTTCACTTACCCAAGAAAAAAATGTTTGGCACAGCAAGTAGGGAACTAAGAGAAAATAAATTTTGTCTTTTTGGTACTGTACACACACCCTGAAGTATGTGTTTCAAAGTAACTGCTTTGACTACAAATAAATGTAGCGACCAATAACAGTGAGCTGATTATTTAATGCATAATTATAATCTTAATTTGTATGTAATTAATTTGTGAATAATAATGTCATAATTTCCTTATTAAAATAGATACAGAGATCTTCTCAGCTTGGGACGCTGAAGATGCGGATTAGTATCAGGACTAGAATTGTCACAAAGATAAACTGTGTTCCTAACTTGCACTAGTAAACAGTAGGGAGGTAATAGAGGACATAATTCAGTTCAGCATCTGCTTCACCTGCTTCCTGTGAGTTATGAATCATACACTATGGGAATCGTTCAGTATCTAGCTGATGGGGTATTTCCTAAATCCGTCCTTAAATTATTCTAAGGTTTCCACATACTAGTCTGAAGTGACCTTTACCGCTTCATGTACTTTGATTCCTTTTTGTTTTAAGCATTTTTTGGTAATAGATTTAAATGGTAGGAACTCAAATAGCTCAGTAATGCATCGGAAATTATGGATAACAGGATAATTGGCAAGATCAAGCTGCTGTTAAGGCATAAGATAAGATAAAAGATAAGATAAGATAATAAATCTTACTTTATATGGCAGTAAAATACACTGACAGTCTTTAATTATTTTCAATATGGAGCAGCTCTGGAACTTAATCAGTTAGTATAGCTTCCTAAATCATTCTAGAAGCTTGTTAGCAACAGTTTGTGTAGGTTAAAAAGGTACAAAAGCTTCTTTTGCATGCCTCTCCAGAATAGGAAAAATGTGAAGAATTACAAAATTCTTCATACAAATTAAAGTATGATTTCTGTGAATAAAGCCAATGAATATGTAACATAGTAGTATAATGTATGCAACATAGTAGTAAACAAATGGAAATGCAGAGTGAATAATGATGAGTAAATAAAAATAAGTTGAACCAATATGGCAAAATTCTAGTTATCATGGTTGTATGCAAGGAGAGGACCCAAAGTGCATAAAGGCTACCTATAAACCTGTAAGAGGTTAATTTGCTGTTCTGAGGCTAAAAGTACTGAGGCTAAAATACAAGAATCATAGAATAAGATTCTGATTCTTGCTGAAGTTGGTAGGATTTTTACAATTGATTTCAGAGGGCCCAGGATTTCATCCAATGCGTTTGAAGTACATATGTGTATAAATAAATGTAAATATATTCACACAAAAGAACATGTAAGAAGCTCTATGCAAGGTAACAAAGAGGATATTGTTAATACTAATATATTAGCAGTCCTTGGGCAATGAAAACTAAGATTAACTATGGGAATGAGTTGAGAGAATTGGGGTCCAACACATTTTTGAAAAATCCATTTTAATGGAGTTCTAATATTACTAATTCAAGTAAAAGTGCCAAACAGAGTTTTTAATAGAGTTTCTGCATAAATTATGCTTGTTTGATATTCATAAAAATCTCTTTCTCTCCATACATAAGTGGGAATGTCTCCTTTATAGATCCCTGGAGCATAAAACTACTAAAAGTGGGGGCAAAGTGAGCCAAAAATTGGTGAAAAATACTTTCAAGAAGAGGTTTGGTTTTAAGGCACTGGAAACTTCCACACCATTAATTGCACATAATGTGGAATTTTTCATTTTACAATTTACAAATGTTTTTGGAAAGGACATCAAACTGTACAGCCTTTCCCATGTTTTCCAGTCACATTTCCAAAGTGACCGAAGTAATTCAGACTCAAGGGGATGGATTATCTAATTTGCTATACCCACTTGGCACTATCCAACACATTGCAGTAGACTATAATTTCATTTGGAGTTTGGAAAAACTGCATTATTCATGCATGATCGAGGAAATAACAGGTGTATTAAGATAATTTTGAAAAAAACCCTTCAGCACTATTGACAAGAAAAAAATCAAAAAGGAGAAAAAGGACTTCAATAAATATTTGTAGAAGGGCAGGTAAGTATGTATGTATTCCAATAGACATATATATACAACAGTATGCAATCCCTTTAAAAAACATTATTCTTAGCCTAGAATGTTACGAATTTCTAATGATTTTTAAAAATACTTTTTCTATAACTTGTTAACAGTTTTTTTGCCTGTTTGCAGTCTATTGCAGAACACATATAATTGTTTCCTAAAAAGGAACTTTTACTGCCATGTCTCAAGTTTTAAATACCTCAGGACTATTTCAGTCTATTTCATTTTGCAAGTCTGTCCATGCTTTGTATAATGGACTCTCATAGCTGGGCCCCTAAGATCTACTGCAATTGAAATTAAAGATTAGTCAGAAAAACAACAAACATGCTAACACAGGGATGCTAGCAATGCTATAAGGTCTGTGGTTAAAGTTATAATTATGGTAACCATTATCCAGATGAACTACAAATCCTAAGATCATCCTTACTGACAATCCCTTTCCATTAGTGCTCTTAAAAAGCTGCTGTAGTGAGACACACTATCACCGCTGCTGTATGATTCTGCCCTGGCACAATGTAATTTCATTTTTAACATGCTATTCCTACTTTTCTCAGAACACTTGCCAAACCGTGAAAGTACTGCATTAAAATAAAGTACTGTGTATGGAACAGGAGAGACATGAGGTATCAGAAAGGAAAAAGAAAGAATTAGTAGAGTTTTGGCTGTCTACTGGACATAAGAGACTCAGCACCTTTCTTCTTTTATTGCAACTTGCTTGGTAAAGCTGGGGAGAGTTTCCTATGCCTTTCATAAGCATCCATCTCTGTCCCTGGTTTCCTTTTGTCGCGAATGAGCGGTTTAGAGGCCACTCAAAGAATCAGTGTTGAAGGCATTAGCAGAAAGTGATTTTAATAGAAATTTATGAAAGTGCAACTTAACAGAGTTTGATGGCAAAGTTCACTCTATCACTTACTAAATGGATGAAGCATACAAAGGAAAAGAGCATGGGAAGCTGAAAAGTCCTTGAGTGATGTAAGCAGTACTTAGCAACAACTAAAACATCAGTATGTTATCATTATTCTCATACTAAATCCAAAACACAGCACTTATATCAGCTATTAGCAAGAAAATTAACTCTATCCCAGCCGAAACCAGGGTATCGTGTTAGAATTGAGTTGGAATAATTTATACAGAGGCCGAGGACAAAAAGGTTGACTCGTTGAGTCACGAGGTTCAGAGAAGACCCGGCTGGATCTACCCCTAGTCCCAGGCTTGGTCAACAGTATATGTCTAAGGGATTATATGTGTTTAGCAGTAGTCTAAGGTTCATTCCCTATTTTAAGATAGATAATAAGATTTAAGCAGACTATATTTGCTAGTGGGTATTTCCATCAATTTACACACACACGCACATAGATAATGCAAACACAAAAAATAGATAAATATGCAAAGGTATGCCTACTAAAAATTCCCCTCTAGTCCAGTGAAATACTCACATCAAATGTGTCAGCATTTCTCAACAGCCAAAGGGTTGAGCCTCTAGGAGTGTTTCGTCTGAGGACAGTTGCAGCCCAGTTCCCGTGCCAGTTGGCGATGGTCCTCCAAACATCACAAACTCAAGAATTTGCAAACTCTGAGGAGTGTTCCACTGAGAGGGAGATTCTGGGCGCAGCCCATTGGGGTCCAGGAGAGCCCAAAGAGCCTCACTTGGGACCACTGTTTATAGGGTCGCAAGATGATTGACTTTAGTCATCCATCAAAATTCTCAAGGTTTCAGTAAAAATGGTACCGTTCCACTTGAGCTACAACTCAGGTAAGGGTATCAGGGGATGACAGTTATCCCCACTCTCATCCTCCACTTGGGCCAGGCAGCGGAAGTTTCTGATACGATCGGTACATTCCCCAACCTCAGCTATGCAAGAGTTCCTGACAGGGTAAAGAACGCTTCACCGCCTGACTTGTTGCACCAAGGCCAAGGTTTAACAGGAGTTTCTGAGATCATGGAGAGGCCCAGGAGGAGCGGGGGGGAACGCACCACCACACCTTTGGCGCATCTACTCAAATATGAATTTCTTTTGTGCAGGGACTGTCTGATACAGTCTTTGGATCACGCCTGGGCACTTTGATGCCACTGCGTAAACAGGCTCCAGGACCCTGCAGCGGAACAAAAGCTGACAAGTAGCAGCACTGCTATCAGGACGTGCCAACAGTGCATTTTTAAAGTCTCATACAAGGAATAGATTTTGAAAGGTATTTGGTCAAGGAAATATAGCCCAGTATCATTTTCCCATTGCCCGCAACTTGTCATTGGTGCAGGGCCCTGGGGCATGCCCAGGCTTGGCTTGACCTGGGCTGGTTTTAGCTGTGGTAAAAATTGCTTTCTAGGGACCAGGCAAGTATCAGGTAGCCTGTTTGTCCCTGAGCTTGGACAAAACCAACCTCGGTCATCGCTGCGTAACAAACAGTATCCCTTTCTGTTCCCAATAGTTATTGAGGCCAGGGGAAAGTGTAACGTTAAATAATAGCTGGTGGGTGAGCACAGCCAAACTTCAGCTGGGGACTAATGGGGAAAAAAAAAAACCAAACCCAAAACAAAACAAGAAGCAGACCATTAAGACAGTGCGTAAAGGGAACCCTGTGCGGGCCCAAGCCTGAGGAGGAAGATGGCGGCTGGCGACCGCTGGTGTCGGCTGAGAGGGAGGCGGGACAGGTTTCGGCGGGGGCCACCCTGTGCTCGGGAGCTGCCCCCGAGTCCCGGTCGCGCCCCACAACGTTGGCCCAGCCCTGGCGTGACTGCTCTGGTGCCCGCTGCCTCGTTGCTTCTCCTGGACACGTGAGTGCTAGCAGACAGCATTAATAATACATTTGTTTCCTAAGTGGTACTAGTGTCCTAAGAGCCAGTGACGTAACAAAAAGGTGGTTGCAAACAGCGTGGAGGGGCCTCCACGGGGCCAGCTAGAGTGGCGGGAGTGCGGCAGGGCACGGCCCAGCTCTCCTTTCTCCAAGCGCTGGGATCCGCCTTTGATGCCCGCCGCCCTCCTTACAGGTGTTGGGGCGAGCGTGCTCCTCTCCTTCATGCAAACACAAAGATTTTTGACACAGGAGGAGAGACCACAGTGCAAATGGCAGAACAACCCCCACCGCAGCTGTTTCCTACACGATGATGTGTTTGGGACCAAAGTGTTGTGCAGGAGGAGGAAAAAGTGTCAAAATTGCAAACAAAAGCTGTTTTCCTGCTGACTCCCTTTCTGTACAAATTATTATGCTAAAGTTCTTGCTGCTTATTCTCTACTTAATTTCTGCATGAATAAAGGATACTCTGTACACATTCTCAGGAGTATTTTAGCAAAAGTCAGCTTGATAATATTTAATGTAGTGGATTTCTATGAGTGCCTCATTAGAAAGAGCAATACTAATTTTATATTAAAAATTAATTTACGTCTGTTTGACTTAAAACTCAGGGTGAATACAATCTCAGATTTTTCTCTTGAGGCATGACAGCAGTTAAATTGTTACTGAACAAATTTGATGTGATCCAACTTACTGCCATCCCCTTACGGTAGCCCGCAGTTTGAGTTGTTATTACAGGATCAGGTGGTTTTCAATGATCAGCGCTGTCTCTTTCTTTCTTTCTTTCCACTTGAAAACTCATTTTCAGCCCTATTTTAGGAGGCCCAAGATGAAAACAGAACATAAAGAAAACTGAGAGGATTATTGTAATTGCAGAAAACAGTAGGCTTTCTTTTTTGTTTGTTTGTTTATTAATTAGATAGTGACAAAAGACAAGAGTAACAGGGAGGGGAAGCATTTGTAGTTAGGATGTAGTGATCCTCAGTTTCCTAGACATGGAAGTCTGATGTTATTTCGGCCAAGCTAGTTTATCCCTCTACACTTGCAGCACCTGCTCTTGAAAGCCACTGGTCTGCTGTAGGTCCAATGTAGACAGATGTGTCAGCTGCCCTCACGTCTTCGAAAGATATGAGTCACAAGTCAGGAAAATTAACTCCATCCTTGGTTTTCATTCAGTGAAGAAGAAAAAGTGAATTGGCATTATTGAATTCCTCTCAAAGTGTGTGGTGGAGCATGCGAGATCCTTAAGGAAAGTGATTATAACCAAGATAGGAGAAAAAATGAATCATAACTGTATAAAAAGGTTATGTCATGTAGTTTACGTGGGCACCTACATCTTATCTTAGTAATGTTTGCCAGTATCAAAGTTATATAAGCTTTTAAAAGCCAAACACTCATTTACATCTCCCTCTTTCACAAATTGAAAACTATACAACAGCTTATTTTATAGTGCTAAATCACATTCAACTTCATAAACTGTTTTAACCATTCTATATAGAGCTAGCTGTGGTATAGAATTTGATACTCGTATTGACTTCTGAAGAAGGACGTCATTCTCTGCCACAGCTGCTGCTATCTCATCATTGTTGCAAATGCGTAAAGTCCTGCGTTGCCAAAGTACACCAAGTCATTACCTTTGCAAGTTGCATCGCTAATTCCCTTCTGAGGTAATAAGCTGCAACAGCCTCCTGTATCAGGTTGTATGTGATATTTAAAAGCAACAACTAATCACACAAGTATAGCAGTCTGAGCTCACAAAAGGCCTTCATTCATGTAAACTTTTGACTTCAGGTTTCGTTAACCTTTTCTTTCAGTTTTCACAAGTTTTTGTAGGCATTGAGATCACTTCTCTTTTCCCTATTGAAGTTCTGACTAAATTCAGAAACTGAAGTTTCTAGTTACATTCAGGTGGTGTTGGTTAACGTTTAGTAGATGATCTCAAATTCAGAGGCAAAAATGGAATTATTCTAGATTCTATATTTTTGTCAATCTAAATTCTTGTCAATTTAAATATCCTGGCTCCATTCCCAGGAATGCACTCCATATTTGCTTGAAAACACCTGCAATAGCGTCTTGTATGGGGAAATCCATAGCTTTTCATCCTGGTCCCCTGACATGGGACCTGATTTAAACCCCCAATAGGGCTCTCCCCACCCTGCCCACAGCCCAGACCTCCATTTCAGCCCAATGGGGCTGTGAGCCCCTGCCCAACTCCCAGCACCCCTGATTTCAGCCCCACAGAGCTGAAGCCACCTGCAGACCCACATCCTGGCTTTTCTTTTCAAAGTCATGCCTAGCAGAGTGCAGTACCACCAAACTTGGACTGGAAAACCTCCCTCCCTCTCTCCCTGCCTCCACAGGGACACTGCAATACCACCAGAACCCTACCTACCACAAGACGTCCTCTGTAGTACTGCAATGTCACCAAACCCCTATCCGGACTGGAGGAGTTTGGTGACAAACCCATGATCCTTGAGCTTCCATGTGGTAGCCCTTAGATCAAACACACAACTGCCTCACCACTGCAAGAACTGCAATAGTTGTTGCAAGGGTAAAATAACATGCGCAGTGCAATTTGATAGGCAGGAGCTACAGCCAAGTGGGGTAGGAAAGTTACTGCATATGGAACACAGTCTGAAAATGCATTTTATTGAGTACCCGTCGGTAACTCTTCTGGCTCACTCTTGCCCTGCAGTTCCTCACGATGCCTCTTCTTTCTTCTCCAGCGGCTGCTGCCACGGAAGGAGGACACAGATCGAACAGGCAAGCACCAACTCCTCCGCCTGAAGGACAGAGGCACATTGACCACCCCTGGAAGGGAGCTCCCCACACCACTGCTGGCCACTGGCTGAACCCCTACCCCCAAGAAAAACCTCTGAGCTCAGCTTTCCTCACCCATCACTTAGCACAGCAGAACTCCAGTTGGAGATGGGTTCAGAGGTGGGCACCCTGCGAAAATGGAGCTGGGCATACAAAGCAGCGGCCACAGAGGCTGCACCCCTGCTGACAGGGGGCTCAAGCCGCTGCCTGGACTGCAAAGTGCCCAGGATTCCAGAGCACTGGCTGTGCCACAGGTTACACGGCAGCCCATGTCCCAAAGGCCAAGGGAGGCTCTTTCTTTCTCTCCCATGCAGGGTGTCATGGTATAACCCCAGCCAGCAACTAAGCCCCACACAGCCGCTCGCTCCCTCCGCCCCAGTGGGATGGGGGAGAGACTCAGAAAAGTAAAAGTGAGAAAACTCGTGGGTTGAGACAAAAATCAGTTTAACAGGGAAAGCAAAAGCCGCACATGCAAGCAAAGCAAAACAAGGAATTCATTCACTACTTCCCATCGGCAGGCAGGTGTTCAGCCATCTCCAGGAAAGCAGGGATCCATGACGCATAACATTTACTTGGGAAGACAAACGCCATCACTCTGAATGTCCCCCTTCCTTCTTCTTCCCCCAGCTTTATATGCTGAGTATGACGTTGTATGGTATGGAATATCCCTTTGGTCAGTTGGGGTCAACTGTCCCAGCTGTGTCCCCTCCCAACTTCTTGTGCACCCCCCAGCCTACTTGCTGGTGGGGTGGTGTGAGAAGCAGAAAAGGCCTTGGCTCTGTGTAAGCACTGCTCAGCAATAACAAAAACATCCCTGTGTTATCAACACTGTTTTCAGCCCAAATCCAAAACACAGCCCCATACTAGCTGCTATGAAAAAAATTAACTATATCCCAGCCAAAACCAGCACACAGGGGCACCCTGACCTGCACCCTGCTAACGGGGCCGTCACCCCACACAAGCTGCCAACTGAGCACAAAGGCTGCCAGACTTGCAGCCTAATTACAGGCAGGTCAACATCCAGGGAGTCAAAAAGCTCGGCCTTCCCCTACAGCAGCAGGAACGACTCTCAGCAGCCAGGCAGCAGGGAGTAGGAGGGCCAAAGGCCAGGAGGCCAGGACCCCACCCCTGATGATAGGGAGGGCATGCCCAGCCTTGCCCCACACATCTTGGCCCCATGCCCCTGAAAGGCTGGGACCGGAGATACCTACCTGATTACAGGGGGTCCCTCCAAGCACCTCCTGCTGAGCAAGGCAGCCCAGGGCAGGGACACACACAGCCCTTCCTACAGGGCACTCCCCCACTGCTCGCTTGGCACTCCCAGCAAGCCCCACAGAGGAGCAGGAGGCTAAGGCCTACGCCCCAGTTACAGGCTGGCCCTCCTTGCTGCAGCACAACGCCTCCTCTCATCAGGAGCCCCAGAAGCCCCCACGACCCCAGCTGGGGGGAGGTCAGCCCAGCCAAAACCAGCATCAAAGGTAGGGCTGCACCCTCCCTGTGGCACAACACTTCCTCAACCTGCACCCTCTAAAGGGCCAGGGAGGGTTTGTTCCTGCTGCCTGGCTAAAGCAGCTGGCTACAGCCTTGCAGGAGCTCCTGGGGACAGAGGGCTCCCCGGCTCGGGAGACATACCTCCAGTATGGGACTGTCACACTGGCAGCTTGCCAGCAGGGCAGGCAGCCACACAGGCAGGGACCCAGACCCTGACTACAAGCAGGTTGCCTTGCCCGCACTACTACCAAGTAGCTTCACTTCATCCAGAGAAAGAAGGGGCAAGCCTGGACTCTACCTCCACTCGCCGGCTGAGGGGAGCCCCCTGTTGCTGCACAGAGCCCTTGCTCTCCTGGGAAGTTCAAGCTAAGCTGCAGCAAGTTTAAGAGGCCTAAAGGACAAACTCTGTCACTCACTCCAACAAGGACAAATACATAGACAGACTGGGACAAACATGGCTTTCCAGAGGAGAAAGAGAGCTCTGTGCAGTCAACCTCTGGAGACCAACCCCTAGCCATGAGCTGGAAAGGAGAGCCTCAGACCTGTCCCCCAGGTGGCATGGAGGCCAGAGCACTCAACACACCGTGGGGGCTTCACAGGTAGCCAAAGGCCATGACACACTCCAACTAGAGGGGGTCATGCTGGCCAGGCTGCCAGTTGGAGGAGGAGTGGGGCGGGCAAATGGCCCTCCCCTGCTTACAGGGTGGGCTTGGGGTCCTGAGAGCTCCATTTCCCCCTTGGGTGCAGAGACAGTGACTCTCAGTGACCCTCCTTACAGGGCTGTCACTCTCCCCAGGCAGCCAAAGGAGCAACACGGCAAAAGGCCAACACAAGCAAAGACCCAAACCCTGGTTACAGGGAGGTCACTCAGCACAAAGTGAGCCAGGGCACCAAAGGTGCCGGCAGTGCTCTTCCATAACCCTAGCCCTGAGGGCAGGGAGGTCCCTTTGCCCAGGGCAGCTTTCTCTTGCCCTCTCCTCAAGCCTACACTCCACTTCTGTCTCACTCTTGCCGTGCAGTTCCACATGATGCCTCTTCTCCACTGGCTGCTGCCAAAGAAGGCAGACACAGTTAGAACTGACAAGTGCCAACTCCTTACCGCTACATCCAGGAAGCACTGATTTTTGGAGCACCATTGTGTCAGTCAGGCCTGCGTCTTCCCTGCAGCATGTTTCAAGTGTAATTTTCCATCCTGGCATCCTCCTCATCTTTCTTCCCCAGTGTCACTTTCGCTCCCTACCCCTTAGCCCCTTCACTACACGGAACGTCTTGCTCAACTCACCAGGAAGTTCTGGTGAGTCTTTTCTGCCTTCCTCTGTAGACAATGTGTCCATGATTTTCTCTTGAACCTGGGCTTTAGAATTGTAAATTAAGTAAAATGCCATAGCTTTGTTAAATTCAATCAATCCCTACAAGGATTCTTTCTTTTTTTTCCCCATTAAAATCCCCCTCCATGACCCTCTGTTCATCCCTCCTGCACCTTAATGCCTAGAGCCAGAGCAACCTCACAAAGACAGCTTGTTCAGCATGGCCTCCTTAAAGCTTCATCCTTTCCACCTCTTGCAACGTCACTGCTAATGTATTCCTTAATGTACCTCAGATTTCACCCTCAAAAATGCTTACCCTGTCCTAAGTAATCTCAACACTACTCATCATTTAACTGCACTCTCCCCTGGGGCTTGCTCGGTCCCCTCAATTACCTCAAACTTTCTCCTCCAATATACTGATTCCCCCTTAACAAACCTAAGCCTTTCTCTCCAAAATGCTTAACCCGTACCCTCTGAGGTACCACATATATTCCTTAAAGACTGTCCCCTCTAAGTTACTTCTGCTTTCCCCTCCAAGTTACTTCTGCTTTCCCCTCCAAAACATATCCTCTGTCCTATGCAATACCCAAGACTTTTCCTAAAATCTGCTTACTCTCCCATTACCTCAGATTTCCTCCCCCCCAAAAAAGCTCATTTTGTCACCTCAAGTACCTCAGATTTTCCCCCCAAAATGTCGCCTCTGTCCCCTCTAAATTTCCTCAGCTTTTTCCTCAAAAAGCTCATTTTGTTCCCTCTACATTACCTCAGCTTTTCCCTCAAGAAATGTTTCTTTTTGTCATCTCCAGGTTATCCCAGCTTTCCCCCAAAAATGTCACCTGTCCCTTCTAAGTTACCTCAGCTTTTCCCTCAAGAAAAGCTCATTTTGACCCCTCTAATTTACTTCAGCTTTCATCCCTAAATGTGACCTCTGTTGCCTCTAAGTTACCTCAGCTTTTCCCCAAAAAACTTCACCTCTCTCCCCCCTAAGTTACTTCAGCTTTCCTTCAATAAATGTTTCATTTTGTCATCTGAGTTACTCCAGCCTTCCCCTGAAAATGTCACTCCTGTCCCCTCTAAGTTACCTCAGCTTCTCCCTCAAAACCAGCTCATTTTCCCCTCTAAGTTATCTCAGCTTTCCCCAAAATTGTCCCCTCCAATTTACCAGATTTTCCCCCAAAAAAATCACTTATGTCCCCTCTAAGTTGCCTTAGCTTTTCCCTCAAACATCACCTCTCCCCGTTACCTCAGTTTTTCCCTCAAAAATGCTCATTTTGTCCTCTGAGTTACCTCATCTCTTCCCCAAAAAATGTCTCCTCTGTCCCCTCTAATTTACCTCAGCTTCTCCCCCCAAAGTGTCACCTATCCCAAGTTACCTCAACTTTTCCGTCAAAAAAGCTAATTTTGTCACCTCCAAGTTCCCTCAGCTTTTGCCCCCAAAAACATCATCTCTCTCCCCTCTAAGTTACCTTGGCTTTTCCCCCCAAACTTCCCCTGAAAACCTGTGCTTTCCTCTAAGGTAACTGCCTAGTCCCTGCCCAGTACTCCCCTCTGTAATAGCCCTGCCTCTGCCCCAGGGCGACTCCAAAGTTTATTACTAAACCCCGCAAAGCTCACCCTAGCCGCAGGTGCTCACTTCATCCGAGTGGCTCCTTCCCGCTTAACGGCGGAGCAGCTCCGCGGGCGCGAGCGCAGCTTTAAGGTAGCCGCCCACGAACGGCTCGCGGGCCAGAAGCGGCGGGAAACGCCGCGCGCCCTCCCTCACGGCAGAGGGACTGCGCGAGCCGCCGGCGGTTGGCTGCGGGCACGCGCCCGGCTCCGGCTGGGAGATGTCGCGGTGCTGCACGGGGAGAGCAGGGCACCCCCAGCCCCCCGCACTGACAGACGGGGCACCCAGACTCCCCCTTTGCCACACAAAGCACCGACAGCCCCCCTCAGTGACAAATGGGGCACCCACAGCCCCCTTAGGTGATGGTAAGGGCCACCTCTCAGTCCCCTTAAGAGATACCTGGGGCCCCCTCAGGCACCCCCCAAGTGACACTTGGGGCACCCTCAGGTACCCTTTGGTAAAACATAAAGCACCCCGAGGACCCCCTCAGTGACAGGGGGGCACTTTCATCCTCCCACCCCTCCCAGTCGTGCTCAGGACACCCACAGACATTCCCTCTCCCCACCAATGAATGAAGCACTCACAGGCACCTTCAGAGACAAACAAAAATCCCCTCAATGACATTCAGGACACCCACCCACCCCTCTCCTTGGCAAAACACAAAGCAACCTCAGACCCCCTCAGGGCAGTTTGTGGGTTCCTCTGAGATCATTTTAAGACAAGAGGCCCTCTCATTTCCTTTCATTTTCTTTTTTTTTCGTATTTTTTTTTTTACTCAAAACAAGCATTTGGTGCTTTGATGCGATTTCCCAAGTTTCACCCACTTAAGGTGATTTTTACATAAACACACCCATTTTAATCTTTTCCACAATTGTGCTGCTGCTTCCCAGACAAGCACTCTAGCAGTATCGCTCCTCTGCCAGCACCAGCTCCAAAGGCAGTGGGCTGTTTTGCACAGGAATGAGTGGCTGGGAAAAGCTACAAAGGTGAAGGAAATAAGGCTGTTCCCTGCACATTTTTAAGCATTTGTTTCATAGATTTTGCTGACCTTTCCAGCTGTACAGAAGCTGCCATTGTAAGTATGAAAATGTACATTTTCCCCTTAATCTGGGTCAGATTACACCCCAATGGGTCATCCCCCAGGGATCTACCTGCTCCCAGGCTGTTGCTGCAGGCATGCTGCAGGGTGGGGAAAACTTCCAGAAACTAGACCCAGCAGCCCCGAACCAGCACAGACACTAGGGCTAAATGATCTCCACCTCCAAAACCTACACAGGACCTTTTATACCTCAGGGCTGGCTGCCAGCTTGCTAGTAGCTATAGGAGGGAGAACTTCCTCTGAGCCTTGAGTCAGTGTGGACTTTGAATATATGTGGCATTAAGACCACCCACCCTCCACCATCCCCCTCTTGGCACAACAGGCAGGAAACAGGATTGTAGAGGCTTTGAAGACCCAACTGCCAGCAGTAGGCAAAGGGCTGAGCAGAATGATAATTGCAGCCTCACAGGTAAGGTAGTGAGCAATCCAGAGACCTCATCTCCAGGCTGCACCTGACCTACATGAATCCAAAACAAACTGCTACCACAGGTTTAACTATCGAAGCAGTATGTCAGTGCTGCAAAGTGTCTCCTCCCACCAATCCACCCAGTCTCCTGCCCAATACCTGCATCTGCCTGTTTCTCTCTGAAGCGCTAATCCTGAGCACACTGAGGACCCTTCCAGCACCTCTCAGCTCCTCCACACCACACTCCAGCATAAGCAAAAAAAACTTCTCTGTCTCCTGGGAAGCTTATAGGCATCCCAGCTGCCTTCCTGGGGTATCCAGGTGGGTGCCCTCATTGCAAGCACCTGCGGGGCAATTTACATCGGTGCAGCCCAGCCTGACTTCCTGAGGAAATCCATTGACTCTTGCATGTATATCATCCTGTCTAAACAAAATATTTTAGAGCCTTTGCATGCAAAGGCATTGTCCTGGTAGTATATATGGTGAGGAAGTTATTGCTATTTTGCAATGGTCTCCTTGGTGTTTTTAGAAACCCAGCTTATGAAGAAGCCCCTCTTCTCTGCCCTTCCTGTCCAATAGTAGGAAAAAAACGTGGAAAAAAAGATTTATGCTCTCTTTTTCCTGCTCTGCTTCTCACTCCTGCATCCTTCCTCTCCCTGAAGTCATATTTGTACCTTTCATTCCTTGGAAATTCCTGGGTGGAAAGACCTGGCCAGTCTGATCGCCACAATATTCTCCTAGAGTGAGGAAGCTGAACCCTCTGAAATATCCAAAGTCCTAGAATAAGTTAATAAATCATGAGATCATAAAATAAATACAAGAAATTGCTATTTAAGTTCACCTGCTGGCTTGGAAACCTTTTTAACAAGCATGCTTTTCAGCTTTTTGTTGCAAGGGCCACGTCAGTCAAGATAGGTTCTCTGCTATGCGAGCAGCTGAGCATGTCTGATGAGCCAGTTGTAACATGACACATGTCATTTTACTTTTTCCACAGGACAAATTTTATTCATGTGGTGAATCTCTGTCTTGAAGAAACTCAGATATCAGCCAAAATGAGCATTGGGCAAGATACTCAGACAGCAATGTTTAGCAGCAGGACCACTAGCTAGGCTAAAGGAAATAGCAGAGAAAACGTATTCCTCAAAATACACGTCACTGGAGTGACATGTGCCACTGTTACCTAAGGGAAACATGTCTGGTTTTGTGCAAGAGGGCATTTGCTTTCTTGCTTAATGTCGGTATTTGCTTTCCTTTGGAAATGCCTGTTTAATGGTAAGTCTGGAGCTCAGCAGAGAGGTGAGACCTCCAAGACCAGCTCTGTGAGCTCAGGCTGGGGAGGCTAGTCCTGGCACTCATGTTTTCTCTGTTTTCTCTGGGAAGACTCTCTCTAGGGGCTGGAGCAGTGAAGGGAAAATGCCTGGACTCTGGGATCCCCACACATACTTGCAGACAGACACTTGACTTCAGCGGGATGCCAAAGCACCCAGTTCCTACTCCTGTATGTTTTTCCTCACTCTCTCTCCCTCTGTGATAAATCACTGTCTACGGGACAGGTAGCTGCAAAGGGAGATGCAGTTTTTCATAGCTTGCCAGCCATCAATCTCCTGAGCGTTACCCGTTTGCTGGCCACCATCTCCCACTTTGGGAAGAACAAGTTTCTCACATACAGGAGAGGACAGAAATGTCCACACACCAGCAGTATCGGTATAATTCTTCCATTTGTCTAAATCTGATTTCTTTACAAGTTTCATGGGCTTTTTTTTTGCATTTTTTCTATCTTTATATTAATTTGTGTACACAGGCTCTCCTTTTCTGTTTTCTACTCCCCTGTGAAACAGGGATCCTCTGAAGCAAACATAAGGCTTAGCTTGTTTTAAAATTCAGTGTTGACTCTTTCCGATCAGCTATAACAAACCTAACCAATTCCATTTTATTCTTAACTTTCAAGATCATGCGTTTTTTTTAATAGAAATAAGTTCAATATTATATATTCACAATTTAAATCAGCTTTCCCCAGTGTATTGTGGTTTCTTTCTCACATTTTTGCAGAATCTTTAGAGGCAATATTTGCCTGGGCATCAGTGTCCAAATGTTTGTATATGACTTCTACCGGTCTCCAAAGAAAGGTCCATTCCTTTGTTTTTGCTGACAATCTACAGAGCATTTCTCTTGATCGTTTTTTCCCCCTCTTTTCTCTTGTAATACATCAGAATGAGTCACTTTTCCTTCTACTGCTCCTGATTATCAGGTCTTTCAAAGTAGGTATATTTTTTGAAGTTGTTACAGTGCTTTCCAAATGTGTGTACTGCTTGCATTTTTGCAATGTTTCAATATTTCCTGATACTTTTCTTTGAAGTTTTTTTGCACTTTGCTTTGCAGAGTATTTTGACTTACTTATTTGTGCCTTTTCTTCTCTTGTGGATCCGTATAAGCTCAGTAACACAGTGTCCAAGCATTTACTTTGTGACCTGGGTGACTTCAGTAGCCTTGTGTAGTCTGGTAGCTTTTCCCAAGTCTGTACCTTCCAGGATTCTTTCTGGATTTGGATCTTTGAGTCAACAGCAGCATGATCTGTGATCATACTTTATTGTTCTATATTACATATCTAACTCATTAATTTAAGATCAGTCACTTTTTTTCTGAGGTCTTTTCCCAGTATTTGTGACTCCTTATGAAACCCTCCATCCTTCAGGAGTTTTACCTTTCGTAAGTATTCCATACCCTTCCAACTTCCTAATGATGGTTTTGCAGCTTTCCCTTTTATCTAGGTGTAGTTACAAACCATTTAAGACATCTCTAGCATCAAGTCTCACGATACTCAAGAAAACAGTTACTTTTTGGAAGTCTCCTTCCCACTCAATTGAGTTCCTTCACATAGATGTCAAGGTTTTGCTTAGATCTTTTCCATGAACTGTAATGAATCACAGCTTTTTAGGGGCTTTCAGCTGGGTCTGTCTTTCTTCTTACTCCTTTATTTTCTTGCTATGGTCTTCCTTCTTGGTCTTCATTTCTTTGAACCCTTATTTTTCTAAGAACAACTCACAGTACTCTGTAGTTATCAGTTCTTTAAACAATGTGAACTTCAGCTGGGCTGATGGGAGAAAAGCTTGCTCCTTTGCATGACCCTCACTGTTACCCAGTCCAGTCTGAGATCACCTCTTCCTGCTTCTAGGGGAGCAACTTATATAGACTCATCTAATAGACAGTCCACTATAAGCAAAACTATAAATTAACAAAAGGATAAAGTACTTCTCTGTTTATAGGAACCTGTATTTCAAAATGAAAGTTCATATTCAGAAAATATGGTCTAATTCAATGTAATCATCAAAGTCTTGGAATTATGTGCTTTCTACCTATATGTTATAACAAACAATAAATACAAACATGTAAGTGTACCATTTACATTTAAAGATCCAATATTTTAAAGTAAATCCAGCTTTTCACAATCAAACTTCAACAATCATTCAGGTTATTTCTGACATTAAGAATATAAGCATGTATTAAAAAGATCTACACTGTGCTATATAAAAGAAAAACAAGAGGTCAGATCTACTTTTTCTTTTTTTAATGACAGGATTTCAAAGTTTTCAGGGGCCTTGAAGCAGTTACTGCCTATACCATTGAGAAGCCAAATTCTTTCTTGTTTTAGAGGTGTTAGATTCCTTTTTGTAGTCTAGCAAAGCCATAAGACAAAAAACCTTTAACATCTGAACTTCTATTAACCATAAAACAAAGATTTATATAGAAACAAATCAGTTTCCTCTTGAACACAGGACAGATTTGACTTTTGGAGGGAGTGAAATTCTAAACATTCACAGAAGAAAAGAAGGGTGTATTGGGTCTTGCTGAGATGGAGTTAATTTTCCCTATAGCAACCCTCGTAGTGCTGTGCTTTGTATTGGTAGCTAGAAAAGGTGTTGGTAACACACCAGTGTTTTGGCTACTGCTGAGCAGTGCTTGCACAGCATCAAGGCTGTCTCTCCAGCCTTCCCCCTGCCTCACCCAGTAGGCTGGGTGTGGAAGGATTTTTATTAAATAACAGACATCCTATGAACACTCCAAGCACTGAGGATTTGTTAACAACAGTATAAGGCAAAGGGTTGCTAAAGAGCAATTATGGTTTTAGAGTCTCTGAAGCGATAGCAGAATAGGGAGGTAGCTTGAGGAATGTAACTATCAGCAGATTAGGTAACGGAATGCAGGCGCAGGAAGCGTTCGCGTGGACACCTGCTTTTGACCAATCTGTGTATATTAAGATTCGTGTGCTTGCTGACTGTAGACCAATAGGGGGGACTAGATGCGTGTGTATCTGGGTAGAAGAATGTATATAAACCGAGCTATTTGGGCAATAAAGTGGCATTAACTTGATTACATTGGTCGCTGTGTTGTGTCCGAGACTTCCGCGTCTGCAGCTGGGGATGGGCAAGATCTTGGGAAGGGACATAGCCAGGACAGCTGACCCAAACTGACCAAAGGGGTATTCCATACCATATGGTGTCTGCTCAGCAGTGAAAGCTAAGAGAAAGAAGGAGAAGGGGGGGCGTTCGTTATTACGACATTTGTCTTATGGAGCAACCGCTACGCGTATTGAAGCCCAGGAAGTGGCTGGACATCTCCTGCTGATGGGAAGTAGAGAATAAATCTTTTGTTTTCCTTTGCTTCTGCGCATGGCCTTTGCTTTTGCTTTATTAAACTGCCTTTATCTTGAGCCACGAGTTCTTTTCCATCTTATTTTCTTCCCCCCTGTCTGACTGAGGAGGCGAATGATAGAGCAGCTTCATGGACACCTGATGTCCAGCCAAGGTCAACCCACCACAAAGGGATTTTTTTAAATTCATTTCTAGATGATTTTAAAAGAGGGTAGCTATTCTAGTAGCTTTAGATTAGAGTGTTCAGGTAACTCTCAGGCAAAGTGGACTGATAAGGACACGTGACGGGCAAAACTAAAATACATATTCACTTTTATGTAGTGCTGGTTGTCCACTCTACACAGAGTTAAGAAAGCTAGAACTGAGATACATGGCCAAAGGAGGTTGTGAGGACTGAGGCTGTTCTGAGCACAAGGGAGCAGATAGGAATGAGATGGTTGCTCTGAGGAATTTTACGATGCTGTCCTTACAGCACAGTTTCAGTAAGCTGGAGTAGTAAGACCTGCAGATATATGTGCAGCAGTGAGGGGGGAAAAAAAACCTGGAAAGTATCATCAATGATACAAGCTAAATAGAGCAAAGGTACTGTGGAAGATAGTATGGGATCATACATGTAGTTAAATATCTGTGTTGTGATATAATTGTTAAAGGGTACCTTCACTTTGAATTTACTTACCTCTGATTACTTCCCTTTGAAACTTTAACTTTCTATCAAAGGATGACACATAAAGACATGAGTATCTGTAATTAATACTTTATATATATCTGACGTCAACTGCCCAAGTCTGTTTTTCCAATTGCATGTTCAAGATAGGAAATTTGTTTGGAACCTGGGTTACATGCTGTTATGATGTTCTTGTTTGTTTGCTTTGAAAATCTGGTTTATTTGAAGAATTTGTATTTTAAAAAATCATAAAGAAAAATAGTATATTAATATATGTGGCTACCTAATTTTGGAAATCACAGTCCCATTAGCTTCAGGATGGTCAGTTATGCATAATAATATAAATTTTTAAGCATTTTCAGGTTTGGGGCTTCTGCATAAAGTAAAGTTGCAATTAATATATAAAATAAGCAGATCAGGCTAAGCTGTTCTGACTATCTTAAAGCAATTTTGACATTTCTTAGCTCTAAATTTTTGAGATGCTCCAGCTCTAGTGAAATGTTCAAAACCCTGCAACTACCTAGGCTTGGGAGGTAGTTTAGTTTTGGAGGGTAAATGACGCTTTGAGACAGAGCGAACTAAACATATATGTTCTTTTGTAACCACTGTGTTAGGGACAGTCTCATTTTCCTTTAAAATAAATTTTTTGGCTCTATCTAGTGCAAAAATTGTATCGAGGGAAGGGAAGGGAAGGGAAGGGAAGGGAAGGGAAGGGAAGGGAAGGGAAGGGAAGGGAAGGGAAGGGAAGGGAAGGGAAGGGAAGGGAAGGGAAGGGAAGGGAAGGGAAGGGAAGGGAAGGGAAGGGAAGGGAAGGGAAGGGAAGGGAAGGGAAGGGAAGGGAAGGGAAGGGAAGGGGAGGGAAGGGGAGGGAAGGGAAGGGGAGGGAAGGGAATGTGAGTTGGCCAAAAGAATAATTAAGTATCAAGAGACAAAAGCAGTTTTACAGCATTTTATTATTTGCAAGTGGCTGAAACACAAAGACTTGCAGGACTGACAGATCTTTATAATGAGGTTATAATCCATAGCAAGGCTGGGAAAGTTTGGGAAGAGCTGCCTGTAGAGCAAGTTCTCAATTTATGCATCTTTTCTCCAAGCTAATGGGCTCTTTTAGTGTAAACATAAATTTTCATAGTAGTTATGAAACATATTTCATTCATTAAGAATGTGAAAATGCAAACTGGAATTTATATTCTTTGCAAATTGGTACTGTTATGAAATAGTGATTTTCTTACTTGCAGTATCAGTCATAAAAATGAAATCTGACTAGAAGCCTTATACAGGAGTTTGGAATTTAGGTTCTCTTTTACACCTAGAAGGTTGTTTCATTACATAGCCCTGTCATGTACTGGTTGATTTCATTGGAAGCAATGCCATTGATTTTAACGGATTTGAAATCAGAGACTTATTGTTTTCTTTGAGTTTCATCACACCACAATGCAATTGCTTTCTCAGTTGATCAAAATTTTCTAACACACATTTGCTTTTGCAGTTCCCAGTCTTGTTCCATGGTTTAGGGCTCATTTTGGTGTATTTTTGTTTCATAAAAATCTGAGAATTTAGTTATTTGGTTTTGGGATACAAAAGCTGACACAATTTTCTGTCTTGCTGCATTTTCATATTGTACATAAAATAAAGCAGCTAGTGCTGTAAATTTGAAAAGAAATTTTTGTTATATTCACATAGACAAAGAAAAAAAAATACATTTCAGAAGAAGATAAGATCAATATCTTTGAAGTTGTGGAACTTTTCAATTCATGTCATATGCATTAGCTCTTGCATATATTTTTGCTGCATCCTGAAGATAAACAGTTTCAGTTACCATTTTTAATGCCTTTAATGGCTAAGACTTTCTAAGCTAAATCTGTTCATTTGAGGTTCTTTGTTGAGATAATTTTAATTAAGTGTACCTTAACTGTTGATCACTTACAGTTTTAAAGATACGTCATGACAAGAAAAGCTGAATGCCCAGCTGAAGATAGAACTCAAAACAATACTGATTTTTCAGATGGATTCCTAAGCTTTGACATGCACTTTTGGTATGCCAAGATGAAAAACTGCTTATGACAGTGCAGATTCCTCAGTACAGAAAATTTAAAGAATCAAGTTAGAACATTCAGCTGTGAATTTTCTTTAATCAGTTGCCTCTTCTGCTAAAGAGAAGTAGAAACTTCTAGCTAGTCCTAGTGTCTGAGGTAAAGAATGTAAATGCATTTTGTAGGTATCTAGTGTTGTGGTTTATTTGTTGTATTGCTGTGACTGATCTTGACTGTATAGTTCAGTGATTGCTGGTTAATTACATGTCATTAATAAATCAATAAACGACTTTGATTCTTATTTGGTTTAAACCACATGAACTGAGCAGTGTTTTCCCTGAGGGATCCCAGGATCCACAACTGTTGAATTAGGGTAGGTGCCTATTCTGTTTAGTACTTTTTAATGGACCTGTTGTGTGTGAATTTGTCTTATATTTTTTAAAACTGATAGCACTATCTGCTTCTACTATTTCCTGTGGCAACCAGTTGCTAATCCAAAGCTACTCGATGCTTTAAGAAAAACTTGTTGTTATCTGTTTTAAACAAATTACGTAGTAGTTTTATTGAGATTTGGTAACAGTTCTGCACTCTCTTTTTCCATTGCACTCATGATTTTGTTAGCCTCAATCTCCCCTCAGCCTTCTCATTCGTAGATTGAAGTCTGAACCTTTTCAATGTCTCCCTGTTAAGGCAACTGCTCTGTCCCTTTCATTGTTTTAATTGCCCTTCTGTACTTTCTCCAGCCCCACTCACTGTGTTTCGTTAAGCACACGCCCAAAATACAGGCGAGTATAAAATAAAAGTTTCAGTTGAAAGGTATATTTCATGCTGCAATTTATGCAATGAATCAACAGACATGAAAAGTATCTTTCAGTTGTCTATGAGAAAAGCACCTGTTCTCCTCTTGCTTGAGTTAATAAACACTAAGTGAGTACAGAGAGAATGAGAGGATTCAAGGGGAAAAAAGTCTGTAACAGCTAGCTATGAATGGAAACTGAGAGGCATACAGGATGCTAAAAGTCCCAAATCAAAGTTTTTGAATTAGCATCCATAGCTGGTTGGATAACTAAAGAGGGAGAAAGAAAGATGTATACATTTTATATGTAGTCATCATGTAAATAAATATTCTCACCTTAATCTCTTACAAGTTTCATAACTGTGTTGTTTATTTTAAAAGTTGTAAATAGATAAGTTTATTTGTATTACGATAACCTAATTTGAATTACGTATAATTTCAAAAAGACTAGCTAACAACAGGTATCTTTGGGGATCTTGATCCTTAAAAGTCAGGATTGTAGCACGTGCCATGTGCTCCAACCTCTTTTTCCAGCATCTTGAAGGTGCGAGTCTGTGTATCAGTGAGAAGGCTTATTTAAAAACTTCAAGCAAAGAATAGGCATGGAATGATGAATAGCAACTAGGAAAGTTCTCTGGTATGAGACAAAGTAGTAAGGAAAATATTTCAGCTTCAAGAATCATGATAGAAAGTGTAAAAAAGCTCTTATAAAGAAGACTTCTGGATTGAAAGGGGCATTTTTGCTTAAGGCAAAATTTATCCAGTCTGAGAAGAATAATTGAAATCACTGGTGTTTCCTCTTCTCATCATTGTAGTTTCTCGTAGATGGGGTAGTACTGGATGAGCAACAGTATCAAAATCAGGGGTGAAAATGGGTGCATTTCGCTTATTGGTGAACAACAAACAGAACAAACAAGAAAAATCAGCCCTACTTCCATGCTTTGGACTGAAGCCTGACAGAGAATTTTGATATGCTTACTGCTAAGGGTTACTTCTGGAGATTGCCTCTGTAATAGATACTGCAATTACTTGATTACTGGATGGTAATTCCAAACACAGTTCTCCAGCCATGACTTCTTTTATTGGGGTAGCCTATGGCATGTTGTAACATGAATAACAGTCTTTTGTAATGTGAATAACAGGATTCCTAGGTGTTTTGTGCTCTCTTAATACACGAAGGCAATATTAAGGGTCATAGGCAGTGGCTTGCCTGTAATTTTCAATTCCATACCTATTTGTGGTTTGAAAAAGCTGTGGTTTTTTCTTAGCTTTTCCTTGGCTTGTTTATTTATTTATTTATTTGTGGAAATGATCAAGGCTATCTCAGCTGTTTAGGAAAACTTAAAAATGAGGGGTATATTCTGCATACTGAAAGTTGCTATGGCATTGAACTGAATGGATGAAGGATGATTTCTGCAGCAACTTATTATAAGACCTTGCCGTCTCCGTTTTGGCAGGTTGTCAGAAGTGGTTAGATGATGTTACAAGCCCAAACTCAATTACAGAAGGAAAGATGTAAAAAAGAATTCTCTTTCTTTGGCCAATGCTGTTGACTTTCAGCCAAACATTCTTCCTTTCACCTTTACCATGAAAGTATCACAGCCCCTCTCCTGATCATCATCTTAACATTGCTTCTCTCTGCCAGAAGTCACTTCTCTTTTGTATTTGTCTGTTGCACTAACTCTGCAACAAGTTTGTCATTTGGAAAATCTTTGAATATGTAATTCTGCTGAGACAGCAGGCACAGACTCTTTTGGGCTTCTGAATAAAAGATAAAGAGCCTGAAATATTATTTAGGCTTGAGTTAAAGACCATGTTAAATAAAAAAAAAATAATTCTAAAGAATCAAATACTTTTGAGGCCACAGTGGTCAAATTATTAATTTTTTTTTTTTTCATATGTAGTGGATTTGCCTAATTAAATCCAGGCTTAATAAAGTATTGGCATATATTTTACTGTTTGGGACACGTTGCTGGTTTAAGTTTTATAAAGGATTTGACCTCAATTTAGTGTAGAATGCCTGATAATCAGGCATCTGATATGCCCATCTGATAATGCCCTTAAAATTCCTGAGCTTATTTAGATTTTACTGCTGGCTTATAATGACTGCCAAAAGAAAATCTTAGGATCTTCTAAAATTGAGTAGCTGGTTTTAGAAAGTTCAGTATTTTTTATCCTTAGAATAATATTGAATTATCTGGCCTTCTTTCATTAAACTGACTGATTTTATGCTAATGACTTAAAAGTCATCTTTCCTTACATAATTTGCTCCAGTGCAGCTATACTTCTAATTTCAGCTTTAATTAATACGATTGCAAAGTATGTGGGTATATTAAAATGGATGTACTGAAAAATACTTAATCAATTCTGTTTCTTTTCTTTCCCCAAAAGAAAAGTGTCATTTTACTAAGGTATATATTCTATCACGTTGATATTTGTTGATTTTAAACTTGGCTGGATATTCTCTGCACAGAGATGGATCGACAGCTTCAAAGATTTCTCTTTGCTAGTACATTTTTGTCACTATTCATATATGCTTCCTGATTTATTCAATGTCAATGGTTAGTACTCATTTCATCAAGCTCACTTTTCATGAAGGTATGTCCTGTGAAAATGTGTGTACTGTAGCTAAAAATACTTTGCACTTTGACAAAGATTACAGTGATTTCTCTTGCAATGACATCAAACTGGTTTACAAACATGAATTAAAGTTTACAAAACCTTTGTAGAGCAGCTATGAATTGTTATACATATCTTCAAAGTGAATACTCTGAAGGACAAAGATTTTAAGTGATTTGTCTAAGTTCAAACAGGGTATCAATACAAATGACAGTCAAATCCTCACACTAGCTTAATTAGTAGATCACAGTCCTTGAGTTTTCTTTAACAGTATGAAATACAATTCTGTTCTGAGAAGTGACTCCATAAAAACAAGTGCCATATTTATGAATCATTGCTTCTATGAATATTCCTGCAAAAATTCTGCTGTATTAAGAATTCATTTGCTGGCATTGCAAATAACTTGTACAAAGCTGCCTCTAAAATGAAGGAAGCAAAATGACCCTTCTTCACAGTTAATACCACGATTAGCAATGCTTTTTGTAAAGAGGACCATCTAGATGGGTTGCCATGTAATTCAGGTCCAGGCACTTACTGCTGGGCAGAGCTTTAAAGCTATTTTGCTAGGTCAACTGAAACATACTATATCAAATTCAAGAGACAATAAAATATAATAACCAAAATCTGTAAAAAAATGCATCTCCTCTTAAAACCAAAGATTAACTGCACCTGTTATTAAAGCAAATAGCCAATGTGCCCTTCACAGGAGCTCATCTGTCAAACTCCTTAAAATCTAATCGTTCCTCTAGTCCTTACAAATTTAATCCATTAACCAGAGGAAATGTATCTGTGCTCACTGCTGGATCTTTCTGAAGAGATGGGCTAGTTTGATCCCTGTGAGACTTTCAAGCAGGAGACTTCAGGGAGGAGGAAGTTTACCAGCTGCTAAGTTTTTATTGCTACAGGAGAGGAAAGATGGGCATTTTACTGTTAGCCCACCTATTTATTCATGCTGTGTTATCTAGGTATATTAGGAATAGGTCTTGTTTATGCTGTCAGTCTGTCTTCCTTTGCAGCAACATAGAATGCAAGGCCTAAAACTGTCCTCTCTTGGGGTAGAGGAATTTGCCAGCAGAACATTCTTCCATGAACCTGGAGTTTGACTAAGTTGTGGGGGAATCTTTATAGAATCATAGAATCATTAAGGTTGGAAAAGACCTCTAAGATCATCAGGTCCAACCGTCAACCCAACACACCATGCCCACTACACCATGTCCCTAAGCGCCTCATCTACACGTCTTTTAAATACTTCCAGGGATGGTGACTCCGCCACTTCCCTGGGCAGCCTGTTCCAAGGCCTGACCACTCTTTCACTAAAGAAATTTCTCCTAATGTCCAATCTAAACCTCCCTTGGCGCAACTTGAGACCATTTCCTCTCATCCTATCACTAGTTACTTGGGAGAAGAGACCAACACCCACCTCGCTACAACCTCCTTTCAGGTAGTTGTAGAGCGCGATGAAGTCTCCCCTCAGCCTCCTCTTCTCCAGGCTAAACAGTCCCAGTTCCCTCAGCCGCTCCTCATACGGCTTGTGCTCCAGGCCCTTCACCAGCTTCATTGCCCTCCTCTGGACACCCTCCAGCACCTCCATGTCCTTCTTGTAGTGAGGGGCCCAAAACTGAACACAGGATTCGAGGTGCGGCCTCACCAGTGCCGAGTACAGGGGCACGATCACCTCCCTACTCCTGCTGGCCACACTATTTCTGATACAGGCTAGGATGTTGTGGGCCTTCTTGGCCACCTGGGCACACTGCCGGCTCATGTTCAGCCGGCTGTCAACCAGCACCCCCAGGTCCTTTTCCTCTGGGCAGCTTTCCAGCCACTCTTCCCCAAGCCTGTAGCGTTGCCTGGGGTTGTTGTGGCTGAAGTGCAGGACCTGGCACTTGGTCTTGTTGAACCTCATACAGTTGGCCTCAGCCCATCGATCCAGCCTGTCCAGGTCCCTCTGCAGAGCCTTCCTACCCTCGAGCAGATCAACACTCCCGCCCAACTTGGTGTCGTCTACAAACTTACTGAGGGAGCACTCGATCCCCTCATCCAGATCGTTGATAAAGATATTGAACAGGACTGGCCCCAGTACTGAGCCCTGGGAAACACCACTCGTGACCAGCTGCCAATTGGATTTAGCTCCATTCACCACAACTTTTTGGGCCTGGCCATCCAGCCAGTTTTTTACCCAGCGAAGAGTGCACCTGTCTAGGCCGTGAGCCGCCAGCTTCTCTAGGAGAATGCTGTGGGAGACAGTGTCAAAAGCTTTACTGAAGTCCAGGTAGACCACATCCACAGCCTTTCCCTCATCCACTGGGCGGGTCACCTGGTCATAGAAGGAGATCAGGTTGGTCAAACAGGACCTGCCTTCCATGAACCCGTGCTGGCTGGGCCTGATCCCCCGGTTGTCCCAGACATGGCTTGTGAGCGCCCTCAAAACCAACCGCTCCATGATCTTCCCCGGCACCGAGGTCAGGCTGACAGGCCTGTAGTTCCCCAGATCCTTTTTCCGGCCTTTCTTGTAGATGGGCGTCACATTGGCGAGCCTCCAGTCGTCCGGGACCTCCCCAGTTAACTAGGACTGCTGGTAAATGATGGAGAGCGGCTCGGCAAGCTCCTCCGCCAGCTCCCTCAGTACCCTCGGGTGGATCCCATCCGGCCCCATAGACTTGTGAGCATCCAGGTGGCGTAGCAGGTCGTTAACTTCTTCCTCTTGGATTATGGGGGGTTTATCCTACTCTCTGTACTTGTCTTCCAGCTCAGGGGGCTGAGTACCCTGAGGATAACTGCTCTGACTATTAAAGACTGAGGCAAAGAAGGCGTTAAGTACCTCAGCCTTATCCGCGTCCTTGGTGGCAACGTTCCCCCCCGCATCCAACAGAGGATGGAGATTCTCCTTGGCTCTCCTTTTGTCATTAATATACTTGTAAAAGCATTTTTTGTTGTCTCTCACGACACTGGCCAGGTTGAGTTCTAGCCGGGCTTTTGCCTTTCTGATTTCCACTCTGCACGACCTAACGAGATCCCTGTACTCTTCCTGAGTTGCCTGCCCCTTCTTCCAAAGGTGATAAACTCTCCTTTTTTTCCTGAGTCCCAGCCAGAGCTCCCTGTTCAGCCAGGCCGGTCGCCTTCCCCGCCCGTTCTTCTTGCGGCACATGGGGACAGCCCGCTCCTGCGCCTTTATGACTTCCTTCTTGAAGAACGTCCAGCCTTCCTGGACCCCTTTGCCCTTCAGGACCATCTCCCAAGGGACCCTCTCGACCAGTGTCCTGAGCAGGCCAAAATCTTATTTTTTGAAAAATCCTTTTCATTATGAAAAATACATGCACAAAATTACATCTCTTTGAACCCATTAACACTTACAAATCTCTCTTTAAAAAAAAAATATCCCTATTGCAGACAGAATTTTTACCACAAAAGATAATAATGCTAGAGACCCCATGAAATGGAATACAGTTCCTCTGAATCGTTATCAATATTATGTCAGTATGTGAAGCTGTAAGCTCAAATTTGGAAAGGGATAATTAGTTCCTTATTATTACATAATTTCTTATCAGTGATTATCCATGCTTCCCTTTAACATTATTTATTGTTTTGATTGGCAATGGAAATATGATAGCAGATGAATATTACTTTATTTACATAAATACACTGAATTAATACAGTACTTGAACATATTTAGTCATGCTAGGAAACCTCTCCATTTTTCTTATAATGGCTTTTGCTTGTTATTCACATTTCGCATTATTTCCTGGCTCACATCTGCCTATGATTAAGCATTGCAAATACAGCAGCATCTCCTGTATTCAGTAAAGATCAATTAAATCTTTTCTTAACGTACTTGTAAACAATTTAAAATCAGTGTAAACATTGTTCTGCATATATGTGAAAAAAGCTCCAGAGTAGTGTGGACCAACCCTCAAGAAATTAGAAGAAAAACTGCCTCTTCCTTAAAAAACAAAAAATCTATCCATCCAACCATGAAATAGGATGCACACCTCTGCACTGAGTAATATGCCACCATTGCCCTATGTATGGACACTTTATTAATAAGCTTTTAACAGACGTGGTTAAACAACAGGGTTGAAGGAAAAACATGAGTTACAACAAGGGAAATTCCAATTAGATATAATAAAAAACTTTTCCACTCTGAAGGTGGTCAAACACTGGAGCAGGGACCCAGAGAGTTTGTGGAGTTCTGCATGCTTGAAGTTGTTGAGATCTGATAGGACACAGCCTTGAGCAACATGCTGTAGTTGGCCCAGCTTTGAGCAACGGCTTGGGCCAAAAGATCTCCAGAGGTCCCAACCTCTCAGTTCTGTGATTGTGTGATTCTATTTACGTATGTGGGCATACTTATTGTTCTGTGTTTAGGGCACCTGTGTCGTTGAGTCACTCTTTATTCTCCGAAAAAAACCAATCAGCCAGCTAGGTTGGACAATTCTTCTTATGCTTAATTCTGTGGGACTCTGATCTGAAGATGAAGAAAGCTAAATGTTATCGAAAATGTCCAGCTCCTTTTCCTGAAAGCCAAAGAAACTTACCCATGACTACTGTCTTGAAAGACATATTGTAATAAAGATGTAAAGTCATCCACATGCCTTGAATTGTATGTGTTTTAATGATATAAAAGGAACAGGGAGGGAATTAGAGTAAAACATGATAATGAAGTTTTCCTTGTGTTAGCAATAATGAATGTATTTGTACTCGTTATCAGTATGTACTTGGAACAAGATGAGTCTACCTGATAGATAAACCACTGTGGTATGTTTTCAAGAGCTAACTTTGCCTGCTAACGAAAATGTAATGCCATCCCTAATGGAGGTGTTTACAAAATCCAGATTTTGATATTTAAACTGGAAGTATGGGCCCTATATACTGTGCATTACTTGGCTACCTAGAATCTTACAAAATGGGCAAATACAAAATTAAAATAAGGGAAGAGGGAAGGGCTGCTTTAGAGCTTACTGAGAAGAATAATTGGAATTGATCACACTTGAAACATAGGATTTTCTGAAGTTTAAGTAGACCTCTGAGTAATTATATAAAACTTTGGGTCTAGCCTAGTAAACTATTCTCAGATTATAAATTACTATCATCTTCTGATTTCAATTTGGTCTTTTGATTTGAGCAGACTCAAGAGCTAGAATTCTCTCTGAGAAACATTGTCCTGATCACCTCTCTGTTGATAGCTGGAAGGAGCAGTTGAGTTCAATAAGGAAAAGTAGCTGGACTAATTACTTACTATCTTGAGAGGTCAGGAAAGTGGTATTACAATTGCCTTCCTTTTGCCTCAGGACAAGAAAATGACCAAGCAACAGTTTATTCTTCTTGGTTGGCAGAGGAGAAACATGAAATGTTGATACCAGGATGTACCAACTGTCATCAACATCTTCTGTTGTGTGTTTGTTTGTTTGTTTGTTTTTGCAAGGAGTTCCATGCTGATGATACCTGAACAGTATTTCAATATTTCTGTGCTCTGAAAAAAATAATTGGGGGCAGCTGTGTATGTATTTGTGTCTTCTTTCCATACCAAGGTTCTTAATTACTTTTTTTGGTCCTAATGTGAGGTTTCTCAGTGACTAGGTTTTAAACCTATATGAAATAGATATGAGCAGTAAAAAAACAACAGCATACAGAACAATGACACCACAAAGAACTGTGGTGTTAGTTACATGCAAATACTGTAAGTTTTAAATTCCTCTGAGCTTCATTCCCAATACACCCACATTTTTTAAATGTCATCGTTTTTTAGGTTATAAATCATATTTCTTATTAGTTTACAGGCAACTCTACATGATGTCTAATTATCTCTCTTCCCTCCTGCATTTGCCTACTATCCTTGCGTGGCAGAAGAGTCACAGGATGACTAAGCCATGTTTCAGAATGGCAATTCCATTTAAGTGCACACTTAAATAAGGAAAAAGCAGACTAAATTCAGCCTTGCACTGGGGCATAATTCTTTTGTGAACAGAGCACTTTGCTTTACAGAAATAGCAGTAAAAAATAATTGGATGTTGGACAGCTTAGGGATGTTCATATAAATATATTAAAAGAAATATTTGTCACTTGTGAACTTTTACATCTTCTAAGATAGAAACATGTTATAAGTCATGTTCAATGCATTCAGAAGTATGTCTTTATTCTTTGTCAGACTGCCATCTCTTGCATTCAACTCATCCTTTTCTCAAAGTCCTAGTGCAAAACAGCATGTACCAGATGGCCCTCAGATAAAGATAAGAAACCATCTCACACCACAGGATACAGAAGGGAAGTTTAGCTGTTTAACGTATTACTTTTTTTGTATTCTTGAACAGAATAAGACTTTCAATTTTTTACACATTGATTTTATAGACTGTGTATGAATAGCTTCTTTTAATGGCATTTCCCATGAGTTGCAGCCTACATTTTCAAAAATGAGAAGTGGTTTGGGGTTCTTTTGTTTCTGGAAGGCTAATTTTGAGGTATCTCTAAAAGAGCCTAATTTTCAAAAAAGGATTTAACATTTGCCTACTAAAAATCAAAATGCTTTAAAGAGTCTCCAGAAGGACAGGATAGTTCCAAATCAATTTTTAAAATTGTAAAGGTGAAGTGATTAGGAACAATCAGTCCTCACTCATGCTGTCAAAAACAAGATAGTTGTCTGGCACTATAAACATAAAAAAGAGAAATCCTTGCTAGAAATAATGCAAAGTCCAATAGGAGAACTGGCTGCAGGACAAGAGGGAAAATCCATCTGTTACAAATATTATTTATTAATAATTTATTAATTATTATATGTTCTCTTGTTTTCAAAGCATATAAAATAATTCTGCAATGACTTATTTTAATTAATCTCATCAATGGAAACTATTATATATTCATTGGAAAATGTAAAATTTGCATCCCACCCATCTTGCTTTTTCATATTGCTGCCCACCAGCATGATATTTGGATACCTTCTCCAAAATAAATAACTTTAAAGTCCATTTTAATATTCCTCTCCTCTGGAAACACACTGGGTGGGAATCATGTTTACTGTAATCTTCTACCAGCTGTTTTGAGCATGAGGAAGGGTCACCATATGGAGCATCATTCTGGTAATGAAAAGTGCAAAGGCAAAGGTCTTGCACCACTCTTAGGTTTTTACTTTGTGTAAATGCACAAATAAATATATATAATTATAAGTATTTTAATGTAATGCATTTTCAAAAAGCATAAACAACACAAGAAAATCCCAAAGAATTGCTTAGCTACATTGTGGCACCCAATGTACAAAAATGCTTCCACAAAAATGTGGAAATTTTTTTCTGAAAATCATAGAATCATAGAATCATAGAATAGTTGGGTTGGAAGGGACCTTTAAAGCTCACCTAGTCCAATCCCCCTGAAATGAGTAGGGACATCTTCAACTAGATCAGGTTGCTCAGAGCCCCGTCCAACCTGACCTAGAATGTTTCCAGGGATGGGGCATCTACCACCTCTCTGGGCAACCTGTTCCAGTGTCTCATCACCCTCATTGTAAAAAACTTCCTCCTTATATCTAGTCTAAATCTACCCTCTTTTAGTTTAAAACTATTACCCCTTGTGCTACCACCACAGGCCCTGCTAAAAAGTCTGTCTCCATCTTTCTAATAAGCCCCCTTTATGTATTGAAAGGCTGCAATAAGGTCTCCCCGGAGCCTTCTCTTCTCCACGCTGAATAACCCCAGCTCTCTCAGCCTTTCCTCATAGGAGACGTGTTCCATCCCCCTGATCATTTTTGTAGCCCTCTTCTGGACCTGCTCCAACAAGTCCATGTCTTTCTTGTGCAGAGGGCTCCAGAGCTGGATGCAGCACTCCAGGTGGGGTCTCACCAGAGCAGAGTAGAGGGGCAGAATCACCTCCCTCGACCTGCTGGCCATGCTTCTTGTTATGCAGTCCAGGCTCTTCGGTTGGCTTTCTGGACTGTGAGTGCACATTGCCAGCTCATGTCCAGCTTTTCATCCACCAGTACTCCTAAATGCTTCTCTGCAGGAAAATCTTGGAAGTGGAGGTTAAAGCAACGTTATTTGTCTGGAACACTCGCATTATTAGTGAGAGCAGAATCTGGCCCAAGAAAGGAAATAAGGAAGATGTAATTTTAGCTTCTCAGTATTATCTGAATAGGCCTGTCAGAATATGACAGTGTCTGCTAGGTATTAATAAGTATAAATTGCTTATCCAGAGGAAACTATAAGAAAGCTTTTAAAGATTACTGTAAAGATTTTTACATTTCAGAGGAAATCAGCTGAAGCTATGACAGTAGAGTACATTAAGGGTCTTGAGAAGTAAAATGACAGATAGAAGAACCAAGTAATTCTGAACAGAGATAGGGTATTTTGTTGTTCTAATAGTGTTTAATTTCACATTAAATCACCATTAATGTTTGATGAATGCTATGTGCCAAACTGATACGAAATTCAGGAGAAGTGGTGGGGTAGGAAAAACTCAGATGAACTGAGAAATGAGAGTATGTCCTTCTCTGGAACTAGACATATTTAGAGTCAGTCATGCTACTAAGATTTACGTCACCTGAACATCTGGCCCATCAAGTAAGGTTATTCATTTTCTTCCCTAAAAGTAGAGAAAATATGCACAATGATTCTTCAGGAAATTTCTTAATTTCATTATAAATGAGCATGCTAAAAGAAAAAATGTTTCCTTTACATCTGACACAGGAACATTATGACCTTGCTTTGATCAAGAGTTGAGTAAATGAATATAATGATATATGAATGACAGGATAATGAAAACAAAAACTGAGTGTGATGAGCCTTGGTACAGATCAAGAAGTGACAGATCAATACCGGAAACTCCTGGAAAGGTACACTGTAATAATTATTTGATTGTATGTGATCTGGCTATTTAACCCCACCAGTAACAAAGATTGGGGAAAATGTTGTTATATGGACATCCAATGCCTTCAAGAAGCAGAGTGCCCAAGATGGAAAAGTTACATGTTGGTGCTGAGCTGCTGCCCTGAACCAGACGCTGAGACTGCCCTGAGTGAATGTTGTGTTCCCGTGGCTGAACTAGGCTGGTCACTGCAACGATAACTGGGGCAGGTCTCAGTTAATTGTGTGTGTGCGCATGAGGGTAAGCTTTTCCTGACACTGCCTCTCTCTTATTTGGTCTGCATAGTAAGTTGAACTAAGCAGTATCATGACTTTGATGTTTCTTTTTCCCCCATGACAACTTCTTATAATGGGCAGTTAGTAGGTTGCAAATAACAGCAGAGAAGAGCTCAGGCTATCCCCAATAGATGCTTCCAATATACTTTTTATTTCTCTTCTTTAATTTCACACTCCTTGCTGCTGGTCTGCTAGACTACTTGACCCTGATGGGTTTTTTTGACTTTACATAAAGTCAAGCCTTGAAAGTACTGTTGTTAGAGTATGGACATAACACCGTATAACCAGTCAGAAAACTGTGTTTGCTATGTTTCCACTTCTTCTGAGTGCTAACAACATCATACAAAGTGATAAGCATCCTCAGCTTCCAATGAATTTAGCAAAATCAAGAGCACTCAATACCTCTGAGGAGGTGCTCAGAGTAAATAATAGAGCTCTCAATAAAAACTTTTACTGCTAAAAGTATTATTTGCTACTTATTGTTCTCATGATGCATCTTTGGCATAACCATATGCTACACAAATGGTTGGTTTAATGAAATGTTATATAGAGACAAGTTCAGAATATGATGTTATGGTGCCAGATATAATAGGTGTAATGGATGCTAAAAGCAGTTTGCAGAAATGTAGATCCTGTGCTTGGGAAATAGTAACATTTAGATTTCTGACTTTCTAAAAGGTAGAGAGTAATAAAGGCACACACGGCACACATCAGTAGCTATGTTTGGTGCAGTGAAGATAGGTTGTCCTTTGGGAGCTGCATATTCCCCAAAAGATTCTGGGTTGTCCCATGGATATGTCATATGTGGAAGAAGCATATCCACTATGTTTCTCCTATTCTGACTGTTTTTTCCTCTCTTTTTTACGACTTTTTTCAGTACCTGAAAACCAAAAACATCTCAAGATTTTATAATCATTAAAAAATCATTTCCTTAAAAAGGAAAAAAAAAAAGGGATTTGGGGGTTTGCATTTGTATTTCTCTTAGCTTTCTTTCCTTTAGGGTACATTTTCAGTGAAATTTCAAAGCTTTTTTCCATGACTTGAAGAAATACAAGCATAATTTTTAATATGCAAGATGAGATTTTCATGTGAATTCTTGCCTCAGGATCTTCCAGAAAACAGCAGCTATCATGAGATTTATGTTTAACATCTTACCAACTGACATACCTAGACTTCTAAGGACATGTCCATAGCATACAGTAGAGTAGACAGGATAACTCTGAAGCTGGCAGGAACCATGCTAGTTTTGGAAACGCAGATAATATAACTGATGACATTTTTGTACTTGTCTGACTTCCTATCAGCACACCTACTGATTCTGAGGCTAGAAATTGTACTGCACCAAACTGCAACTGCTCAAATCTCTCTGTGCACAGTGACATACATCATTAGCCATGAATAAGTTATATACTAATCTATAGTCTATTACCATAGAATAGATATCTCAGGAAAAAAGTAACTTTCCTCCTAGCTTGGTGGGAGCTATTATTTAACCTTCCATTTCCTATCTCTGAAAGTCTCTTCATCTTGAAGACCTGGAAGCATATATTCAAAATAGATTTTTGCCTCTTCTGACATTTTTTTTTTTTTTTAAGAAGCCAGATAACTGGCTGTGGTGAAATGATTTCAGTTGCCTGGTGAACTGCCTCTTGGGTATTGAAGTATGAAAAAAATGAGCAATTGACATTATTTTTAAGAATTTTTAAAATACGGCACCTTAACCAGAGGATATTCAGTTTTCTACTAATGGGCTTCCTATTATTTCAAGCTAGCTTAAGTAATAAAGATTTTCACTGATAAACCAAAACCTTGCAAAGCTTTTTCTTTTTTTTTTTTTTTTTGTTAAATGGAATGATTCTGTTACTGTTTAACAACGTCAGCTAAGTCTGGTATTATGATCTTATAGTGCTCCTGCTCAAATGAGATGTTTATCTCATTAGTGTTTCTTATGCAAATCATAAAACTTAGAAATAACCATGTCCTGGATGACCAGCCTTGGACTTAGAAGAAAAACTTCAGATAATCATGAATTGGTTTAAATTAATGAGATATTAAAAATAAGGAAATAGGAGTTCTGATTATTTCCTCTTTAGCTTTAAACCTCCAGATCACCAGAAGTTATGGGGTTTGGGAGTTTTAGTTTGTTGCCCCTAACCCGTGGCTTAGAATACGTGTTAGGGTATGCCATTACGTCTATGCAATGCTTTGCAAAAAAAACCTGACAGGCTTGCAGCACAACAGCAAGCAGAAACAAACAAATGTAAACGAGAGGCAGGCTTAACACTGCTACCTTGGGTTCGATGCTTCATGAACTATACTGTACAACTTCCAGCAAATCCTGTGTATAGGCAAATGAAGCTAAAATCTGCTTGCCAAGTAGAATGCAAGCAATACTGAAATGGTCTGTTGTAAGTAAATGATGCAGTTCGTATTGTATTTGTGTAATGTTGGTGCTTAGAGGGAGGGAGCAAAAGTTAATGAAATTTTTAAATCTTGTGTTTGATTTGTAGGGATACTATTGTTAACACCTATATAGAATCATAGAATCATACAGGTTGGAAAAGACCTCTAAGATCATCGTGTCCAACCGTCAACCCAACACACCATGCCCTCTACACCATGTCCCTAAGGGCCTCATCTACACGTCTTTTAAATACCTCCAGGGATGGTGACTCCACCACTTCCCTGGGCAGCCTGTTCCAAGGCCTGACCACTCTTTCAGTAAAGAAGTTTCAATACTGTAATATGTAATACTGGATTTCTGTAATGGAAAAAGAAATAAGAATATTGCATCATAATAGCATATTATGTTATTTGGGCATTTGAATTGTCTTTTGTTCATAACATTTTTAATACATCTGGATTTTGTGAGGCTAAAATATACATTAAATGAAGAAGTTGAAATTGCCATAATATTTCAGTTTTAAATGGTCCCAATTTGTATACATTTTGTATGTATTTCCCACCAAAGTTACAATTACTAAGTTAAAAAAACAACGAGAATTAATTGGTACTCTTGAAGATGTAGCACCTGCCTGTCTCTTCTGATGTTCTTTCTCCAAATTGCAGCTTTCTGATAATGAGACACTTTAATGCTACTTTCTACAGACATGAAGATAAAGGTAATAGATTATCAAGGTTAAAGGCCCAAGAGTATTGAAAATAGCTATTTCTTAATGAAAAGGTGCCATGCTTCTTAGACACCCTGACACAGGAAAGGTAGTGGCCATCTTCTGGAACTATCTTAGCATTGGGTAGGACTTTTGTTTTGGTTTGTTTTTTCCCAAGAATGGGATATAACACAGTCTTCTGACTAACATTTTAGATCGAGATCTTGAGTTTCCCAACTGATTGATAATGATCTTTTTATAGTTTAATGAGAGAAGTCAATTTCAATGAATTTGAAATTCAGTTCAAATTGATTTTTTCAAGAGTCAATTAGAAATGATAAAACAGAGAAGAAAAAGTAAATATAGGTATATAGATATGATATGTAGATGATCATTATTATACTTATGAGGAACCTTATATTGAATTTCCTTAATGCACATTAAAACATTAATACCCCTTCTACTATAAGCAGTGCTACCTACCTATTATGTAAATAAAGTGAGGCAGATGATAGAATTTTTTTGTTATCATCATCGCCATCATCAAAATCAAGGCAAAACACATCCCAATTAGAATATTGTAATATGTTTGTTTCACCAACTTAATATAATTGATCACAAACTATAAAAAGAATGAAAGTCATAGAAAGGCTTGAGAGGAACAGACTAAAAAGGAGAGGCTTATGGGAGATAAAACCTGAGGAGGTTTGTGTCTCCTCCTCATAGCAGCAATATTATAGAAGAATTTCAGGACCTTACCTAGTGCAAATTTTCATGGGTTCTTTCCCTTTTGGTCATGAATATTAACTTGTTATTATTCTCTCCCTGAAGAGCTTAGGTGCAGGGGTCCATTCATGTTTGAAAAATTCTTCATGACAGAGAATTTAGCAAAAGTAAGAAGAACTTCTATAATGTTTTCAAGTTCCTCTTAAAGGTCGTTCTTTTTGTTTTGTTATGTGGTAAACAACAACAATAAAAAGGCTGTTTAATTTAGATCTAGCTTTGAAATTATGAATATTTTATTTTATCCTCGAGTTAACTGTTCTGTACTTTAAGGTGTTTCTTACACAAATGACCCAGACAGTAATCCGCTTCCCTGCGCCTCTTAGACATCTGATAAAAACATGCATTAAATTGAATTACCTCATGAATATAAAGTGACAAGAAATGATTCTTCATAAAGACAGCCAAAAGGAACATATCATTTTGCATCATCCAGTTCTGATACGGAATACAAGAAAACAAATCTGTCTTGTTTCTGCGTAGCTTTTAAAATGCTGAAACCCAGAGAAAATGTATTCTCTACTTATTGGTTTCACTGTCCTAGTTCTCACAGTGGAGAGATGGTACACAGTCCTTTCACATTTCAGGTTAAAACAAACACCAAAGGTGTAGGTTTAGAATGTCCATTATGGATTCAGCTAACATACTGCAAAAAAAGTGTTGGACTTTCCCCGTACCTGAGAAAAATTTAATTCAAAGCTGAAAATCTAGAAGACTTAAGCAACTAAAGAGAGCTTGCTTCCACTGAATTTGTTTGGATTTTCTTATATGTAGGAATTATATCCTTCCAGAATATTAAAATAGGTTTTATACTTTAATTTATAGTTATGTTAATTTGACAGCAATACTAATTTCATTTATTTGATTTTATATTTATATTTGTTATATTCACTTTTCTCATTTACTTCTTGTTTTCTTGCAAGATGGAAATACAGATTCCTGGCCTAGAAGAAAAATTGCATAGCTATCTTCAGAGGCTTCTACTAAATATGCATGTCTTCTTCTAAGATTTCCCTACAAGTGAAAATACAGTTTGTTGTTTTTCACCTTTAGCTATAACTTTCCTTTTTATAATCCTTAATTTAGGAAATACATAGGCATATAGTATATTCAAACTTACCTGAAGTTAGCTTCATTAACAACACTTGTCAACCTTCTGATGAGTCATAAGAGGAAGAAACACGTGCATATGTGTTAAACCTTCCTACATTTCACAGCCTAGTATTGTAGTATTTCTGATCCTAGGGTTCACGATCCAGTAGTATTTCAAATGTCTGTGTTCCTTAATGTGTAGTGTTCAAGCTGATTTGGATTTATATCTAACTTATTGTATTCGTTTACCCTATTTTATACAATATATTATTTTCTCTGGCATCATGTAGGCTCTGCAGGGAGAATCTTTGAACTTGATAAATTAATAATGGGACAAGGTTTTGGTTGTTTTTTTTTTTTTTCTCTTCGACCTACATTTGAACAGTTCTGTGAACAGTGTTGTAGTTAAAATCCTCTCACTGAAGCTCTCTGAATAGCCTATGTATTTACCCATTCTTTTGAGGAAGCAAGAGAAGTAGTGAGTCACAAAAATGTATGGTGCTTGTCTCAGCCAGAGAATAATTTTCATTTGTCTGCTACTGAAAAATGTGTTCCATCCAAGTTTACTTTGATATTTATTAGACACTGTGAAAGAACGCCTCCTTCTGAGCCATATTAAGTGATCAGAGAAGTACATCTTTGTTGTGTTTTTATGTCCCTGATTTCAGGCCATCATGCTTGCTTTTCTCCCAGGGGGGTAAGACCAATATAGACCACGAAGAGATAAGTTCTTACCAGTAAATCTTCTGCAGATTAGTGAAAAAGTGATAGAGATTCCTTTTGCACTTATTTTTAGGAAGCATAATTCTGAATCTGGAGAACCAAAACGTGTAACAGAATGTGTCACAAAGACTGAGAATGAGAGACATGGCAGAAGTAGTAGAGAAAGGGCTTTGAGGTGACCGTTGCTTTTAGTGTAGTAGATTCAGAGTTAGTATAAAAGGTGCAGCCAAGCTACCTTCAATAAAAATGCCATGTGTTGATTTTCATCTTCTTTAAAAATTATCTTTCAGTAATACTATCCATTTTAAATGTTTTGACTATGAATATGATTTTCTGTCTTTTCAGACTTATAGACAGATGAACTTATGGGACTTTTTCAACAGCTATAATCCACTTTTCATTATAAATTTTCTCCTGATCTTTAATTTTTACAAATTTGTTCATTAGTCAGTATTATTTGACAAATAGTTTATGTACACATTCCAGCCATTTTTTTTTGGTAGTTCAGTTATGTAGCATTTTACTTTGATTTAATACATGCTTTTCTATTCTTGCTGACTTATTTTTCCACACCTTAAACCAAAAGCCACCAAAAGAACTTCCCACAGAGCTCTTGATTTTGCAAAACTTTCTTTGCTATAAAAATTCCTATGAAGTAAAGATCAGCTATCTGCTGCTTTCTGCTTCTCCTTTTGCTTCCTGCTCATTACATTTCTCAGTCAAATATTATTTCTCAAGCAGTTGGATTTCAGCACGCCCAGTAATGGACTAAGTTAACCTGAAATTTGAGTATACCTGTCACTGATTGTGAATCCTCATCTCACACTGAAATAATTTGCATTTTGACATACCTTTCTATGCACTTGTTTATGTTTAGGCTCATTTTTTCCTGCAGTTGTTCTTTTGATAGGTAATCAGTTTCCAGAAAATTATTCAGTCTCAGTAACAAAGGTGACTAAAATAAAACCTGTCATCCTCCAACATTTGACTTGTATCTCAGATTGAATGTTGGTGCTAATGTCCCTCTCTTGACTGGAAAACTATTGTGACCTTGATCCATAATTTTCTGACCTGCTGTCATCTGACTGAGGTTAGTTCAGAAATATTTCTTAGGATTTCTTTTAGAAACAAGGCAGTGCTGCAATCATATGGTCTGTCTTTCTCCAAGAAGTTTTCGATGTACTTATCAATTTGAGCCAAATTTACAGAGGATTAAAGGTCATGAAGATAATTAAAATCCAGCAAGTTTCATGAGATCAGCAATTATCAGTTTTGTGTGGCCAGCTGTTAAGTCTATTGCTATGTGCACGCTTGCTGGCTAGCAGGAGTATACACAGCCTGCACACAGCCACAGCATATGCTGTCACTTGTCCATCTGGGGCAGCTGTGGAGTAAGCTACTGAAGAGGAACTGCAAGATTTACAAGGGTGAGAGGTAAAGACATAGAAATGTGATTGTAAGGCAACTAAAAACATGAAGAACACACAATATTACAGAACTATTGCATTGCAATGCATTGTGCTATGAAGTCATTCTACATGAACATCCTTTATTTGGCAAATATAGATTCTGCTTATGTAAAATGAATATCCTTAGACAGAAAAGTAACTGATTTATTAGGGCAATTAGGGCTGGTGGTTTTTTATGATTTAATTTTATTTTTATTATTACTTTCTAAAAGTACTAGTAGTCCTAAAGGAAATAGCTGCAGTAGTTTTATCTTACCAGCCCCCCTCCTCCCAAAATCCCTGAACTATTCATTGACTGTGTCAGTGAAATCTTTACTATAAAAGGACTAGCTTTTTGTCCATCAGATCTTTCTTCATAGCTGAAGTTGGCAAACTGTTTAGCCCTTTTATTCTTGCAAATTATATGTAAGCAGCTTCAGATTGTTATTATTTTGCAATTGTTAACTGAAGACTAGATACAAACATATGGCAGGCTAGAAGGTGTTTGATGTGTTCACTTTGAAGATGTCTTCAACTATCTGAAGTTCATTATTCACAGTCTGTGACAGACCCCCACCATTTCACATGGTCTCAACTGCTCTCTAATTGAATGACTGCAGCTTTACTAGGAAAGAACAGTTGAAGCTCATATTATCATATCAATATTCATATGCAAACTCAGGTATTTCCTTAAGGAGTTGACACATTACAACTTTTGGTTTAAACAAAAATCTATTTACATTAATGTTCATGGACAAAACCACATAAGAATTCTGCAGACCACTATTGTAGCTGTAATAGGTCTAAAGATGTAATAGGAAAAAAAAAAGGGAAATGCAGTATCTTTTATTGTTAATAAATTACACGGTTGATAAAATTAAGGGGAAAAAGCCTAAAGGCCTTGGGCATGATACCGTTTTCTGTTTTCTCCAATTATATGAGCTGATCTAAAACCAGATTATTACCACTCACATCCATCTTATCATTCAAAATTTTTTTTTTCCTTACTCGTTGTTCTTGCTCTTGCTCTGTTTGCTTTGGTGAAGTTCAATCTGTCAAACAGAAACTGAAAAATTAGACATATAATTGCTTACAATTTAGTTCTAATTTAATCTCTGTTATTTCATCTATGTTATGAGATTTAATCTCTGTTAAAACTTATATTATGGATCTCAGTTACATATGTCAGTCTGAAATTTGCATCCTTTCTCCCAAGTGTCATGAAAATTAATTCTTAAACTTCCAAATAAATTTGCTTTCTTGTCTTTTTCCTCAAGGATTCTCCCTAGGTCTTGGGATTTTTTAACTGAAGTTCATAATACCTTCCCAGCTTTACCTTCCCAGAGCATGCCAACCTGTTTTAAACTCATAGAAGACAGGAGACAGGCAGCTAAACTGTAATCAGTCTGAAAAGATCTGGGGGACAGCTGCTGTGGTCTTATGAGGAAGAGGTTAGTTGCATGGAGTTTATGATTTGCAACAAGTTGAAATGACTGGTTTTCATTCTGTAAGTTTCTTTATTTTATAAACAACTACTAGGCTGGCCAGGAAGCTGTTTTGGCAACTGAAAGTTAGGAAAAAAAACACACATTTAAAACTTCTGGAAGTTCCTTAAATTATTTATCCAGAGCAAACATTTTGGTAGCTGACCATTTCTGAAGAAATAGACATGGCATAAACAGTGCTCAGAATGCTTGTTTGCAAAGTACACCATTGTAAACGGATTGAGAATTTGTGTGCCTAAACTAAGAAAAAGAATGATGACTTCTATTTGCTGTAAATGTGTTGTATTGGTCTCACACCTAGGGGCTGATAACTTCTAATTTAGAGAGATGGTGGAAATCTTTGCTTTACATTACATCGATTTTTGGATTGAGTCCATTCTCGGTATGCTGTGAGATGCCCATCCTGCAAGTAAATAAGGTTTATACAGAATGATCTCAGTTATGAATGCATAGATACTAATGTATTGTGTGAAGAACATACAGTAGAGTCTGAGTACAAAGAGAATCATTCAATTTGGTTGAAAAATTAAAGCAAGAAAAGTGGATCTTTTATATAAGACAATCTTTTCAAGAAACACTCAAAACAAAGACCTGAGTGCAGTTTGTAACAGCCATAATCTTCCTGATGTACAATTCTGATAACAGTAACCCTTTTGTTTTGTCAGTGCTAATGATCCTTAACTTTGCCTTGGGATATCCAACTCACCTGTTGGTCTTTAATTTCAAGGAAAAATATCAGTGTCTTTGTGAGGCATTGCTTTGGCATTAAAGAAAATATTGTTTTGGTTAGAGAGTCATATTTTTATA
This sequence comes from Calonectris borealis, assembly GCF_964195595.1. NCBI lineage: Eukaryota > Metazoa > Chordata > Aves > Procellariiformes > Procellariidae > Calonectris > Calonectris borealis. Next base: position 89,269,962 of record NC_134313.1, read on the forward strand.
GATTTGTGAAGGGTATGGCAAAAGTGCGGTGTTTATCAGTGGTCATAGGAAAATACATGAAGAAGTCAAGTTCAGAGGATAAAAGGCTTTGTGAGTCTTACTTAACTATTTCTTACAAAAGTTCTCTCTTCAGTGTTTGAGAAGGTTAATACCCTCAACGTTCACAACTTTCGGTTGTGAAAACAGGAATGCATTATTAATGTGCAATGTTCCCTTATGAAATTTTTTGGTTTACAAAAAATGCAAACAGAAAAAAAAAAAAGATTGACATTTATTCAATAAGCATACTATGAGTCAATATTTAGACTGCTTTCTTTTGCTTTAGTTTTGGACTTGACTTTTCAAACTTTAGCTAAATCTAGAAAATGAACTGAAAAAAATAAATAAGGTTGGCTAGAGACTACCAGTTTGCACAGGTGCAAATGGGTTTGATCATATGTTAATTTATTGAGAGCCAAGGGCACAACTCCAAATTGCAAAACCAGATGCTCAGCTCTTTTCTCTATGTGAGAGAGAAGGAAAAGAGAAAGATAGAAAAGCCATGAACCATGGGAGGATTCTGTGTTTTTATGATGTGGAGTTAAAAGCAAACATAAAATATAAGAAACTGGAGATGGTTGCAAATTTATGAAGGCCAGTGTTCCTTTCAAAAAAAAAAATCCGTAGTTTATCTATATGGTTTATCTACAACAGAGGCTTCTGAACCTTTTCTTCCTATTATTTTTGTTTTTCTCCGTATGCGCTACGATTCCAGCAAGTGAGATCCCCTCCAGCAAAATTCCTTTCCGTTCTCATCCCTCCCCTTTTCTTGATCTCTGGTGGCTCTTGAATTTATTATGGCACTCTGTATGAAACAAGCTCATGTCAATTCACACTCTTTTATCTTCTTTTTTAATTAAATTCACTTGTTTTGTTAGTGGCAGTATAAAAATATCTGTCGCAGTTTATTAAAATCTTGCATTATGAATATTTATTTTCAATATAAACTTTCAATATATTTCAACAGATAAAATGCCTCCCAGTAAAGTGTGGAAGTGGGAGGGAGAAAGAAAAAAAATAAAAAGGAGAAAGACTTATTTTACAGAAGAGATGCAGACCTTTTAGACTATAATCTTGTATAAATTTAAAGCATAATATTAAATGTATTGCAGGCTATAGCCGGACGTTCTGGGGAAAAAAATAGTTAATTAGTGAACCTCTTAAATATAATTCAAACTGGATGTAAATAAATGTTCCAAAAGTGATAGATTTACCTTTACTGATAGCATTGACTTCCTTATTTTAACAACACCTTGAAATTAATTTTTCTTTTTTTTTATGGTGTTCATGACCTCTTCTCTGTTATTTTGGCCTCCAAGCTATAGCAAAAGTGCAGTTCACCAGTTTCCAAATATGACTTTCAAACAGTATTGGAAAGATATTTAAATTACTTGAAAATCTGTTTTTCTGTTGAAGATCTATCTCCTTTCATCTAGTCAAGGATCTTGGCCTGCTTTTCACAAATAGCTGTGTCCAGTTGTTATCTGAAATTCATCATGGCCAAAATTAATCTCTTTATCTTATCTTTCAAAACGTGTTACTAATTCATTTTCCATCTTAGGCAGAAACATCACTGTTCTCCAAATTACTTCACTGATGTCAAAGCTTAAACTCATGCTGTCTCTAGGGGAACGCTTTCACCGGGTTTCTCTCAAACCTTGTCAGTCCAACTGTGCACACAGCCAAAACATTTGTGCAAGCTTTTATTATTGCCTACATTAACTATGATAACATCTGTTCTCTAGCCTTGCTTACAGCAGTCTTGCTCCTCTGAAGTCATTGCAGCATATTGCTGGTAGGTTCATCCTGAACTCATTTACTGGGCATTATATTGACCCTACTTATGCTCCTTCACCATTTTTAATCTTTACTTCTTTCCTGTTTTCCCCTTATGTCTTTCCAAAAATTCAGTCCAACAATCATTGTAAAATTTATTCAGACATAAATGTGACTTTCTTCATTTCTTTCTTCAAGTCACTTTTGCTAAGGTTGTGATTAAATCAAGAAACTATCCAAGTATCCTTTTCACTGTAGTGAATAGGTATTAACTTATGTCTAAGACTTTTTCTCAACTTTCTCTTTCCTGTTCCCAAAATGACAATGAAAAAAACAAAGTTAATAAAATACTGCCCCTGGACTATATTGCTTTTTTTGTTGTTGTTCTCATTCATGAAAACATTAGGACTTCTAATAGAGGATCATCAGTGTAGAGAGAGATGTAGTTCTTGAAGGAAATGTGATGAAATTATTGTGTGCAGGTATGTTGTGATGGGATCCTAAGTCAGACAAAACTTTGAGTTTGCCCAGACCTTTACTGTGTAGACAGTTCTACAAAAGTTTAAAGTTTAAAAAAATGTAAATGAAAAGCTTTTTCAGAACTTTTAAACAAAGATGCAAGTGATTGGTCAGATAGAACAGAAATGAAAAAAAAAATCATAAAATATTCTCCCACTGCAGCCTTTCAGACAGATTCCTACTTCCAAGTTTGTTTTTTTTTATTAGGTCAGTGGCTTTTAGTTGGTGCAAACTCTACCAGCTCCCTTTTGGCCTCTGCAGAGTTTCTCTTTCTGTCATCTCTGTGACCTGCCTCAGAGATGGGAGTCAGTGGTACCACTGATATACAAGATATGAACTGACAAGTGCCCGGAGACTGTTTGTTCCCTGATGCCTTTCCCAGAGCTACTGATGTGGATGCCTTTGCTGTGACACATGCTCAGCTGCTCCCAAAGGAGGGGCAATCACTACCTTCTGCAGGAATGCTCCATCCAGCACAGACATCTTTCCAAAGGAATATGGAAATAATGTACACAAACATCATAACATACAAACTGAGAATGAGATACCATCCATTGCACATTCAATTAACTATCTTGGACTGTTTGGAGAAATAAAATCAATTTGGGGACATAAAATCAAATCAGTTTACTGATAACTAGAGTGAGGTTGTATCAAACCCCTATTTGGTAGAAAAAGGAAGGTTTGAGACCTTCATTTTTAATTGTCTACAAGTTCAGCAACTATCCAGGCAAGCATCATCGCTCTGTCTATAATCAATGAAGCCTGATTCAACACATCCTGAGGTAATTTATCGCTCCTATTTCAGACAACAATGTTGTCCGGAGGTGCCTCTCTCTTTTCCCTGATTACAGAAAGAAGGCAGTTTAGGCACCTAACTTTTAGAATGCCGTCTTTGTGCCTTAGGATTGGTCATATTGTTCAGTTTAAACTTCAGAAGACTCTGAGTGTTTTGACCTGAAGTTTTAAAAATGAGGAATTTCAAGACTTCATTTCAAAATCAGTTTGGTTTTATTTTTAAATGATCAAATATGACAAAATAAGGAAACAAACCAGCATGACCTGCCACATTTTAAGATGAAAATAATATTTGCTAAATATAAATGTCTGGTTAAACATGGAAATGTTTTCCATCAGTAGAATTTCCTAGAACACAGAAATCCTTTACTTGCCAAGCTTCAATGGCAAATAAATGTTGAGAATTCCTACAAACACAGCATCTTCCACCAACTACCTGCATTCAGCAACAACAGAAAATGGCATGGTAAAAGAATTCTAAGCATGACTGGGAGAGTATCTAGAGTGTTGAAGGGTGACACATCTGGATTTGGAATATATATATGGATAGTTATACAGTACAATGGGAGCGTCTTTTATATAACATATACAGTGCAATTGGAATGGCTTTTATATTTTATGTATTCATTCATAAAGTGTGTACATATTGTATTTATTTTATCTGATTATAATCAGAAAAAGGATGTTTTTAATACAGTTGGAGATGAAAAAGGGAAGCTGGATAAAATTGAAATATTTTCTTACAAATCAGTAACGTTATTATCCACATGAAACACAACAGTGATGATGGGGTCTGGATGTGCTTGGAGATAACAAATTCCTATATGCAAGATCCTTAGTAAGGCGATTCGTAACACCTTTGGTGAACTAGAAAAACTATTCCAATTGGCAGATTTGCCACATAATTGCAATATTACTAAAACAAGTTTTCTACTTAATTTTTAACCTACTACTAAAGTTTTAATTTCAAGAAAAAGCTGATCATTTGTTTAGTTCTATTTAATTAATATGGTTGTGCGTTATCTAAGACCACTGTTATTTTGTTTTTCTTAATAATACTCTCTTAATAATACTCTCTTGTTCTCCATTTTCCTCATCTCCTAATGCTGCATTTTCAAGACATTTTCCCATTTTAGAACCCATTCATCAAAAACTTGCCCAATTTAAGCATTCTCGAGTATGTAATCCTTTTTTTAAACCTTGCTTTGATATTTACTTTAAAATATTAAAATATAAACTGTAAAAAATTTCCAAGGAAAGATCTTTGCCAAAATTTTACCCAATTTCCAAAAGCTTAGCTGATTTTTTAGTAGTTTGCAGAAATAAGATGGAAGAGAGCAAGATATTTAAATAAAGTTAAATAAAATTATGAAGTTAAATAAAATTATGAAGAATTAATTAGCTTCACTGACCACTAGAGAGCTGGTCTAGATGAACGTCATCTGTGAGGAACTTAATAAGAAGTAGGCATCAGTTGACTTCAGTGGGCTTCACCTTGGGAGGTTCAGATTACACTTGCATTCTAAATTTTCTGGACTGATACTTAATTTCTTTTGTGTTCTGCTATATGTTGCTATTCTAGGTCTCCTTCCTTCTATTGGTGTATCTTTTGTTGCAGCTAATAGCACATATTCATACGTCTTTCATGTGATGTCTGTCCTTACAAATATAGGCAGCTTTTGCTACATCGTAAGTCTGAAAAACAGTCATGCTTAATAAGGCAAAAATGTACATAATGGAGTGCTGTGAACCAAATCTTGAAATCCTTTTCCCATCACATTTAATTAAAATTGTAATAAAAAAAAAATGGGATGGCTTTGGGAATAGGTAAAAAAATATGAATGTTTTCCTTTCTAGGTCAGTAATTCAAATCTGTCAGACTTGATGGAGATCTATAATTCCATCAAGCTCTTTGCTGTAAGCAAATAGTTGCTTTGTTGACAGTCTGATTCAAGTTAATAGTAGGCAAGAGTCCACATGGCAAACCTGTTATAGAGAATTTGAACTACTTAGCACTCATATTGGCAAAGCCTTTATCAGAGTAGGCCTAAAGAATGTGTGCAAATGTAAGTGTAATTTTCTTCTTTTGACTAGTCCACCTAGCCTAATACCCAATTAAGTTTAGTGCCCATTTAATAGCATTTTGTATCTTAGTGGGAGACTTCAGTCTCCAGTTCTGTCAAGGTACATATGCAAGCAGTAAATTAACAGATATATTCAGCAAAATTAAGATTGGCTTTAACCCTCCAGTCAATTAGTAATTATGCACTCCTAGATAGTTCAATGAATTTTAAAGTTACAGTAAAGTGGTATTGCTTCAGTCAAGCCAGTGAACTGTCCTTGTTTATACTTTCCAGTCAGGCCTGAATTTATTGTCAAGGGTAACAACTGTGTGGACAGTACTACAGGGAGGATCTGTGGAGCTGGTCAGACAGAATATTCTGGCAATGTTTTTTTCTCTCAGATAATGTTAATTCACTATAATAAAAATTATTTGCAGACATGTCACTGTCATTGACCTCATATTTGGGAATTTCTGGTCAAAAAAGGCTGCTCATCAGTTGGATGAGCAACATACTCCACTGTACTGATTATCAGGTTAGGCAGAGTCAGAAACTGGCAGGTCTTACCTCCCAAGTAAGTCCCCTAAGACTGAGCTGGAAAGGCAGTCTCTTTTGAGCATTATTCTTCCCCACATCCAATAGGGGGGCTAAAACCTTAGTGTTTTTCACTAAGAAACTAAAGGTATTCCCCAGGTATGAGGAAATTTAGCTTCATTTTTCTACTTTAGTATAATTCAGTGGTCTGGAAAATACCTTCTCTGCCCATGCATTGATTGTTTGAGATAAGATATTACATGCCTATATGTCTCACATCTCTTTGGTATGATTGAATTTGATTGTTGAGAAACAAAGCTACATATCAAAACTTTCCAATGCTTTTAAAACTGCATTCTTGGTTCTGGCAAACCTATATGATTTCTATATTAAATATAAGCAACAATCTTCTTGCCACAGTGCCAAACTTATCCAAATCTTATTTGCTCCTGCATGTGCAGAGGATTGAATAGAAGTGCTGGGAGGGATAATACAAGATAGACTTATTCTAATTTCCATATAGGAGCAAAAGCAACAATACAATTCTATGCTCTCTTACTCAGTAGGAAAAGGCCTTTCTTCACCTCACTGAAATGTAGCACAATATGCTAGCTCAGGAATGTAGAAAGGACTCACCTTCCCATAGGTGTGCTGCAGTTAACAGTACGTACTGAAATACCATCTCTTATAACTTTATCATGGGGCAGTGATGTGATATATTACTGATTATTTCCCCCTCCTGCCTTATTTTTGTCACTAATTCAAGGATCTTCTATTACAACTCTTATCTGTGACAAAGGAGAGAAAAGTACCTCCTTTTAGTAGAAGCTGAGCCAAAGAAACAATGGTTTGAGTGTCGTGGTTTAACCTGGCAGGCAGCCAAATACCACGCAGCCGCTCACTCACTCCCCCCACCCCCAGCGGGACGGGGAGAGAATCGGAAGGGTAAGAGTGAGAAAAACTCATGGGTTGAGATAAAGACAGTTTAATAGAACACAAAAAAGGGAAAATAATAATGATAATGATAAAATATACAAAATGAGTGGTGCACAATGCAATTGCTCACCACCCGCGCTGACCGATAACCAAGTAGCGATCGGTACTTCCTGGATCACGCCTACCATTTATATACTGAGCATGACGTCACATGGTATGGAATACCCCATTAGCCAGCTGGGCTGGCTGTCCTGATTATGTTCCCTCCCATCTTGTGTACCTAGCTCAGTCAGTAGGCACGGGAGCTGTCCTTGGACTAGGAGGGCACTTAGCAACAACTGAAAACATCAGTGTGTTATCAACATTCTTCTCATCCTAAATCCAAAACACAGCACTAGGAAGAAATTTAACCCTATCCCAGCCGAAACCAGAACAGTTGAGATACCTGCTGTAAGAAATACTGAAGTCTTTACCATAATTGAACCCCAAGTGACCTCTTTAGAATAAGGAAGATAAAAAAAAAGTCAATCATCCAGTCTGTAGGAAGAAGAAAAAGAGACATCAGAAAAGCCTTTAACATATTTGTTTTATTCATGTAGCCATGGCCACAGCTTTTACTCATGATTAATGCATGCCACTGATGCATCACTTTTAACATTTGTTTTTATTTAAAGAAACTAAGTAGGAAGTATTAAAAGCCTCTCAGTTCAGGTTTTCAGTGAAAAAAAAAAAAGAAAGTTAAAGTTAAAAGCAAAATGGTCACTGATGGCATAAAAATGAGGCCGATGTTCTGATGCATTACAGAAGGGGGATTATAGGCAAGAGCTCCAGAGCACTAGGAAAAACACTGCTAAGGTACATGCATTGTGGGGTTTTTGTAAATACTGTTGATTAGGTAGAGAGTATATTCGTGTTAGTGTTTTCTTCCAGTTTAAAGGAAATTGAGGAAAGGAGTCTTGAATTCTCTTAGAGATGTGTCGTATGAAGGAGAGTGTTGGATTGTTTTTTTCAGGGAGGGAATAATGGAAAGGATCAAAATACCACCCACTGAAAAAAGTGACATAGTGATATTCTCTCCTCAAGGGGTTGAAGGGCTAAAATCAAAACCATAGCACTATAGAAAGAAAACATAATAAAATTGTGAAACTGTGGTCAAAGCAGTAAAATGAAAGCATATGAAAGATATCGTTAGATGAGTTTTCTTGCCCCTACCTCTTCCCCCTACCAAGTAATGCTGTATGATATTTCAAAACTGTTAAATAGCTAAACTCTTGAATAAGGCAATGAGACTTTTTTTCTTATAAGTACATAAAGTGCAGAGTTAGGTGAAAATATACTGATTTTGGGATATTTAGGAATTTTAAAGTATGCTTGCAGAGGTAAAGCAGCAAGAAGGCAGGCTTGTAGATCTTTGTTTATCTGTTGCCTCATGCGTGTGGCAGCTGAGTGCAAAATCTTGATTTAGTTGTGTTTCACATTCTCTTTGGTATGATATGGTATTCAAAAATGTTGACCGAGAAGAGAGGAGTTGGGATTTTTAACTATTTTTAGACAGTATTGTAGCAAAAATGCTAAAGGAAAGAGTTTATGAGATAGAGTAGAAAAGTATTTCTGCCTATCTATCTCTCAGGGTCCTGTCAGTGGTCAGCACTGAATGTTACTGGGAATTTTGTATCTTTACGTGAGCCTTTTGAAGGAGGGAAGGGGAAGGGTACTCTTAAAAGGAATACATGAGGGAACAAAATTGGCTGAAGTAAAGAATTTGCCCCATCATCAGTAGTTTCATTTCTGAAGAGGTATATTCAGTAGTGCTAGTTTAATTCATCTAGTATGAGTCACTTTGGGGACGTAATGATTCCTTAAACAGGCGTAAATGTATACCAGTTAAAGAGAGGATAAATTGATAAGGGCTTCTAGATGGATCATTATTAAAAGGTAAAATTACTAGCCTATGACAATTTTAAACCAGAGAATTCCTGCTCTTTCTTGCAAAATTCATGTTAAAAGATATTAAATACTTTCCAAATATTGCACATGATCTTAAACATTTTGAGATGCAAATTTTAAATGCTGTGTTTCAACAACTTTTTAGGAAGTCATACAGTACATTGGTTAGTATCTAGGCTATTGATAGTCTCCTCCATCATTAGTATATTTATTCTAAAATTGGAATAAACACATTTGTGTCCTTTGGGCATACAAATCCATACTAAAAGTACTGTAGCATATGGGGCCTCTGGATGTGTTTCATGCTGTTGCCCTTATTGAAATGACTGTCACTTAAAAGGCGTTGCAAGGAGCATGACCAGAAGGGGTTAATAATAATGAGGAAATATTTTGAAACTCAGTTGATTATAGTGAAAGCTGCTAAGGATATTTCTGTGAGACCTTCAAGGAATATTTGCAGTGAAAAGTAATGTCTTATGCTTGTGTAAAGACACATAGAAAACCATTTGATGGTATGAAAAAGAGTAAAAAAAGTCAAAGCTCAAGGAAAAAAAAAAACATTTGAAGTAAAAAAAGCCAAAGACAAAAAACCAAAAAAAGATGGGGAAAAAAAAAAATAAAGAAAACTAGAAAAGTAGGAGAATTAAATTGCTGGAGAATCCAAGAGGCTAGTTAGAATACCAAGCAAATTATCACAAGTGGGGTTCAAGTCAGAGAAGCAAATTACCAGGAATAGGGTTCAAAAACTGAAAACAATGCCTGTCAGGAAAGTTCAACACGAAGACAACAGCTCCATGCTTAAAATTAGGGGTACCCAATGGTGCTTAAAATAACAACAGCAAAAAGGATTCAAAGGAAAATTTGTGGCATCATGAAAAATAAATATTCTACAGAGCTATGTGTAAAACTAAGCTCCGGGCACAGTTATGGGAAAAAGATATTTTGCATAGTTTTTCTTTGTGCAGCTCTGATGTCATATGAAGATACTGTTTGACTGGGATGTCACAAAGAAAGGAGATCACCAGAGTAATTTCCAATTTTAAAAGTTACATACCCCTGGATGAAATGAGAAATGATTCAGTTGACTTCTTTAAAATACAAATAACAACCAGTGACGGAGATTTGGTGGGAGGGGGAGGGGACTTCTCCACTTTTGCCTAGGGAAAGAATTCTTTCATCAATTAAAAAGAAAGAGGATTGCATGTTGGCTAACACCATAAGCAAAGAGTGATGAATAAATCATCTTAACTCCAAATCTGATTCTCAAGCAGGGTTTCTATTATGGTATGACTAAATATGGCCCTTTGTTCCTGGTGTTCTTTTTTTTTTTAATAAATAAAAACCCCAACAAATTGGAAAACTAGCAAGTTGGAAAACTGGATGCTGTATTAAGGCAGCTGAAGTGAGGATTTCTCTTAAGAGATTAAACAGAATGGCATATCTAAAAGAGGGATAGTAAAACATTCAATAAATGCTTCTGTATTACTTTATCATAGACAGTGTGCCTTTTTATTTCCTAAGTGGTCAAGTTCTTTTCTCTGCTCTTCCTTTCATTGGTTCTTCCCCTACTTCTTGTTTCCCTGCTGCTTTATTTTTCTCCCATGTTTTTTTTTTTCTTTTTCTGTTTTCCTCTACATTTATTACAGAAGACTCCATCTCCCTGCATATTGTGCTCCTTTACGCAATCTCTTCACTTGTTTCCTCCCTCATCTTCTCTTTCCATGACCTACCTAGCTGCAGGCAACATGACCTTACAGGATGTAGCACTTTATTTTTTATTTATTTATTTATTACTAAGCTTACAAGTGAAAGACAGATGTATTCATATAGTCCACTGTGCAGAAAGAAAGTGTTAACCCTTGTTATACTGAAGTGAAAAGTCTGCACTAAAGCCAAACCATTTCCTCTCAAAGGAGTTATAGAGTGAGATAGCACGGGCTATTCCTAATTCAATACTGGCCCTGAGCCTTTCTTGAGAAGAAATACTTTAAATTAGATTCTGGCTAGCAGTTTTGAAGCTTGAAACCAATGCAAACCTTCTCGGATAGCAAGAAATAAGGCTGCTTCTACTTTGGTCTGTGCTATCTTGTGCTGTGAAACCTTCTGGCTTTTCTGAATCTGAATGTGAGATAAGTTACTCTTTCTGCACAAAGAAGGAGAAACAGAAAATACCATATTCTCTGTGTTAAGTAGCTCTCTCTGGTAGAGTTACTTTTGCTTCTGATGCTCCGTGATTGAAGTAGCATTCCAAATACCTGCAGGGGGGGGAGACGGATTTGAGGATTCATGCAGCACTCTCCTTGGCTTTGCCTTAGCCACTGCCATGAACTTCTTGCTCTTTGCGAGCAAACAGCCCTTGAAGAGTGAATCTCAAGACCACACTAGGGAGTTCATGTCCTCACTGTGTACCTGATAGCTTATCTGCATGCTGACACTGCTGCCAATGAATTTTATCCTATCACAGAAGTGAGGTTTGCCCCTGTTTCTTACTCCTTTGAGGACAAGAAATGCATGAGCTTGTATCCTGAGCAGTAACGATTTTCAAATACTTCTCTTCAGCCCACATACATGAAGTTAAAAATCCTGTATAACTATTTTTAAGTACATGGAGACTTATGTGTCTATACCAGTTACTAAAATCAAATGCATAATTGCTATTCTTGTGGGAGAAGATTCACAGAGTAGGAATCATTTAAAAAGGGGACAGAAACCAATTACGTACATTGAGGGGATAAGATCCAGATTAAATTTAACAGGATATAGGCACTCAATGGTGTCCTTTTGATACCTGCAATAATTGAGGATTAAGATAAAAGTTATGGTGTCCCATTATCTATAATTGGTCATTTACATTTTTTTTTTAAAATGAAGGCAATTCTTCAACTGCCACAATGCTGACAAGCATAAAATAACATGTCAATGTCCCTGCAATGTCCCTGAAATTAACCCTTCCTTTCACTCTGAATTCGTGTTTTTCTGAGTTGTGCATAAACAGCTCCCTCCATCATTCCAGTCAATTGCTCTAAGAACCTTTAACAGTCTTTACCTCTGTGGAGAGAGGACATTAAAAATTCACAGTCACGTTGCTAATTTTTTTAAAAAATAATTTGGTTACCTTGTGCTTTAACTACAACTGAGTGTTTGGCCTAGTTCCTGGCTTTGAAAAACCTTGAATTTAAGTTTGGATAAAGAACAGAAGCTCCAGGTCAGAAACATCTGCAACCTGAACTCCCCCCATTTTGGCTGTTGGAAGTGGGATTTCCAAAGTCAAGTTTCAAGGGAAGGTGTTCAGAAAAGGCTTCTTGCAGGTACATTAGAGACAAAGTCTACCCGACCCTTCCCTCCTTCCATCTTCCCTACTTCACTACCTCCTTTCCTTAGTTTCTTCCTTCCTTTCTTTAATAATCTGAAAAAAATAAAATACACTAATGAGTAAAAGCAGACCTTGGATGGATCTAAGTGCATTTGAAGTCTCATTTCGCTTAACTTTATTTGTTTGCATGTAGATGTCCTCATGTGCTTATGGGAGGGACATGACTTTTAATCTTGTTCACTGAACTAACATGTAAACTGCCTAATTTTCCACTCCAGGGGGGATTTTCTTTTCTTTTTTTTTTTTTTCTACCACTGACCTTTAGATTGTTTAGAGGTAACAATCCTCTGGTAAGCTGGAACCAAGACGAAGAAACACGTTTGTTACATCTTCCAAAGAATGGGAAATTAGAAATTTGCTGTTCATGTGTGACTTAGATAATACCAGAAGATTGTCATTAAGTTATGTGTTCATGCAGTTAATAGGTAGTTCCTTCTCTCTTGAAACACTTATTAACCATTACAAGTGACTTTAACAATAAGTATCATATAAGAGATTATGACTGTGCAACATTGCAGGGCACATATTTTTGTTGAGTGTCCTCAGGTTATATTATTAAAAGTAAATATGAGAATCAAGGATAGATCTGTCAGCTCCTGTGGAAAAAAAGAAAGCAAAAAAAAAGTGCTATGCAGAGTTCAGAGGAAGGAATGTTAATGAGGTGTTTTGATGTTTTGGAGCTACAGACTTTCAACTATAGTCATTCAGTTTCCCTTTCTTCCTTTCCCTGGTGGCTTCTGGCATTGCTTAACATAGGGATACCCATCTGGCTCTGCACTCTCCTCTGTGGTACAATTAATGTTGTTTTTGTATGCACACCTTCTTTGTCTCAAAATCACTAGGGAGAAAGAATGCTAGAGCTATTCTTTCTGTGTCATTTAATACAATAGTCTTCTTCACAGAATTTATTTTGCAAGCAATTATTTTCACTCTACATCATTAGGTTCCAATTAGCTTCAATGCTCTCTTTGCAAAACGTTATGTTGCCTTTCATTGTGGCAAACTTAAAGTAATCCGAAGAAGCATGCTGTTGGAATAGGCCCTGACGCAGTGTGAAATACTTAAACAGTAAGATTCACAGATCTCATTTCATATTCAAGACCTTTTCTTCTTCTCTGTGTGTTTGTATAAGTGATGTAACAGTTCATGAGACAGTTGTAGATTTGAGCATAGGAACAGCAAAACAGGCCTTTAAGAACCATCAACAGAAGCAGTACCGCAATGTAATATTGGGCAGTGGGATATTTATTTTCATTCAGCTTGCTGATGGAACACATGTATTAAAAACCTGGCTGTACATGAAATCATAACTATGATACATAGTCTTTGCAGAGCAGGAGAAACAGTAAAACTCTCCCCTCTCCCTTTTCGCTTTCTTTGTTCTATACCAGTCATGATAAAACCAAGGTTGAGAATTTGAGGTAGAGGATGCATGTTTTCTTTCTCGGATGTGACAAGTCTGAACAGGAAATGGCACTGGCACAGCAGGGCATCACCTGCTAATCCAATGCGCTAGATGATGCAGATTACTCACTCCTCCAACATAATCTGAAACTCCTGCTGTTCCCTTCTAGTGCTTCTTGCTACATTTTTCCTTGTGGTTTCAAAATCCAGATTCTGCCTCCTATTACTTTGCTGTTTATCAATTAGAAATTCTCTTTCTTTTATTGTGGGAATATTGAATCATTATTTTTTCCTCTACTTGTTTGCACATCTGGGTAATCACTATAGCAACTGATGTATGCCAGGTGTCTGCTCAAAAAGAACTCTATCCTCCCAGTCTCTCTCACTAAATCCATTACATTAATTGCCCAGCAGATATTAAATCAAACAGGGGAGTGAATAAAAGATGAAAAAGGTGTACTCCTTGTTACAAACATTGTAAACAATTTCTATATAATATAAAATAGATATCAAATATATAAATCACTTAAGTGCTCGAGTTGTTAATTAATATGCAAAATAATAAAAGTGTAAAATTTTAACTTGCACTTTGGAAAAAGTCCTACTGGTCTTACTTGCCTAAGGTCTCTTTCTCACTGCAGTGAAACAACCCTTAACATTTTTATTTTCTATTTAGTTCTTCTAAAACAACGTTAAGGTTACACAGTTAAGAATTCAAATATCAGGCAAATAAGGTAACAAGGTTTGAAAACCTAATGAACACTGTCTTTTTGCATGTAAATTATGTACTTGTATATACACTGAACTTTAACCATATAATTATAAATTTTTATGATTTTCAGTCCAAACTTGGGATATGCACAGCGTTAAGTTTTGCTTTATACTCCTATATGTACAAATTAATTCTATATATGGTATTAAAATTCTGATGAATTTTAATCACGCTAGATTTTAGCCAGCACTTTTCATATTTTTATTAGAATTTTTGTTTATCTTGTAGTCTTTATCTGTTCTCTTTATTAGTATACTAATAATTTCCTTTTCAGCTAATATCAGTTTCCCATAAATGTAATTCAAACAGTTCAACAAGAGCTCATGATATTTTTTTCTTTGCACTTTTCTATTGGCCAATATTAAGTCCTTGAGAAAGTTCCTCCTGCTAGCATGCCAATTTTTTTTGCATCAAACATGATATTTTGGTTTTTGAGACACTAATTACAATAATTTTATGAAAAGACAAGATTGTATAGTGCAGGTAATATTCCACATACCAAATTAACATCAGTTATTTCTGCATGTCAG